>NW_020954552.1:13765639-13833477 GCF_900497805.2 Vombatus ursinus | reverse complement strand
TCCTTCCTTCCTTCCTTCCTTCCTTCCTTCCTTCCTTCCTTCCTTCCACTATTAAAGGTAAACTCACTGGTAGAGGTTTGTGAACTATATTTTTAGAAGTTTGGAGTGACATAGTACCTTGATTCTGAGGCAGCTATATTCTAGGGATTCAAACCTATGATTTGAATTCAGGGCATAGCCCAGAGGGGTAGCTACAAGAATATGTATGTAGAAAAGTAAATATCAAGTTTAATCACAGCAATTTAAAGCATGTAGGCAGAACTAACAACTGAGGAGATGAGAAGAAGCCTTCTGTAGGATGTGACATTGGAACTGAGTTAGGAATGGAGCTAGGGATTCCAAGAGGTGGGTGTGAGGAAGGGCAGCATTTCAGGCATGGCGGTAGACTACTCGAAGGCTTAGAGGTGCGAGGAGGAACATCATACAATGTGGACAGACAAGTGGGCCAGCTTGTCTAGAATGTCAAGGATGTGAGAAGTAATGGGAAATAATTTTCAGAGATAGGTTAGAACAAGATCATGAAAGGATTTTAGTGAGGAACAGAGGAGTTTGCATTTTATCCTGGAGGTATCAGGCCCTCTAAAGCTTCTTGAACAACGGAATGATGTAGTTTGGGCTTTGTTGTTCAGTTGTTTTCAGTGATTCTGCTTTGTGACCCCTCCCCCACTTGTGATTTTTCTTGGCAAAGATACTGGAGTGGTTTACCATTTCCTTCTTCAGCTCATTTTATATATGAGGAAACTGAGTCAAGCAGGGGTAAATGACTTGCCCAGGGTCACACAGCTAGTTAGTGTCTGAGGCCAGATTTGAACTCAGGAAGATGAGTCTTTCTTGACTCCAGGCCTGTCCCCCATGCTTGGAGTGCTGTCCCTCCTCCACCCCAAATATTCACTTCCTTGGTTTCCCTCAAGTGCCAATTAATATTTTACCTCCTACAGGAAGCCTTTCCCAATCCCTCTTAATTCCAGTGTTTTTCCTCTATTAATTATTTCCTATTTATCCTGTATATAGCTTGCTTTGTATATATCTGTCTATATGTTGTTTCCCCTGTTAGGCTGTAAGCTCCTTAAGGGCTGGGATTGACTTTTGCCTCTTTTTGTATCACTAGTGCTTAGCTGAATGCCTGTTGCTTAATAAATGCTTATTGCTTGAACTTATATTCTGAGAGAATTAATTCAAAGGTTAAGTTAAGTGACTTTGTCTAGAATAACATTGCCAATATGTGTCAGAGGCAGGACTGAGAACTGCAGGCATTTTGACATGGTTGTCCTCTTCTGAATTAGTGTTTTGGTCTTCACCGTAGCCATAGTAGCCTTCTATGGTTAGGGTTCTCTTCTGTTTCTTACTCAATTTCCATCTTATTTTATGACTTTTAAAGTTGAGCTCTGCTCCTTGGGCACAGGGGACACTATTCCAAGATTCTTATTTTGGGGGGCAGGGGCCTGGTCACTGGCTTTCCACGCTGGGGCCTCAAGTGCTTGTGGTTTTCCCACTGCCCTAGGGGTGGCCTGGCTTAGTTGCACCTGTTGCACTGGGGTTCTGGGGCTCACAATTTGCCTTCTGTGCTGAGGCTGGAGGGCTTGAGGGGCCTCAGTTGCTGATCTGTGCTGTGGCTGAGCCTCTTGCTGGTTTGCCCAGATACTATCTGCATTGGGCTGCTCTCCCCTTTTACCCAAGTGAGACAGATGTATCCTGAAGTCCTTCTGAGTTATTGTAAGCTTGAAAATTGTTTCACTCCTTCATTTTGTTGGTTCTGTTGCTCCGGATTCTGTTTAGAGGCTTGATTTCACATTGTTTCCCTGGGAAACTGAGGAGAGCTTGAGCAATTTCCTGCCTCATCTCCACCATCTTGGCTCTACCTGTGGCAGGACTGAGAACAAAGATCTTCCTGACTCCAAGACCAGACCTCTAAACGCTATGCTATACCACCTCTCACTGCAACTTTGGTTTACTATATATTTAAAAGGAATAGCAAGTTGTACATAATAGATATGTAGTTTCATATGCAGTTTTTTTATTGTACTATATTATGGAAATGCTTGTTTTATTCCATAAATTAAAAATAAAATAAATTAAACTAAAAAAAGTAGATAGAATAAGAATATGATTCTCAAGCTAGTATACTTTTCATTAAATTAATTCCTATTCCTTCCATCAGAGAGAGATGTATTAAAGAGCCTAGGGGGAGGGAGAGGAGTTTGAGAGAGAAATACTGGTGTTCACTTAGCAGCTATTAGTACTTAATATGATAAGTGAGCATATGTAAATTACATTGTATATATAAAGTTTATAGTGTGTATTCTTATTTTCTCAGAATTAACTTTGTAACTTATATAGTATATTGAGTGGGACTGTGGCCCCCTCCATGCCCCACATCCCAACATTCAGCTTCTCATGCATTTTCTTGCTGTGTTCTCTAGTATTCCTCTGTGGACCATTATAATTCTGAAATAGCAACATGGCCAGCACACTTTTCATCTCAATTGTCTCCCAGAATTATACAACCTAAATAGTTCCTCCACAAATAGTTCACTAATGAACTGCTTTGCTCTAATGTTTTCATGTTATATTTTATGCTTTTCTTATTCTACAAACTGCAAAAAGCTCATAATTTACAGTCATCTTTTATGATGATTTTCTAAGTCATAAGGTATCAATATGTGATTTCATTTCTCCAGAAAAAATAATGATGAGGATTCTCACAGGGCATTTGACATTTAGATGCTGACAAAGAGAAGCAGCTGTATGCAATAGCCTGAAGTTCTGAGGCATATCCCTTCAGGGCTATACTGGAGTCAGGTTTAACCAGATCTTGAACCTGATTGTTAAATTTTCATTGTGAGCATTGATACCTGAGAAATTGGTAAACTAGAAATTAGGGCTTGATTTATTGTCTTGTTGATTTTCTAGACTATAGAAATTGATGGAGAAAATATTGCTAATGAAGAGTAATTTTAAAAGTGTGCCATGCCTACGTTTTTCTTAAGAGAGCTGATTGTTAAACATTTACTATCACACTCCAGCTCCGTGTTGCTACAGTAATAAATGGCAATAGGAAAACCTATGCTTTCAGTGTGTAGCAGGAGGATAGATGTAGATGTAGCACAATGACAGGAAAATTAATCCTGGGATACATTGTGAAAAGTCAGAGTGTGTTTACAAGAGGAATGAGTTATATATAATAATAAGAAGTAAAGGCAATGAGTCTGTTAATAAGAGAGACAGTGTATGTGAAAGAATCTGGGAGTATCAAGACTGGAGTTTGTGGTCCCAGTTGTTGCTTTGGGATCTAGTGAAAGGTCTCCTTAGACTGTAAGCCCCCGGAGGGCAGGAGCTCTCTTTTGCCTCTGTTTCTATCCCCAGCACTTTGCACAGAACACATATAGTAGGTGCTTAATAAATGTTTATTGGTTTATTGATTGGTGAAAGTATATTTGTGGTGAAGGTTAGATGGTGTCCTGGGTTTCTGGGGACACCACTAGTGGGAATTCATGATAAGAAGGCCTGTCAGGTCCTATATTACAAATGATTTTTTTAAACCTGTGGTTTCATAGCTGTAGGGAGCTCTTGGTAGAACACTTACTCTCCCAATATAGATTAGCACCTGCTCTACAATTTAATCATGTGAGAATTGCTGGAACCATCAAAGATTAAATAACTTGCCAGGGGCACATTGATAGTATGTGTCAGAGATGGGACTTGAACTCAGTACTTCCAGACTAAGACACCAGCTCTCCTTCTACCATGCCATGTCACCTCTCATTGCACATCCTAATCAATTTAATTCAACAAACATTTATTAAGCATCTTGAGTATGCCAGGCACTGAGCTAGTTACTGGAGTCACAAAGACAAAGCAAAATATTTCCTGCCTTCAAAGAACTGACATTCTATTTAGGGGAAACAACAGGTACACATATAAGCAAATGCATATTTATGTCTGTAAATCTATATATATATATATGAAATGTATATCTAGATCTATATTTAAATATATAATATAAAATTTCCAGGAGAAGTGCATGATTCCAATATCATAGGTGGCATGATGGGTAGAGTACTGCACTTGAAGAATGGAAGATCTGAGTTTGAATCTTGTCTCAGATACTTACTAGCTGCGTGACCCTGGGCAAGTCACTTAACCTTGTTCCTTGTCTGCAACATGAGGGAGTATGACTTACTGGCCTTGAAGGTCCCTTCCAGGTCTATATCTATGATCCCATGATCCTAGGAAAAATAGAACAAGGGTTCCAAAGGACAAAGTGGAAGGGTAAGGAATTGTAGGAGGAGACATTGGAGGACTGGAACTGACTTGGATTAGTAAGGCATCAGGAAGTGGTGATCAGGGAAGGGAGCTTTGGTCTAGGAATTTAACAACTCGGAATCATAGGGCCCCTGGACAGTATATTAAGTATATTGTCACACTCTTCAGAGTAGTGAAATTAAAGTTGATTTGATTACCGATACTTAAGAAAGACCCGTAAGGAGGAAAGGACTCTATAGAATGGGAGTCAGCAGCAGGGAAGATGACCAGTCCCTGTTCAAGGCAGGGGTCAAGGCAGTTCTGGTGCCAAGCTGGATATAGAAAGTTGAGGAATATTTGAGTATTCACCCTGAGTCCCCAATATCTCTACCTCAGGACTCACTCCATTGTTGAACATATTATCTCCTGGGTGGGTAGATGAGGGACCCTCATAGGATCTCCTAGGTTATTGCTCTTGGAATTGGAGAAGTGTCAGGGTACCCTGAAATATCTGACTAAAAATAAATTTGAGTTACCTATTGTCCTATCATGGGAAGAGAATGAGGTCTTAGGTGTGAGGTGTATGTTATTGGGAGATATAGATTTATAATAGTATGAGATTAATGGGTTCATCTGGTAGCAAGCTCTCTTTAAATGGCTGCCTCTGACTCTCATAGAAGAGTGCATGTGGGCAACCTAAAGGTCTTTGGGGGAACTCAACTGGCCAAAGTGGTCCAAACCAAAAGATGTTGAGTATATGTCTCTGTTGTATAGCCAAGAGAATGACATACAGAGAAGCAGCACATTAAGTAGAAAGAATGCTCAATTTGCAAGCAGAAGACCAGAGTCAAATCCTGACTGTACTATTTAATACCAGAGTGATGTAGGAGAAGTTACTGTACCTCAGGAGACTTCCATCTCCTCAGGTACTACCTGAAAATAATGGACAAGATAAATCAACCAGTATGACCTCTAAGGTCCCTTCCAGTGCTATACGTAGCCTACAACTCTATAAAATAAAGTCTGACTAATAATGGTGGAGGAGATGGCAGGAAGGGCTGTCAGAGTGATCAAAATATATGCCATGAAACAACATGACATAACATGCCAAGACAAGATGAGACAAGACAAGACAAGACAAGACAAGATAAGATAAATGTATGGTATTTAATTCTTCCAAATGTAGGTAAAGGGTAAAACTGCTTTCTGGTGAGTTTTCTTAGGAGAAATTGTTTTAGTGAAGATATACTGAAATGGAAATTGGTCTATGATCTCTTCTTTATGAATGTTCAACCTCTCATTCATTTTCACCCAAAGTTCATCACAGGAAAGCCACTCAACCTGCTGCAGGCTTTCCTAGCTTTCTTCTGACATCATAAGCATGGTAGAGGAGTACATAGACTATCCAACAATTATCCCTTGCTCTTATCACCTGACTAGCCCATTTCCTTTTTCCATTAGACTTTTCTTTGATGACATCCAAATCTTTTTCATAGTTATTTACTTATTATGTGTTGTAGTCTGCTTACACTCACCCTGTGTCTCCATTGCCCTTTGAGTGACACTGATTTTTTTCTCTCTTTAAATTCATTTTAGTGACATCTTTTGCTCTTTTATATCACCTATATATTTTTCTCCTTCTTGACCTCTCAGCAGCAATTGATATTGCTTTTAAATACATTTTATTGCTGGGTTTTTTTTTTTACCATTTACATTTCTCAATGTATTTCTTTTATATTCCCTCCCAGAGAGATATCCCTTTATAAATAAAGAATTTTAAAAGAAACAAAAAGACAATTCAGAAGTTAAACAACACATTGAAAAAGTCTGACTTATGTAATGTTCCACACCTATTTTCACCCTTTTCTGCAAAGAAAATGGCATGGCGTTTTCTCATATCTCTTCTTAGGGACCAAACTTAGTCAATACAATTTGACAATATTTAGTTTTGATTATTCATTGGTTGTTCTGTCTCCTATTTACATTGTAGTAGTATTGTGTGCATTGTTTTTTTATTTCTGCTTATTTCATCTTATATCAACTTATATTTGATTGTCTGCAGTCATATTTTCTTAGACAATGGTAATATTGCATTATATTTATGTACTACCACTTGTTCACCAGTTCCCCAATTGATGGATATCTATTTTGTTTCTAATTCTTTGTTGTTACAAAAAAGTGCTTCTATCAATATGATAGTGTATATGAAACCATTCTTTTTTATCATTAAACCTCTTGGTGAATATTCCTATCAATGAAATCTTTTAATCAAAAGGTATGACACTTTAGTCACATGCAACATACTTCCAAATTCTTTACCAGAATGGTTGGACTAATTATAAACTTCACTAAAAATGCACTAGTGTTCCTAGCTTTCTATAACTGATATTCATTTTCAGATCTTTAGAAACTATAGTATTTCACAACTTACAGTTACAGAACAATGATTTAAAATCAGTATATGTTGTTCAGTCATTTCAGTTATGTCCCACCCTTCCCATATGGGGTTTTCTTGGTAAAGATACTGTAGTGGTTTGCCATATATTCATTTGCAAAAGTGAGGAGATTGAACTCAATGACCCTTAAGATCTCTTCCACCTATAAATCTGTGATCTTAAGCTTCTTTTTGTATGTATCTGAAGAACTTTAGGATGAACTAAATAAGATGTAAAGTCAAGTGCCATGTTCTGCATAAAACCTTTCAAGGTAGCCTTGCGCCTCCTCTCCTACATCCCTTTATATATTTTACTACACACATACACTCACACACACACACACCCACACACACATACACACACACACAAACACACACATTTGTTGCCTTTCCTTGTAAAATGTAATCTTCTTGAGGGCTAGGGCTATTTTCACTTTTTCTTTGTATAACCAGTACTTAGAACAGCATTGGACATGTAGGGAGCACTTTACAAATGCTCTATAATTGATTGATTGCTCTATAACTGACGGTTTCAAAAACATTAACTTCACAAATATAAGATAGATCAGATAGGGCAAGCAGCAGCTGAGAAAGCTAGTGTCATTTGGGACTACACTATGACAGACCTTCCAGGAAGAAAGAGGTGATCATCCCCTAGTATTCTGTACCAGTTGGACCATAAGTAGAATATTGTGTTTGTTTCTGGCTGCCACATTTTAGGGAAGATATTGATAAGCTCACAAGCATCCAAGAGAAGGCAACCAGAATGGGGAAAAACTTTGAGATGATGTCATATGAGTACTGGTGGAGGGATCTGAGGATTTTAATTTAACTTTTTAAAAAATTTATGGAATAAAACAAGCATTTCCATAACATAGTATAATAAAAAGCTGATTGCTCATGAAACTACAAATCTATTATGTACAATTTGCTATTCCTTTGAAATATATAATAAAGTTATCATGTCTTTTTTTTCTTTCCTCCCCTATCCCACACACTAGAGATGGCTACTATTAGACACAAATAGGTGTATGTATGTAAAATTATCCTATACATCTACTTATCAGTTCTTTTTGCAGATGCGTCTTTCTTCATATGTACTTTATAGTTAATTCGGGTTTTATAATAGGTATTTGCTCAAAGTCATTCTTAAAACAACATTGCTGTTACTGTACACGTTCTCTTGGTTCTGCTCATTTCTCTCTAGATCTGAAGATTTTTAGTCTGGAGAAGAGAATTCTTAGGGCTTAGAAGATAGCTGCTTTCAAGTATTTGAAAGGCTGTCACCTGGGAGAAGGATTAGGCTTGTTCTGTTTGGCACCGGGTGCAGAACTGGGAGCAATGCGAGTAATTTGCAAAGACGCAAGTTTAGTTTTGACATTAGGAAAAAAAAAACTTAATTCTTACAGCTGTCTCGAAGTAGAATGGGAGCTAGCACAAAAGAAAATGGCTTCCTGTTCATTGGAGCAAAGTATAAATTACTCTTTTTTTTTTTTTTAGCATATTGTCAAGGAAATTCATTAGACTAGGTGTCCAAAGAGGTCCTTTATGCTTCAGAGCTTCTTAAATTTTTTCTACTTACGACCCCTTCAGTATTTCTTAAGCTGTGGGTCACGACCCACAGTTATAGGTCTGAGAATCTGTGAAATTTTGAAGTACTTTGCTAGTCTGGGATGTAGCAAAGTTGGCATCAGGACCATGGCCTAGAGCACAGCCAGAAGCTTTCTTTAACCATCTGAGTTAGGACTTGGTCTGGAAAAAAGGTATCCAAGCTGAGCAAAGTGCAGTTAAGACAAATTAAGTGTATGTGTTGGGGTAGGGGAATTTAGGAGAGGTGATATTTGATGAAAAGGTTAGAAGTTTGTTACAGTATTGATGTTAATAGCATTTGTAATTGGTAGAAGAAGACAGTGAGGCAGCTTGTCATCATGGATAGGTAGCTGGCTTCAGAGTTAGAAAGACCTGCTTTGAATTCTGTCTCTGTTTCATCCTGGCTGTGTGACCTTAGATAAGTCATTCAGGTCTAGTAAGGTGGGGAATGGATCTACAGAAGTCCAGAACAATCTGACCTGGCATTGGTAGCAAATGAAAAACCAAGCCCACACCCAGGGAACTTGTCTCCTCAGTGCAAAAAAACAGGGACCTTTTGGAGCATAATTTACCAAATTGCCATGGCCTGGAAAAAGTAGTGGACCCTTCAGGTCAGGGAAGGAAGAAAATACCAAATCTTCCCAGAGCTGCAATCCCTGGAAATAGGCAGGAGGTCCAGGGTGGAAGTATAGTGAGCTGCTCTGTGAGCTGAGAGGGGACATTGCAACATCTCTTGGCTCTATGGTGTATGTGGGTAGACATGCCTAAGGAAAGGGCAACTGCTTTCTCAGGCTCAGGAGGTCACATAATGGTCTTTCCTGGGGAGTGAGGGAGGAAATAAACATTAATATAGTGCCTTTGATGTTCCAGGCACTGTGTGCTAAGTGATTTACAATGTTTAGATCATTTAATCCTCACAACAACCCTAGGAGGTGGGTGCTGTTATTATTCCCATTTTATAGTGGAAGAAACTGAGGCAAATAGAGATTTAAGTGACTTGCCCACTTAATCTAGCTAGTAATTTTCTGAGGCTGGATATAAACTCAGGTGTTTCTTACTCCAGGGTCAGAACTTTTTCCATTTCAGCACCTAACTGCTCAGAGAGATTTTTGTTTTGTTTTGCATTGTTTTGTTTTGGGGTACAGATATGGAGAAGAGAATTTCAGATGGGGTAGGCCATATGGAGCATCTGGGGGCTAAGCTTCTTTTGGAGGGCCATGCCTTTCTGTAGGCACTTCTGATCTAGCCATTTCTCAGATACTTACATTCCTTCTAAGTTTTGTCTTCCTAAACTCTCTAAGTTTCCTGTGGACCAGAAATTGGGGAGGTGAGGTGAGCTTGGGTCCAGGGTACACCTAGAAAGACTGAGGGAGCCCCTTCCCTGCTCCTAGGCTTGTCCTGAGTTGTGTTGACAGGAACCACAGTGACTCTATAAAGGCTGGGGTAGAGAATCATATTTCAACAAATTTACTAAAAGTGTGCTGGGTTTGGAGTTGGAAGACCTGGATGGATTCCATTCTCTACTATGATGCTAGGTGAGAGACTGTAGTGTGGTCTTTAGTTAGCACTTGGGTTTGCCAGTTGCTTGCATTACCCTTGATCCATTCCTCCAACTACCCAAAGAAGACTCTGGGTTCATATGGACCTAGGCCTTATTCTAGGGACTGATCCCTCAGGAGGGTGACTTCAGTCTTTGGCTTATACCTCCAACTCAGAAAGTATGGGGAAGACTCGTAAATAAAGCTAAGGTGTGGATTTCATCTAGATTACCATCAAAGTAAGTTAACAGGGTCCCTAACTTCTACAGAGGCATTCACTGTATAATATGTGCATCAGCTATGGGATATCCATTCTTTCACTCTCCACAGAAATGCATAAGATGCAAAGGACTCACAGGAGTCCATAAACAAATATAGATACGTAAAACACTCATCTAGTCTATTAGTCTCTTTGTCTTGAGTTTGGACAATCTGAGCAATTAACCTTGAGAGCAATGATCAGATTTCTTGTTCCCAGGCTCTCACTTCTCAGTAGGGCCCAAGTCCTTCAGTTATAGGGTGAATCCTTGTTGAAGACCCTCTTTCTTCTTCAAGCACATTGATGATGAAACGATATTGATGCAATATTGTTTACACTAATAATTGGCTTAGCAAGGTTCATCTTCAGAAGTGGTACAAACATAAGTTTTAGCCCTGTCTCTGTCTGATTGCTCACACATTTTTAATTACTGATTTCCTCACAAACAATATTTTACTACAATCTTATCTCAGATATTTAGATCTATTCTTTAAATCAGCAGCACCAATCTACCGTAAGAACATTGAAGAGATCAATTTGACTCTGGAACCCATCAATCAAACACTTATTTAATGTTCAACATTATTTTAGGTGCTATGAGGGATACAAAAATATGTCATGGTCCCTGCCCTCAATCAGTTTACATTATAATTAGGAACACAGTAAACAATGTGAAAGCTTAATTGAGTGTAAGATTGATGGAGAGAATTTGAGATCGCATCTCTGCAGGTTGAGGCATTCAGGGCCAATAGACAGCAGCTCATTGATTGCTCTTTAGTGGTTGCAACCCACTCAAACACTGATGCATGGCATTCTATTCATGGATAAATGAATGGATAGACTCTCCAGCCTTACCTGGCATCAGGGTCTGTCTTTCAGTAGTTGCCCCTGTCTTGTTAGGGCCACTTCACTGCTCCTTTAGTAAGGTTCCTTCCATTTCTGTCTGTCTATAGTCCTTAGGCCAGCATTATTCATTGATTGGCTGTTTATAAATGGGTAGTTAGGTGGTGCAGTGGATGGAGCACCAGGCCTGGAGTCAAGAACACTCATCTTCCTGAGTTCAAATCTAGCTTCAGACACTTACTAGCTGTGGGACCCTGGGCAAGTCACTTAACCCTGTTTGCCTCAGTATCCTCATCTGTAAAATGAGTTGGAGAAAGAAATGGCAAACTCCTTGCCAAGGAAACATCAAATGGTGTCACATAGAGTAAGACATGACTGAAAATGATTGAACAACACCAACAACAAAAGTATATAAAAAGCCTCTTGACTGAGGCAAAGGGATTCTATGTAGCAAGTTATATATAACAGCTTAATATATAACAATTATGTACAATTTCCATTATTGATTTGATTGTACAGCTCTTGTTATAGTAACTTTTCTTCTGGTCCCCTATTTGCCTTTCTCTATCCCTTTAGTTGCTATAATGGATAGTGTTGGACTTAAAATCAGGAAGACTTGAGTTCAAATTTAGTTGCAGTATATTTACTAGCTCTGTGACCTTGGACAAGTCACTTAACCGCTCCATGCTTTAGCTTCTTCATCTGTAAAAGAGAAATAATAATAGCACCAAACTCCCAAGGTTGTTGTGAAGATCAAATGAGGTTAAGTGCTTTGCAAACCTTAAAGCACTACATAAATACTAATTGTTATGCTAGCTATGTCCTTCTTCCTTCTTCTTTGCCTGGCTTCCTCATAAGATCCTCAGTTTCCTATTAGACTCAGCTATGGTACCACCTCTCCACGAGGCTTTTCCTGATCCCCTCTACACCACTCCATAGTCAATATCAGAGTCCTCTACCACAAAATCACCTTGCTCCTATTTCGTTTCTATTTTGTGTTTATTTGTGGTTGTGAATGTTGTTTCCTCTCCTTCCCCTGTCTCCCCAGAACGTACGGTCCTTGAGGGCAGAGACATTTCATTTTTCTTTTTTGTGTCCTTGGCAGCTAGCACAGTGACTAACACACAAGAGGTGCTTAATAAATGCTTGTTGATTGGTTGACTCTATACCTCTAAGATTGCTCTGATCTCTGGCATTTTAGCTTCTTGATTGTTGTCCACATCCCTGGTGCTGGACTGAGTGTCTGTGTGTGTTTCCTAATTCCAGACTACCTACCTGGTTCTCACTACAGCCTGAGATTAGCTCCCAACACCTACTTGCTCCTTCAGATTTGGCTTCAGCTTTTCTGGTCCTGGCTTATTGCTCTCAAATCCATAATCTGTTTCCTGTCCTCTGGTACTATAGCATAATACTCATATGGTAGTAACACCATATATGGGAGTAATGTTAGTAACTCAATATATGGTAATAATACTATGCAACTAAAACCATGTGTTTGGGCAAAACAGCTTCCCTTACCAGACGTTTATATGATGTGTTTATTGACTGGGAAATTAACAAAGGCAGGGTGATGAGGACTTCTTTAATGTCCTTATTAAATTGTGAAAATTATTACTTAAATACACCCATGCTACCTAGAAAATGGAACTTTAGAATGTTGGAAATGAGAAATGGTTCAGTAGTCCAAGATACATTTTGAAGAAATGAAAGACACAACTTAAACAGCAAAGCGAAAATACAAAAAAATTTTGTAGTGAATTTAGACCCCGTTTCTCACAAGACTTTTCCCCATTGACCTGTTATCCCCTTTTGCTTATGCTTCCTTTGTATAGACACATTTTGATTTAAAAACAGAATCCATAGTTGTATTAGAGCATATCAATAACCTAAAGTGTTTGTTCTTCCAGTTTGCACAGAGTAGGCAAAGTGGGCTACTACCAAGACTATTCTGGCATTCAAAAAGAGGCTGGTATTTAATTCAACCACCCAATTGAAGCCTCAGTTTGGCAACTATGCAGGATTGGTTAGTTTGCCATGTCCACAGCAGATGCCATATTTTGTCTGACACCAAATAACCTGGATTCCTGACAAGTGGCAGCGTGCAGCTCTCTCAGACTCTAACAAATATTAGATGAACCAAGAGCAGATTGGAACATTCATTCAGATTTTAATAATGGCTAAAATTGATAGGACAAAAATATGGGAACTGATCTATGAAATGCTTCATTTCAAGCTTCTACTCTTATTAGGGTTGAAATGATCACATACTGAGGATCCAAAGAAGAGAGGGTGGCATAGGATGGTTTTAGTTTAGGAACTGAATTTTAAAAGTATTGGGGGAGAAAGGGAGAAAGGAAGAAAGGAAAGGAGAGGGGAGAAAGAGAGAGAGAGAGAGAGAGAGAGAGAGAGAAGCAGAGACAGAGATGGGCAGAGACAGAGACAGGTCAAAATGGAAGCAGAAGGAGACAGAGAATGATGACAGGGACAGGGAGACACAGTGAGAGAGAGACAGACCAATGGAGATGGGGAGACAGAGACAGAAAGATGAAAAGGATGGGAAGTAGTGACGGGAAAGCCATTATCAATCACATACAAGATTTATTCTGGATGAGTTGGCCACTTTCAGAGTCAGTTTTCTGATAACTGTTTTATTTAAATCACTCAGGTGATTATCTTAACCAAGATTGCCAATGGTATTGTTATTGAGGAAAGGAAGATGAAGAGAAGAAAAGGTCTGCCATGTGAAGCATCATGTTGAGGTAGGGAAAAATCTCCACCAATTGCTGAGAAGGTACAGAAATGGAAGGACCACCTGCAAGGCAAACAGGAATATCATAATTAGAAGTGCTAGGCAGTACCAGATATTAACTGAAGGTTCTTTAGTATAGGAAGAACTGCATTTCAGCCATAAAAGTTCATAAGGGTAGGAATAAAATCAACAACAAGACTTTCAGATGAGAGTGATATTGTGCCAAGTCACAGTTAAAATTCCATGGCCTTTCATCCCAAGGCAAGTTTCAAATCATTTCTGAACTGAACCCAAAAGAGGTTGTTTATTTTGCATGAGAAACATGTTTTGTAAAGGTTACTTATCGATCAACGATGGAAATGTTCTTGCATACATTTTCACATTTCCTGTGGTTATAGAGGATCATAGTGCTTCATTCTTCCCAGCTACCTTTGGGCACATTTCTTCACTGTAACCATACTATATCATTTTCCATAAATTCAAGGTCATTTTGAGAAATATACTGTCTTTCTGGGATAGGAAAACCTCTCTTACCATATTTAAGGGTTATACCTGTTTGGACTTTGCTTCAGAAAAGTAATTATTATCAACATACTTACTATAGTACTTTAGTTCCCAAATAACTTCACAGATTTTTAGAGCTGGAAGGGACTTTACTTAGAGGCCTTTAGTTTAGGTTTTTCATTTTACAAATAGGAAAACTAAGGCCCTGAGAGCTTAAGGGACTTGCTCAGGGTTATACAGTAACTAAGTGTCTAAGGTGAGATTTGAACTTAGGTCTTCCTGACTCTATGTCCAGAGCTCTATCCATTAAATGTAAGTTGAAGAGTTGGATTAACTTACCTTCCAGATCTAAATCTATGATGCAATGAAAGGGAGAAAGCTGTGACTAGGGAGGGACCTGGTGATGGACCAATGTCTATTGACTGAGGGACAGCTTAGCTAATTCAGAGATGCTCGTCCCCAGATTGGCTGCAAGGGTGCATGGCAATTCTGAAGATCCTCTACCGATGTAAAGCTGGATTGCAAAATGCCTTGGCAGAGAGAAAGAGTACTCACACTGATGAAATCATAGGTCCTTCATGCATTGGAATGCTGTTGAATCACTGCTGAAAACTTAATTTTCTCTTTTCATTTTCTATGAAGTATAATCAATGTAGAGATTGTTTAGTAAACATCTTTTTCCCTCCTCTGATTTCTTTTGTATTAAAAAATCTCACAAAGTGGAAAAAAAAAGGCTGGCAACCAACGATGACAAATTAAGTGACATAAAATGAACAAGCCAGGCATAAAAATAATAATAGCATAGGTTCATTAACACAAATCCTGTCTAATAAAACCATGCACAATTAAAATAAATATGCCTTACATTGTTTTGAACTACCTCTAAAGAGATACACTGAGAATACTAAAATGTTTAAATAAGGAAATGTTTAAATACTTAAATTGGCATCCAAGTGACACAGTGGATAGAGCATTGGGCCTGGAGTTGGGAAGATGTGAGTTCAAATCTGGTCTAGACATAGCTGTATGACCTTGGGCAAGTCATTTAACTCCTCTGTGCCTCAGTTGTCTCATCTGTAAAATGGAGAAAATAATAGCACCTACCTCCCAGGAATATTGTGAGGATTAAATGAGATAATATGTGTAAAACACTTAGTACAGTGCCTGAAACATAGTAGGAACTATATAAATGATAGCTATTATTATTTAAAAAGGAAGTAAGCATTAACATTATACCTTACAGAACTGGTGAATCTCAATGACCAGGACTTTTGTTATTGTAGCCTACAGGAAAACAGACATCAAAAAAGACAAAAATAGACATTAAAATGATTAACTTTTGGCAAACAGCTAGTATCAGTGTTTTCATGTAATGGGAATTGAAGTCATAGAGATGAAAGAATTTATCTATCAGATTGTGAAATCTTGGTCACCTTGAGCTGGAAGAGCCCTCAGAGGTCATCAGTCATTTAGCCTACTCCCTACCCATGCTATGATTTTGCTGATATATTAAAAATATATTAATAGAAAATATAATAATTGCATGAATAATTATTTCAAAGTATTTTGTAAGTAAATAGTTTTTAAGCATTCATTATATATATTTTTATGTGTTTACATATTTGTGTATGGATATATATATACCACTATTCCACTTTCCCCTGTCTTCTATGTAGATGAAAAAAAAAAAGTATTGTAGTTTAGAGTGGTCAAATGATTTGCCCAAGGTCACAAAACAACAAGTCAGGATTTGCACGACTAGTTTCTCTTCCTCGGATTTCTTTACATTAACTCCAATGTTTTTTAATGGTCCAACCAACAATACTGAGGGAAAAACAGAAAAGATTTAAATAAATAGGTTTATTAATTTTAAGGATGAATAGTCTGAAAAATTTTAAATTAAAAGCTTCCCTTTTTTGTTAGGGGGGAGGGTGGACTTATATAATGTGTGGGAGGGAGAATTATATTAGATTTAAATTAATTTAAGTCCTAGTCTGGGAGTTCTTTCATTAAAGGTTTTCTGTTATAGATTAAATCAAGGATGACCAAGATTTTTCAATAGTGTGGCAAATAATCTGAAGGGCATATAGATATGGCTATTGATAACTATTGATATCGCTTATCATCCATGATTTCAATCAAACAACAAACATTTTAAAGCAACTACTATGTTCTCAGCACTTTTCTAAGTGCTGGGAAATACAAAAAGATGCAAAAGATAATTCCTGACCCTAAGAAGTTTACAGTCTAATGGGGGGAGACAACATGTTAACTGAGAAACATATATACACATACATTCATATATATACTTCCATATATATGTAGATAGATAGATAGAGAGAGAGAGAGAGAGAGAGAGAGAGAGAGAGAGAGAGAGTGCTATATATAGGATAAATAGGACATACTTAGCAGAAGGAAGGCACTGAAATTAAGAGGAGTTGGGGAAAGCTTCCCATAGAAGATAAGATTTTAGTTGGGACTTAGAGGAAGCCAGGGAGTCACAAGTTAGAGTGGACAAGGGAGAGCATTCCAGACATGGGGGACAAGAGATTCAAGAAAGAAGGATAGTATAGAATTGAATTGGTTTACCAAGGAGTAGAGAGAGGAAGAAGTGGAGAGAATGGCTAAGGCAAGGGATATGGCCTGACAGAGAATTTAGGGGTCAAGGGATTTAGGGGTCATAGTGCAGATGAAGAGTAGAGTTATGTAAAAGTAGGCATAGGGAGAAGTAAAAAGCCAATAGATTACGGTCAGATAAGGGGATTTCTTGAACATAGAGGTGGTAACATTTGTGAGTGATGGCAAGATCAAGGGTATGACCATCTTTGTGAGTGGCTGAGATGGGGTGGAAGATGAGCTTCTGCTCATGAGAGGTGAGTAGGTTGAGGACCTGAGTGGTTGATGTGGAATCAATATGTATATTGAAGTCCCCTAGGATAAAGCAGGAGTTGGGTAGGAGAGAAAAATTGTAAGCCAGCTATCGGACCCATTCAGGAAGGAAGGGGGTAATCTGGGGGTCTGTAGGCAAGAATTTTGATTGGATAGTAGATATGAATAGCATGAACCTCAAAGTAAGAAAAGTTGTTGAATGATAAAGGAAGAGGAAGAATCTGGAAGTGGCAATGGACAGCAGGATGTATTCCAATTCCCTTGCCTCAATCAGTGAGTTGAGGACCATGACTGAAGGCACAGCCAATATTGGAAAAAGTGGCTAGGGAGGCCATATTGTCAGGGGAAAGCCAGGTTTCAGTAAGAACTAGTGCATGGAAGGAGTGGGAGAGACTCTAGCCGATTGTTGGAAATTGCGGACAGATTTCACTAGATATAAGGAAAAAGCTTCTTAATAATTAAGAATTTTCCAAAAGTGGGATGGGCTGTTGGGGAGGAAATTATTTCCCTATAATAGAATGTTTATAAGCAAAGGCTAGACAACCACTGGTTGGGAATGTCCTCTCTCCACTCAAACCCTTCCTCCATTCAGCCACTAAAGTGATTTTCCTAAAGCATAGGTCTGACCATGTCACCCCTCATCCCCACTCAATAAACTCCAATGGCTTCCTATTGCCTCCAGGATCAAATACAAAATCCTCTGTTTGCTGTTTGAAGCTCTTCATAACCTGGATATGATATCTTTCCAGTATTTTTACACCTTACTCCCCACCACAATCTAGTGTCACTGACCTCCTGGCTATTCCATGAAGAAGTCACTCCACCTCTCAGTTCTGGGCATTTTCTTTAACTGTCCCCCAAGACTGGAATACTCTCCTTGCTTATCTCTGCCTCCTGGCTTCCCTAGCTTCTTTAAGAGCCAATTAAAATCCCTCCTTTGACTGGAAGCCTTACCCAATTCCACTTAATTTTAGTGCCTTTCCTCCATTAATTACTTCCTATTTATCCTGTATATGACTTGCTTTGTAATATGTGTGTATATATACATATATATACATACACACACACACATACATACATACACACATAGACATATATGTATGTATACATATATAATACAATTTGTTTGCATGCATGTTGTCTCCCCCATTAAGTTATAACCTCTTTGAGGTCAGGGACTATCTTTTACCTCTTTTTCTTTTCTCAGGACTTAGCATGGTGCCTGGCACATAGGTGCTAATTGATAAAGGGAGATTCATACGTTAGTTACGGGTTGGATCAATTCCAGTATTGTTTTCTATATGATAGAAGTAGGCACAAGGTTACAATCAGTGTTATGTGAAAAAACAAGTCAAACTGTGATGATCTCAGGCTTCCCCTCTTCACAGTGGGGTAAGAAATTCTTCTACTTTCTCCATAGTTCCTGCTTCCTGTTCTTCCTTCTCAGATGTAGTCTGTGGTTCTCTGGTTTCATATGCCACCAAGCTTCACATAAACAAAACCTGCTTCTCCACTGACCTATCTCAATGAGTTCCAAATCCAGTGGCCTTTTTTGAGTTTCCATTCTCCTTTTCCACTCTAAGGGACTCAGTAACGTTGGATTTTTGCTTTTTAAGACAAAACCAAACCAAGCATTTATCCTTCTTCGGTTTCTATGACATTACAATAATATGTTTCTTCTATCTCTTTGACTTTTTCCTCTCTGTCTTTTTCCCTAGCTTATCTTCTCTCCCCTTAATGACTTTCCCTATCCTTGCTACCAGAACCGAATAAAATGCAGGCGTTTCCTTGAAGTAAGCATTCTGTCCCCTTTTAAATTCTCCCTCTAGTCTTGCTCCCAAAGCATTTCTATTCTGACATTTTTAATTCACCCCTATGCAGATGATGGATAGATGAGAGGCAGTGTGGTATAATGGATAGAATTTTGAATTTAGAAGGAGGAAGATCTGAGTAAAGATCCAAACTCTACATTACCACCTATGTGTCACTGGGTGAATCACCCTTTTTAAGCCTGAGTTTCCTTGTCTATAAAATATGGATAAGTGTACCTGTAAGCTTGTGTATTGGGAGCTCCATATGATATGATATTATGATATGTCATGTTATATCTTATCATATCATATCATATCACAGCATACTATGTTAAACCTAAAGTGCTTTACAAAGTTTAAAGCAATATATGCTCATTATTATTATTATGATTATCAAAGCCATATCTTTAACCTAGACTAGATAAGGTTTTCATTTATAAATGCTCTCTGGAATTTCTACTTGGATATCCTACTTTCATCTTAAATTCAATATATATATATATATATGTATGTATACATACATACACACACACACATACGAAACTCATCATCTTTCTTCACAAAATCAGCCTCCCTTTCTGATCTATTTCTGATTAATTGTATTACCATTTTCCTAGTCACTCAAGCTGTCAAAGGATCCTAGGATATTAGATTTACATTTTAAAGGGATCTCAGAGACCATTTCTTTCAACCTCCTCATTTTATGGATGAAGAAACTGAGATTCAAGAAAGCTAAGTGACTTGCCCAAGATTACACAAATAATAAGGTTCACAGACTACTTCTTCCTTGTTCCCCATCTGTTCAATAACTAACCAAGTCCTGGTGAGTGTTCTTCCCTTTTTTTCAGTTTCTATTGATCCCTGAAAAATGGTGATGCCTTTGGCAGAAATAGGAAAGTTAGAAGAAGGGGTAGCTTTACAGATAAAGTTGGGTCCTTCTTTGCAAATCTTTTGTCGTTGTGGCAATTGGGGTTAAGTGACTTGTCTAGCATCACATAGCTAATTAAGTGTCTGAGGCCAGATTTGATCTCAGGTCCTCCTGACTCCAGGGCTGGTGCTCTAGCCACTGTGCCATCTAACTGCTTTCTGTCTTAGCAAGTCTTGAGATTGAGATGAATTCAGGACATTCAGATACAGCTGTCAATGACAGAGTTGGAGATGCAGGACTAGAGCTCAAGACAGAGATAGGGGCTGGTTCTCTAGATTTGGGAGTACTCCTCATAGCAATGAGAGTTCAATCCATGACAGTCATAAGATCACCATGCGATCACCAAGACAGATTGTTTAGAGAAAGAAGAGGCCTAGGATGCATGTACACACACTTAACAGGGATAGGACACGGATCATGAACTTTCATAAAAAAGGATCTGTACAACAGGTGACCTCTGAAGTCATTTCAAGTTCTATGATATAGGTAAGCTCCTCATTTTTCCTCTTAGACTGCTGCAATAGATTCTCAGTTGGTCTCTCTACTCCTAGTATCTACCCCTTCCAATGCATTCTTCATAGATTGATTTTTTCCAAAATACGATTTCCATCATGTTTTCAATCCCCCCACTTAAAAACAAACAAACAAACAAAAAACCAAACACTTAATATCTCCTCATTCCTTTTAGGATAAAAACAAATTCCTTACCCCGACATTTAATGCCCTTCATAATTCCTCTTTAGACTACCTTTCCATCCATATTTCATATTACTCTTCTGTATCTTGTCTCAGTTCTCTATACTAACAAGATAAGCTTAGTCCTTGTCCTTCAAAGGCCCTGGACATTTCCAATCTCCATGGCTTTCTTCACTTCACCTAAAATATATTACTTCCCTCCATGTACTAGCTTATTTTTTGTCTCTCAATGTCAAGCTCAAATGCTATCTCACATAGGAACATTCTTCTATGTCTATACCACTAATTTGTCACTCATCAGCTACTTTGATGCAGGGCTAGTTAATCTTTTCTGTGAATATGCTTTATCTCCTCAATGAGATTGTCAACTCCTTCAGGAAGAGGGACTGCATCTAATGCTTCTTTGTATCCCCCATAGAACCTAGAAGGCTTTGCCTATAGCAAGGGCTCAGTCAAAATCATACACAGGAAATAAGTATAAATGGAGTCCAAGAAGAATTTGGGGGCATATAGAAAAATGTATGGTGGGAGGCTATCATTCCATTTCCCTTTCCACCAATTTCACTGGTTGACTGGATGAGCTGTCAATCAGAAAGCCTTTGGCCAAAGATGGATTGAATTGATTTTGTTAGCATTGCTGGAAAATGTGATGTTGATTAACAGTGGTAAGCAGCCAGGGTGGGGTCCATAGAATCTATAGAGAATGTAGAAAGCATCATCTTTTACACTTCAACACTTGAAGGTTTCAGATAGCCTGCTTGAGAATGTCGGGACAACAGCAAAGTATTGAATCTTTATGCTGCTGCTTGGTGTGTCTCTCTTCTCTTTGCAAATAGCAGGAGCTGGGATAGATGGGGGTTGTATAAGTAGCAGAGATGGTTATGGGTGGGGAAAACATATTTCTGAAAATGGAGATTTCACAAATAAGACAATGTCCCAATTAGGTTGTGGTCTTATACTCAATAAATGTTTGATTGCCATATATATGCATGCATGATATATAATATGTAAATATCATATAGTTCCCAAATAGCACTTTGACTCTCATAAATGTTGCCTTTCTAGTCTCCCCATTGGTTGTGAAAGAGCAATTCTGAAAGTTTGTTATTCAAAACAGTTGCCTAAATAATAGGTATTTAATTTTCCTTTCTCGTGTTGGTACTTGCTTTTCCATTGGGATGTTACTGTAGGATGAATTCTGTTAATAGTTTTCTTTCACTGTAGTGATATGGGGATGGGGGTTGGGAGCAGGGATTATTTGAGCTTCAGTGCACTTTTCATCTTTAGTACAGGATAATATTATCACATACAATAAGGAAGGCTCAAAAACTCAGCAGAGCAAATTTTATCCTCAGATAGCCAAAAGCAATGCTGCCAGACTTAAAAGTATGTCTGTGGACTGTGTCTGGCCCCAAGTGAGGGTTATTCTGAGTCTATAATCTTTAAAGCCTTAGAGAAGCTTAGAATTCTAGGAGTGCTATATAGTCACACCAGAGTCCAGAGGGAAGAGGGAAAGACATTTTATTCCTGACTGTTTCCTCCTGGAAAGATACTGTGGTCACCTTTGGCCTCACTAGTGATTCTTCTTTCTCCAAAGTGATTCATGTTGACATCTCAGCTTACAGCAGTTTCCTTTATAGTTTTTCAAGGCAAGGATAGGGAAGAAGGCAAAGAGAATCCTGGCACCAAAAAGAAGACAGTATTAACAGAAACTGCAGGGTGAAAATATGTCCATGGGCATCACCCCCACACCCCACCTGCACCCCTGTAAGTGCATGAAACACATTTGGTTTAAAAAAAGTAGTGTCCATGATTTACAAGTATTCATCTTTTTGGTTTGTGCTTTTTCCAAAGATGCCAAAGAGTTCAACTAGGAAATGATGCCACTGCTGTCCAAGGAAGGACATTTTTCTTGACTGTGAAGTAACCTTGTCCAGCTTCTGTGATTTGGGAGCAGCTTTGAGTTATAACCACTTGAGAGCTATGATAATCTAGGCAATCTTCCCTTTTTAAATTTTAATTTTTATTGATTTTTCTATAGCTTGAAATAGTGTAATCAAATTTTCTACAGACGATTTTCATCATGTGTTTATGAAAATATTCCCAGAACAGGGTTTGAATACCACCAAGATAATACTGCTGGATAATAAAGTTATGATGGTTGGATATTTTCAAGTAAATTAATATTTTTATAAGCATCACATTCTTTAACTGCACATTCAAGCCTCTATGGCACCTAGAGATTCCAGAACTGTCCTGGTATTCTCAGGGTACGATATAAAGTTGCCTAATGATCTATTATTTCTCAGTGTCTTAAGTGGTATTCTACAGGCCAAATAGTAATTCACATTTTTATGGCACTTTAAAACTCACAAAGAACTTTCCTCCCAACAACTGAGTGGCAGCATGGTACAGTGGGTAGAGGGATGGCCTTGTAGTCAGGAAGATCTAGATTCAAATGCCTATACTGCGTTTTGTGTTACTCTGAGCAACTCACTTAATTCCTCTAGGCCTTAGTTTCTTCATCTGTAAAGTGACATAAATAAGTTTGAATGGGTGGGGGAGGAGAGAGGGGCTTACCAGCATCTATGATCTCAGACCAATATTAGTGTGTATATGTAGCTTAAAATAGATTCAAGGCAATTTTGGAGGTCAGACACTGGTATCTGAGAAAATGAGCAAATGCCTCAAGGATAAGGTAGCATTTGAGATGAGCTTTGAAAGAAACTGGAGATTCCAGGAGCTTTTGGTGATGTGTCCCAGGTATGGAAGATAGTCTATGCAAAAGCCATGAATTACAAAATGGAATCTCAAGTTCTAAGACTAGCAAAAAGGCCAGTTTGACTGGTCCATGGAGTGCATGAAACTGTGATGTAGAATAAGACTGGAAAAGTAGCTTGGAACAAGGCTGTGAAAGGCTTCAAATGCCACAAAGCAAAGTTTGCATTAAGTGTGAGAGACATGAATATTTTTCTATTATATTAATAACCAATCATTAAATTAGGATTGAGGTTTTTCCTTTCTATTTCCTCATTCCAGCATCAACCCTTGCAGGTCAGTTAGTCGTTTCTGAGGGATATTGCTGATAAATGAGATTGTCCAAATCTTTGGGGTACATGCTCCTCAATCTTGGGCAGGACACCACCCAAGTAGAAGACCTTACTTCTGTTTAAAGTGTAAATAGATTTCAGTCCAGGTGAGTTTTTGCCCCAGTGAAATGAGCCACTATCCTTGAAACTCACAAGTAGAATTTAAGGTGACCCAGCTTAGGAAGGAGAAAACCAACCAGAGAGGTCTGGGTAGAGATGAATTCCTTTGTCCAAATTGCTTGAGGCAACTGAGTTTTATGATAAAGTCATATTCTCAGCGGGAGGAGTTGAAGACTTTTAGCCTACCTCCCCATTAATATGTTCAACAATCTGAGTTGATTTTCACCTGTCAGGGGCACCTCCTTTTCCAAAAGTATCTGAGTATTTGAGGATCTTCACGGTTTTATCTTTGGTTGCTGAGAGAGACCAATGACCATCAATTTGTTGATTATTTTCTAGTCTAATTAATAAATTGATTATTAATTACCCAGAAACTCTGACTCTCAGACTTTTCATTTGTCTTACTTGCATTAGAGGTCAGAAGGAACCATTTGTGACAAAAGCAATTTTTGCTATGTATCTTCAACTATGGTTTCTTGAAAAGGCTATACTCAACTATACCCAAAACATTTCCCCCCATTATATCTTTCCTTCCTTTTTAATGTTGTTTATTTTTATTTTTTCTTAACTACATATAAAATTTTTTAACTTTTGTGTTTTAAAATTTTGAGTTCCAAATTCTCCCCTTCCCTTTCTCCCCTTCCACCTCCTTGAGAAGGAAAGCAATTTGATATAGATTATACAAGTGTAATAATGCAAAACATTTTCATAGTAGCATATTGTGAAAGAAAACAGACCAAAATTAATAAACCCAAGAATAATAAATAAAGTAAAAAAAAGCATGCTTCAATCTGCATTCAGATTCCATCAGTTCTTTCTCTGGAGATAGATAGCATTTTCATCATTAATCCTTTGGAATTGTCTGGGATCATTGTATTTCTCAGAATAGGTAAGTCATTCACAATTGATCATTGTACATCATTACTGTTAAAGTTCTCCTAGTTCTGCTCATTTAACTTTGCATCAGTTCATATAAGTCTTCCCAGGTTTTTTTTTTTGAAAGCATCCTGCTTGTCAATTCTTATAGCACTACAGTATTCCATCACAATCATATGACAAAACTTATTCAGCCATTTCCCAATTGATGGGCATCCCATCAATTTCCAATTCTTTGCTACCACAAAAAGCTGCTATAATTATTTTGTACATACATGACCTTTTCCTTTTCCTTTGGTTTCTTTGGGATACAGACCTAGTAGTAAAATTGCTAGGTTAAAGGGTATGCACAGTTTTATAGCCCTTTGGGCATAGTTCCATATTTCTCTCCAGAATGTGGATCAGTTCACAACTCCACCAACAATGCACTAGTGTCCCTAATTTTCTGCAACCTCTCCAACATTTGTCCTGTTTTTTTTTTCTGTCATATTAGCCAATCTGATAGGTGTGAGATGGTACCACAGCATTGTTTTATTTTGCATTTCTCTAATCAACAGTGATTTAGAGCATTTTGTCATGACTATAGACAGTTTTGATTTCTTCTTCTGAAAACTGCCTGTTCATATCCTTTGACCATTTAGCAATAGGGGACTGACTTATAGTCTTATAAGTTTGACTCAGTTCTCTTTATATTTGAGAAATGAGGCCTTTATGAGAGAAACTTGCTGTAAACATTTCCCCAGTTCCCCCCTTTCCTTCTAATTTTGTCTGCATTGATTTTGTTTGTGCAAAGCCTTTTTAATTTGATGTAATAAAAATTATTCATTTTACATCCCTTAATGATCTCTGATATTGTTCAGTCATAAATTTTTCACTTTATCCATAAATCTGATAGGTAAAATATTCCATGCTCTGCTCGTTTGCTTATATCACTATTTATGTTTAAATCACATGCTCATTTTGACCTTATCTTGGTATAGAGTGTGAGATTATGGTCTATATCTAGTTTCTTCCAAACTGTTTTCCAGTTTTCTTAGCAATTTTGGTTAAATAGTAATTTTCTATCCTGAAATCTTGGATCTTTGGATTTGTCAAATACCAGATAACTATGGTAATTTATTAATGGGTACTATGTATCTAATTAATTCCACTGATCCATTATTCTACTTCTTAGTCAGTAACAGATTATTTTTTATATCCAAAACTTAATGTGTAATTACAACTGTTGACTCAGCTTCCCAGTTGACTAGGGCATAATTAATAATAATAATAATTTATATAGTGTTTTAATGTTTGCAAAGTGCTTTCACAAACATTTTCACATTTTATTCTCACAACAACCCTGAGATAGATTTGTTACTATCCTTAATTTACAGATGAGGAAACTAAGAGAGAGAGGTAAAATGATCTAGCCATGGTAAAAACAAAACAAAACAAAAAAAAAACCCTAATAAGTATCTGAGTTTGTATTTGAACTCAGGTCTTTCTGATTCCAAGTCTAATGCTATATTCATTTTGCCACCTTGCTGTATAAAATGCTACAAAGCTTCACTGCCTTTCACACGTGTACTCTACTGGCATTGGGATCACTAACCCCAACACACCCTGCTGACCAGATAGGTTTTTATATAAAGATGAGTGAGTTGGATAGGAAAACATCTATCTGAATCTGTGCTATATTCTTGCCCAATATCTTTTCCACACTATGGATAAATAAAGCTCTTATGTTTAACTGTTAGATGGCCTATGACTGTCTCATTCCCTTCCAATCTTTTTTTTTTTTGTTTTGGGTGAGGCAATTGGGGTTAAGTGACTTGCCCAGGGTCACACAGCTCGAATTTGAACTCAAGTCCTCCTGACTCCAAGGCTGGAGTTCTATCTACTGTGCCACCTAGCTGCCCCATTCCCTTCCAATCTTGAACCTTAAGCACTAGATCAGCCTGAATCAGGCCCAACCCACAACACCCTCGGAATTAATTGAACAGGGAGAGATTTGGTCAGATCTGTGATTTAGGAGTATAACTGTGGCAGTTGTGTGGGGGATAGATTGGAAAGCAAGAGACTTGAGGGAAGGAGATCAATTAGAAGACTATTATAATAGTCTAGTAAAGATGTTAAAGAGGATTTGAACATGTAGATGGTAGATGTGTGAATAAAGAGGAAATAGATATAAGAGATATAGTAGAGATAAAATGGACAAAACATCATGCATATAAATGTAATCCATATTTATATGTAAATGAATATTATATCAGATAGATAAATAGATGGATAGATGGATAGATGGATGGGTAGATGGATGGATGTATGGATGGATGGATGGATAGATAGACAGACAGACAGACAGACAGACAGATAGATAGATAGATAGATAGATAGATAGATAGTTAGATAGATAGATAGATAGATATGGAAGCCAGGGAGAGAGAGTATTTATCCTCATAATCTTTGTGAGATAGGAAGTATGTAAATAATATGATTGAGAAACGGAGGCATAGAAGGGTTTAGTAGAGGGGTTTCCAGAAACTAAATCTCAAAAAATGAGCAATGATATGAACTAGTGTAGTACTCCTAAATTATAGTCCAGTGCTCTGATTATACTTTTTTAAAATTTCTTTTAACATTACACAAATTATTTTGATTACTCTATTTATATTCACATTGCACTTAATCAAATGCAAGTACAGAAGTTAATGTAATAACTTTATGATGTTGTAATTGGTCTAACAATGGAACAAACTGAGTATTATTTAGCTGCATCTTAGTTTCAAAGTCCTTATTTTCCTTAATTTTGGTGGAAATTTCAGTTGAAGATCAGAGTGAATCATTTAGGAAAAATTGGATTAAACCAGTATCTGTTTATTACGGAAGAGGATATGACTGTAAGAAACAGAAAACATTTCAAGGGAAATGCACTGTTTACCAGCTTAATGTAGCAATAAAGTCATCCAGTGCCAATTACTGGTTTAGGCCCAGTCACTGCACGTGGTGAATCTGGGCAACCAAGTAAGACAAGAAAGACTTTTAGGTAGCTCTTTATATTCTGGGACATTCCAACTAGACAAAGTGACTCATTTTGTGAGGGAAGGTGTTCACCTCTCTTGCCTAAATGATTTACAGACATAATCACTATTCAGATTTGTTGGTATTTGACTCTTCCCATTTTAGACTGAAAGAATATGGCCCTGTCTTTGTCTAAGCATATGCCTGCTTAATCATGACAATTTAACTGTGAACAGGTTAAGAGTGTGGAAAATAGCATAAGAAAAATAATTTCATTTTTTCTGAAGGAATTGTCACTTGTAGTGAGACACTCTTCTGTATTTAAATCCATTGCAATTAATTAATTAATCAATCTGTAAGCCACCATTTCCAGGATGTAAATGGTTATCCTATTGCTTATATATTCAGAGCAGTTATTTCTCATTTCAAGTACAGAACTGAGTCATGCCTTGGGAGCCTTTGCTCTCACATTTAACCATTCATCACTTGCCTGTAAAATTGCTGCTGGCAAGCAGAAAAGGATCTTTTTTTCTTTTACATTTTCTTAGTATATTTTCATAGAAAAGAAAATTAATAGCTGTGTAAAAGAGTCTCTGGGAACTTCTGTAGCCACCACAATTTAGCACCTTTATTGGATGGGGAGAAACAGAAAAAAAAAATAGAACTGAAAAGGCATGAGGATTAGGCAAAAGAAGCCTAAATAAGGTTCAAGTTTTATTTTGAAGAAGGAAATTCTATTGTGACGACAAGCAAAACCAAGGAAATTTTTCTTTTGATGATTCTTCGCTCCATCACTCAGATAGGACCAGTCACTCTTTCAGGTCTTACTACCAACCTGAAAGCTTTATAAGGACCTCTCTCATGTCTAGTTCAGTGATCAGAATACAGTAGACATGAGGCCATGGATCTGTTATAGCCAATGCTAAGGTGGGCTCACCAAATTGCCAGAATTGACATACATCAGATCAAAACTAGCATCATCAGCAACTGGAAGCTCAACTTGTCTTCCTGTGTCTTACAATGAAGAAAGGAAGAAAAATATAGAAAAAAAAGATGCAAGTGCAGGGCCCTATTCAGGGGCTCAACAAATGTTCATTGTGGATTAGGAAGAGGAACATGACAAGAAGAAAGAGGACAACAGTGATAGGGCTGTTCCAACATTTGCCTCTCTCCTCAAGCTCACTACAGCAATCCCATCCCCCCTCTCAGCTGATAACCTCCCCTCATCATAGTGGGAGTGAAGTGTTGAAGTGGATGAGTACTGGGCTTACAGTCAGGAAGACTTGAGTTCAAATACAGCCTCAGGCATTTATGGTTGTGTGACCCTAGGGCAATCATTTCAACTGTCTGCCTCAATTTCCTCAACTATAAAATGAAGATAATAATAGCACTTACCTTCCAGGATTGTTGTGAGGCTCAATGAGTCACTTGTGCTGGGCACACAGTAAGTACTATATAAATACATCTAGTAGCTATTATTATACTTCACTGAAAAAATTAGGCCATTTGCTGAGAGCTCCCTCTTCTCCCTTCTTTATCATCTCATTTATCATTTAGACATCTTCCTCCACTATCTCCTCCTTCAATCTACTCTCCCTTGAAGAGCGAGGACTTGATCCTTGCCCAGGTAAATTCCTCAATATGTGCCTTTGATTTCATTTCTTTCTTTCTTCAGCATATTGCTCCTTCCATTATCCTCACTCTCATCTCATTTCCCCCTATCTATTAGCTACTTTCTTGCTGCTTATAAATACGCCCGTGACTTACCCAGTATTTTTTTTAAACCTCCATTTGAGCTAACCACCCCTGTTAACACCTTATCTCTCCAATATCTCTCCCTCTTTCTCTGTATTGAGAGGCCAAGAAAAAGGCTTAGCGCCTCTACATTTACTCCTCTCACTTGCTTCTACATCCTCTGTAATCCACCTTCAGTCTTCATCATTTCATTGAAATGGTTCTCTCCAAAGTTACCAATGATCTCTTAATTGCCAAATCCAATGGCCTCATACCAATTCTTATGCTTGTAGACCTGTATTTTCAGGATTGGACCCCAGGTTTTCATGACACTGCTTTCTTCTGGCTCTCCTATCTATTAAAGCTATTTTTCTTTCTGTTTCCTTTGCTGGATCTTTATTCAGGTCACCTATGTTAAATATGAGTGTCCTCCCCGCCACCTCTCTGTCTTGAGCTTCTTCTTTTCTCCCTCTTTATTATCTGGCTTGGTGATTTCATCAGTTCTCATGGTTTCAGCTATCAATTCTAATCAGATGATTCTCAGATATATGTAGTCAGCCTTAACGCCTCTCCTGAGGCACAGTCCTGCATTGTCAATTGCCTTTTGGACATTTCATAGTGGCTGTCCCATAGGCATCTGTCTTAATGAAGTTTGAGTGAGATTTCAGATTCCAGGGAACTGTATAAGGAAGGGCAGAGCACCCAAAGACAGAACACAGCACCCATCACAGTCAGCAGAAAGTAAAGAAAGCCCTCTTTATGGAGGGGAAATATTCCCAACCAGAGGGAGCATGGAACTAGATCTAGTCCACTGGGGCACTGAAACTTGTAAAATTTGGTAGGTTTTTATCAGGTTCTTACCTTGGTCAAACAGGACTCAGCATTGGGGAATGAGCAGGGAGCCTGGATCTGGTGTGCAGCTCAAGGTGGGGATTCATGTGGAGGAATTGACAGCTAGTTGATGATTCAAACTTCCCACTGACAGAAAAGGAACTCTCTGGGTTTGCCACAGGCCTGACTCAGGGAATTTGAGCCTCTACAGTGTCCTGTCCTTTAAACAGGAGGGAGGGGCTACTGAAGTCCTTGCTGCACGTCCAAAAGAAAACTGGTCATCTCTCCCTCCAAAACTATTCCTTCTTCCCAACTTTCCTGTCACTGTTGAGGGCACCATCATTCCTCTCAGTCACCTAGGCTCACAAGCTCAGAGTCACACTCATCCCACTTCTCTGATTTAATGTGGAGTCAGAGGATATGGTTTCAAATACCAACTTTGATACTTTACTGGGCGTCTTTGAATAGGCCATTTCATAGCTCTGGAACTCAGTTTCCTCACATATAAAATGAAGGGGTTGAACTAGTGGTCTTTGAAGTCCCTTGGCCCCTAGATCTCTGACCCCATGATCCAAGAGCTTTTTACGTTTTAAAGTGCCATGCAAATTAATGTCTTTGCAACTGATTTCTTTCTCAGGTCATTTCTTATCCATTCATAGATCTCCTGGTCTTCAGTGTGTTCTTTGTTCATCTCTGTCTCTGTCTTGGTCTCTCTCTCTTTCACACACACACACACACCCACACACACCCACACCCACCCACCCACCCACCCACCCACACACACACACACACACACACACACACACGTACCATAAAGGATAAAGTCAAGGAAAAGAAAAAACCAGCAGCAGTAGCAGTAGTAATGCTAATAATAATGATAGTGCCATACCCACCTCTCCTTCTTACACCTGGGTCATACCTCCTCGTCTACCTTTCTGCTAAATCACAGAAGGCTTTTCAGCCTCTATGCTTCTTCCTCTCCCTCCCTCCTTGGAGAAGGCACTTCCAGCCTTAGACTATCTAGAGTCTGACTCAGTCTGCATACAGTGATTTAGTTTTACTTATCAGTAGCTTCTGCTAGGTTGCCTGGGTAACTGACTCTTTGAAAACTTGATTCAACTACTGAGTTTACAGTGGAGTGTCCCTTACAAAAGTAGGGAAAAATGAATAGAAATTTAAAGCTTTTCGCAAACTGCTCCCTCACATCTTTCCAGTCTCCATGCACTTTACTCCCTCACTCTGCGATCCAGTTACACCTGCCTCCTTGTTATCACTTGAACATGACACTTGATGCTCCATGTCCTAGGACATTCTCAGGCTGTCCAGGCCTGGAATGCTCTCCCTCCTCCTGACTTTCCAGGCTCCTTAAAAGCCTTGGGTTAAATCCCACATGGTGAGGAGGCCTTTCCTGATTCTTTCTTATCCCCAAACCCTCTCCACATCTCTACCTTTCATCTGAGATAACCTTGTATATAGCTTGTGTGGACAGAGTTGTTTGCAAGTTTGAAGAGGTCTAGAGGTTTTGGGGTGCTTGGAACCCCAAGATTGTGATGCTGGGCCCTGCCTGAATGAATTCAACTCAAATCTTCTTCCAGTCAGAGAAAAAGTTTATTAGAGTTAAATCATACAGGCCAGACTCTTAAGGAACCTGAAGATTAGTAACACCTATAGGGACGAGCGGGCATGAGACAAGTCTCAGCCTTTTGGGCATGAGAAAGTCTCAGTGTTTGAATGGGGGCCAGGGTGGATCTTATATACACTAAAGTAACTTTGGGTGGCCAGAGAAGGGGGCTGGGAAAAGGGTTTAGATGAGAATTCTGATTGGAAGGTCTGAGAGATTGAATAGACAATGGGAATAGATAGTGAAAGGAACTGGAAGGTAGAAGTTTGAAAGGATCAGAAGGTGGGGCTAGGGCTTTCAAAGGGAGATAAGGGGTCTAAAAGTTTAAGGGTTTTCTGGGGTCTGTAAACAAATGGGAGTCAAATTCCTTTTGGTGAAAAGGGGCAAAGGTCTTGGCTTCTGAAACTGAATGATGGGCCCCTCATCAAGTTGTCACCTCCATTAGAATGTGAGCTTCTATAGGGCAGGGCCTGGGTTTTCATGTTTTTCACTTTCTTTGTATCACCAGTCCTTACCACAATGCCTGGCACATAGTAAGCATTTAATAAATGCTTGTTGACAATGCAATGATCATTCATAATTCCCAGGGGACCAAAGATAAATAATGCCACCCATCATCTGACAGAGAGGATGGTGGACTCAATTTACAGAAAGACACATTTTTCTTTTGGACATGGCAAATATGGGAATTTATTTTCTTTGACTTTGCATATTTATTGAAAGGGTTTTATTTTTCTATTTTTTTCCAGTGGGGAAGGGTAGGTAGGAGGGGTGAAAAACAGCAACAAATACTCACTAACAAAATTAATAAACAAGAAAAGTTAACAAGATCAGCCAGCATAAAATGCTTTTTTGATTGATATGGCTGTAACATTCAGAATACTAGATAGTATTAACTTTTTATTTATTTAATAAGATTTTTAAGGGGAAAAACTCAAAAGAATTCTGAATTTTGTCTAGACATTGGTTTGTTATAGTTCTCTTCAATGAAGGAACTACTGGAACTCAGCGTAAAGTTTTTGCTCTTCCATTGATTTGACTAGAAGGCTCAGGAAAGTTTGTCAACCTCTCTAGGTGGCATTTTCCTCATCTATAACCTAGTTTATAAGTGGTTGAGAACTAAAGGCAAATAACTCAGAAGAGGTGACACAGAGCAGGAAAACTTACCAATTGCAGAAATTGAAATAGGCCAAACTTCTTTGGCTGCAGACAGGTTTTTGGTGGCTCACTTTCCAAGTAAAGGTATAATTAATTATTAAACTAGTTCTCAAAAACACTTTTTTTTAAACATAATCCAGAAACTGCAATCATCAAACACTTCTTTATGAAGTCACTCAGCAGCAGCAATTTCTTTAGAAATCTGAAAACTAGTACTTTAGTAGCCATGCCATTTTCTGAATGTACTTTCTTGAAAAACTACTGTTCACCACTGAGATTTTTCAACAACTTGGATGCTTTAATTTGTTTCTCATTAGTGTACAATTTGCTTAAGTCAGGATGTTTTGATTCAAAATGACGATGAAGATCATATTCCTTTGGAACAGCTATTACTTCTCAGAAAACAAGGAACAATACTTTGTCTCTTGTGTAAGCAAACAAGTATCTATTTGTCCACTCTGGATTAAAGACTCTATGTTCTGATTCCATCTTCCATCTCCTTTTATCATCCATTTTACAAAATCACCCCCAAAACTCCATAGTAACTGCTCACATACAAAGAAATACTGAACTGAGCGTCTGACCTTGGCAAGAGCATCATGTAACTTGACACTCATGTAACTTGGAGAGTGGCAGCACATCAAGGGAGGGGAAGAAGCCCTTGAGTTGTTGCCACTCATCACATAGTGGGCATCAGCTGCATTGGTGCATGGCTTCACTCACTTTGTCCCTGTTCAATGCCAGTAACAACCAAAAACACAGTAAAAAGATATGACTCATGTTCTTCTCAGACTAGAGACAGATTAATGATGATTGGTTGTCACTGGTCATACGACAAACAAGAAAGAATGCACAGTGGCAACCCACCCTCCAAGTTGCATGACAGGCACAATAGTGACTAGTGAAAGGTGGGTTAAGCAGGGCATGAACAAAGCACTCGTTATGTCTTTACTTTCTTTTATATCCTCTACATTTTTCGTGGGCCACCCAAAATCATTTGGGGGGCCACAAGTGGCCTACTGGCTGTAGGTTGTGCAGGCCTACTCAAACTGGTGCTTATCAAACATCTGTTTGCAGACCTTCAGTAATGGGGAATTCATCACCTCTCAATGAAGCTCAATCAACTTGTAGACAACTCTAATAGCTAAGAAGTCTATTCTTTGTACATAGTAGAATCTAGTCGCAGAAACTTCTGCCTGAGTTTTTCCCCTGGCACCCAGCAGAACAAATCAAAGCCCTCTTCTGAAGGCCAGTCTTTCAAATTTTTGAAGACAGTTATCATGCTCCCTAGTCAACCCCCACCCAATTCTTTGCCCTTCTAGAATAATAGACTGTACATTGTCAGTTCCTACAATGAATCCTTGAATGACGTGATGTTGAGTGCCCTCACAGTCCAGTGGCTCTCCTTAACGCATATGCCATAACCAATGATGGCCCAAGAGGAGGGTTTTAGGCTTCAACCTTGAAAAGTTCATGAACTCAGTCATGGAGAAGCAATATCCTAAACTCTCAGCTCAAGGGTTGTTGGCAAATGTGGAGATTCTATGACTTGAAAGGTGGCAGTTCATGAATCTAGCTTTTGAGCCAATGGCAAGGAACTAAAGTCATTGTATGAGAGACACAAGGGACCTAGACTTGAGCTTCCTTTTTAATATAAGTTTTTCCAGGTGATGTGGCTACAACGGGAAGAAGGCTGCCTAACAGCCCCAAATGCCTTTCCTTTTCAAGTGAAATCCAAATTACAGGTGGTTGTTGTTTCAGTTGTTTTTCAGTTGTGTCCAACTCTCTGTGGCCTTATTTGGAGTTTTCTAGACAAAGATATTAGAATGGTTTGCCATTTTCTTCTCTAGTTCATTTTATAGATGAGAAAACTGAGGCAAACAGGATTAAGGTGATTTTCCCAGAGACACACAGCTAGTAACTGTCTGAAGCCAGATTTGAAATCAGGGAGATGAGTCTTCCTGACTCCAGACACAGCACTCTATCCACATAGGGTTTTGATAGAAATTTGAGGAATTACATGAATCCTTGTGGAAAATAAGACTCACCAGATGTTGCGATGTTGCCTATCTAACAATCCCAAGTTCAGTTGCCTTCTAAGGGAAGTCCAATCCACAGAGTAGTGCTATATGTCTGAAGTAATTTTAGGACCACAGAGTAAGTGGAACTCATTAGAAAGGAAGAAGAAATGTATTGATTGTATGTGGGGAACTGTAAGTTCTTTGTCCATTTTGCTCCTATGTTTATGGGCTCCTTCAAGTTTTTGAGTTTTCTGTATTATTCCATCCCATAATAGAATAATGACTATTTTGTGCCCTGTATGCATTTATTACTTTGAGTGTTTGTATAGAGTTTGGGACCTTGTTGCTCACCTCAATGGAGACTTCAGCATGACATATATATTTCTAAGATTTATAATTTCATTATATTTCATAATTTTATTTTGTTATATTTTATAATTCTCTGAGCTGGGGCTGAAAGTAGAGGAAGGAACTATTAATAAACCCAAGAGCTTATGTTTAGAGGGTGGTTGGAAGAAATGTTGGTCCCAAGATCAAACCTGGGCTAAGTGTGATCCAAAACTGATGTTTTAGTCAGCCTCTAACCCAGGGGTGAGGAACCTGTAGCCTCCAGGCCCCATGTGGCCTTCTAGGTCCTTGTGTGTGGCCTTTTGACTGAGTCCAAGTTTTACAGAACAAATTCTGTCATTAAGGGGATTTGTTGTTTGAAGTTTGGATCCAGTCAAAGAGCTGCACTTGTGGACCTAGAGGGCCACATGTGGCCTCGAGGTCCCAGGTTGCCCACCCCTGCTCTAACCAAACTCGAGCTTAGAAGTACAGAGATTTATGTTACATACAGGGATGAGCGGGAGCCAGCTCAACAGCTGTGGGGAGATTGGATTATTAGATTTTCAGGATGAGTTTTTATACGTTGGAGATCTGCAAACTACCAATCAGGGCTTGATTTGTTGTTTTGTTGATTATCTAGGCTTAAGAAAATGATGGAGCAAATGTTAATAATGCAGAGTAAAAGATTAAACATGTGTTGTTAGTATGATGCAATGCCAATTGCTAAACATTCACCAGCACATTCCTAATGACATCTGGGCCATTGCATCAAAGGGTTTTAGAGCTGGAAATTATCTCAGAGACCATCTAGATTATTTTCTTCATTTTACTAATGAGATCCAAAAGGGGAAATAACTAGCTCAGGATCACATAGTTAATGAATGATAGATTACAACTAGAACTCAGGCCTCCTGAGTCCCAGGCCAATGTATTTTCTACTATAACAAGCAGCTGCCTTCAATCTTGACCTTATTTAACTTCATATACAGGTAATAGATGTATGTGCTATCTGCTCAGTAGTTTTATTTCAAGTAATCTGCAAAAATGACACTACAAAATAGGGAGTACAATGACATAGTGTTTCCTTAAAGAAGACCAGCTTTGTATCTTCATTCATACTGTCATTTTAATGTAAATCTCCCATTACCTGAGTTACACATCTTCTGGTAGAGGTTTCTTGCAAAACAAATCAGGCAAGGCTGTCAGCTGTCAGCTATATGTTTATTTTGTACCAAGCATACCCTAGAAGGTAAAAAAAAATGACACCATATACCACAATATTTTATGCAGATAGTGCTTAAATTAACACATCAACAATTTCGTTCCTTTTCTGAATTTTGACATTATGAGAAATTCTTTAGGCTAAACACTTGAGTGAAAACTGTTTCAGAGGGCAAGGACCATATTTTATCTTAACTTTCCTTTTTCTACCCCAGTGACTAAAAGTACCTGAGATGTTTTGTTGTTATTCAGTTGTATCTGACTCTCCATGACCCCATTTGTGGTTTTCATAACAAAGATACTTGCAGTGGTTTGCCGTTTTCTTTTCGGAGGAGGAAAATGAGGTAAACAGGATTAAGTGACTTGCCCAGGGTCACACAGCTGGTAAGTGTTTGAAGCCAGATTTGAACTCAGGGAGAGGAGTCTTCCTGACTCCAAGGATAGCACTCTATCTATTGTGAGGCCTAATTTCCTGACTCAGGATCTAGTAGGTGCTTAAGAAATAATTTTATTAACTTGCTTTTTTTTCTCTCTCACTTAATCTTGTTTGTCAACTTTTCCCATAGTTTTGCAGCTTTACTTTACTTATTGAGTCCTTTTTCTTTCTTTTATTTTCTTCTTTAATCTCTGGCCCTCTTCACCTGCTTTGTTAGCCTCTTAGTTAAGTGGTTTGTTAAAGATCCCCCATCTTCTTCTCTCTTCCAATTTCTTTTATTGTCAGTTTTTTCTGTGAACTTTTATTTTTTGATTTGTGGTTTATATTCTTATTTATCACTTCTTTTATCTCTTTGTTTTTCATGGAATGAAAGCTTAAGTAGTAAGTTTAAATTTCCTCTTCTAACCATTTTCTATGTCATTACCTTTGTAGAACTTGCCCCATTTTCCATTTTCAGTTGTATTTTACTCTTAGTAGTATCAATTCAGGAAAGAATGAGAATAAATGTATTTTCCCATAGTCAAAATTTCCCTGTGTAACAAATTGTGGAGTCTAATTTTAACCACTGTTCTCATCATGATCATTCTTTTGCTCATTTCCTATGAAACCTATTTTTGAGTGCATGTCCTTCCAGTCTTCTGGTTACCAGTTGCTGCTGATAGCTCTGATTTCCTTTTTTCTGAGGTAGGATGTTATGCAGGGAGCCATGACATTCTCTCCAAGAAACAGATTTCTCTGTGAAACAAGTCCCAACAGATTAGACCCAATGTAAGCTCACTAACTCCAGTTATGACCATACAACTCTTCCCCGAAGGAAGATCTTCCTTGGGACCTCCTTTCCTCATTGGGTTGAGATTTAACTTGGTCATTCCCCCTGTTTCAGTCCTTTCCTTTGTCACTTCTCCCAATCTCCTGTAGTCTCTCTTTTTGCTGAGGGATGCTAAGAATTACCTTTTGTTCTCTGTTCATCTAGGGTCTTGATTAGAGTATGCCACACATTTCTGTTAACTATTATCTACTTCTCCTTTCCCCATTCTGCATTTTAAAATATATTAATTCACCTCTACAGGGACTGTGAAGTTTCATCATGGTATTTTAGGATTGCTTCTCTGCTGTCACTTTTACTATTTCATGAAATTATGTTTCATCTTTAACCCCTTGTGTACTAAAAATGAAACAAAAACTCTTAATGGCCCACCTCTTTTTTTTTTTTCCTTTGGTGAGTGTTATGTGTCTGAAGACTGATTTGATAGGTTAATCTTTTTCTTTTTTTTCCATTCTCTCCAATCTCTGGGTGTGGGGTAATTTATTTCATTACTTATTCTTTTTTTTCCCGTGGTATGTTTTTACCTTTCTTTCATTTCTGTTGTTTAGGGAATATAAGTCAAACAACATCCTCGTTTCTTTCTTTTCTTTTTTTTTCCTTTCTCTTTCAGGAATCTTTCAAGTGCCTCTCTGTTATTGATTGTTGATCATTTTCATGGATGATTAGACTCAGGTTTGCAGGGCATGTCATTTTGGTTGCAGCTTGAAATCCTTTGCTTTTAAAAAATATATTAGTCCATTCCCTTTTATGATTTTTAGTGAGCGCAGCATAGTCTTGTGTTTATTTGAATTTATTTTCCTTTATAATTCCTTTCTCTTGGCCTGTTACAAAATTCATTGCTTCTCATTGAAATTGATACATTTAATTACTGTTTGTCTTAAAGTTTCAGGTATTTTTTTTTTCCTTTGGAGGAGATCTCTGGATTTTCTTTTGACTAGTCTTTTTTTTTTGTTACACTAGAAATTCTGAGAAGTTTTATGGTATTTCCTACATTATGGTGTTTAGGTTTTTTGATTTGTCATGTTCTTTGGGGAAACATGATCCTTAGATTGAGATTAATGGCTTTTGTATGTGGATCATTTCTTCCTTTAGTATTATTGCCTTTTGTTTCTCTTCTTCCAAATTTGGTATATTTGTATTTCCAATATGTTTTCCTCTCTTTCATTTCTTTAGAGAGGCTGTGGATTCAAGTTTTTTTTCTATTCTGTTAATTATTTCTGCTGTGCAGACCATAAATCCTGACATTTGCTCTCTTACGTTTTTCATTTCTCTTTTGAACCATCCTTGATTATCTGTTCTGGGTCCATGTTCTCTTGAGGTTCCAAGGGTTTGGTGCTTATCAAGAATTGGTTCAATTGGTTCAGTTCTTTTTTTTTTTTTGTCTTACAATTTTTTTTTTAAAGAAGCTTGTCTGTTTTAGTGCTCCTCTTTCCTTCCCTTTCCTTTCCCTCTTTCTTCTTTTCCTTCTAAGTACCTTCTTTATTGATTTATCTGTTTGTGTTCTAGATTTTTACTTGAATTTTCTTCTTAAAATCTTTGGTGATTTAAACCTATTTTAACTATATTATCCTGTTCCTCCTTTTCTGATTCCTCCTTCTTTCATAGTGGATATATCCTCAGTTCTGGACTGCCTCAGCCTTCTTCAGTATTTGGAAATATATTTTTTAAAGATCTGCTGTCTTCTAATAGTAGCTTCCTGGGAGATGGGACTGGGTCCAGTTAGATTTTGGTTACCTTCCCTTCAGGCCTGGTGTGGCTACTCCATGCCCTATGCCCTGATTTTGACCCTACTTATCTTCATTTCCTTCTCTACTTGTGCTGAGTCCATTGTTGCTGCTTGTTGAAGGGTTGGGAAGGATGGGTTGAGTGTTCTTGGAAGAGTTTTTGAAGCCTTAAAGTTGCCTAACCTAATGTTGTCCCAGGAAGAAAGAATCCTGATCCCTCCCCGTTCCAAGTGTCAGGGGGGTGACAGCAATGTCTACTGCTTGTTTCAATTATGTGGGGGCCTGGCAGAAGGTGTAGTGCTCCAGGGAGTCTCTATAGCTTGAGGGGATTCTTCTGTTGTGTCTCAAGCACAAGTTTTTAGGCTGTTCCCTCCCCAAGACCACTTGGCAGAACATGGAGGCTGGTAGGAAAGAAGTACTGACTGAAGGCCTTAAAGATCAGCCTTCTCCATTGTTGGTTCGAAAAACTACTATCTCCTAGGACTTCTTACTTACTTGTGCTGGGAATTTAGCTGTAAATGCTCTCCCTGTAGTAACCCATCCTCTGTGAACCTCGCCCCTCCCCCCCTTCCCCACCTGCAGTGGTGACTAATGAAAATATATAGTTCTTTGACTCAGTTATAGGGCACAGAAGTCTACGAATCATTTTTGAATGTATAATGCCACTTTTTAAATTTTGTTTTCTTTTTTCTTATATTTAAATGTTTTATTGATACTTTTATTATTTTACACCATAGTCATTCCTATGACTATGAACTGTCCCTTACTCCCCTCCCTGCCACTGAAATATCTTTTGTTACAAGGAAAGTCAGATAAGCAGACACTACTGATTGAAGTGACCATATCTGACATCTAAAGCATCCTGTCTGCCCCCTGTAGATTCTGTCTTCTCTGCCAAAAGGTGGAAGTTAGAATTTATTATCTATTCTCTAGGGCCAAGATTGGTGATTACAATGACTTCCTTTTAAGTGATCTTTTTGTTTATTCTGAGCAAGTGTGTGTATATTGTTCTTCAGTTTTTCCTTATTTCACTCTGAATTAGTTTATACAAATCTCATGTTTCTCTGAAATTCTCATATTTATTATGTTACAATAATATTATATTATCTTCACATACTATGATTTGTTTAGTCATTATCTAATGGTTGTGTATCCACTTTGTTTTCAGTTTTTTTATGTCACAAAAAATGCTATGAATATTTTAGTACACATTGGATCTTTCTCTCTCTCTCTTTCTTTCTTTCTTTCTTTCTTTCTTTCTTTCTTTCTTTCTTTCTTTCTTTCTTTCTTTCTTTCTTTCTTTCTTTCTTTCTTCCTTCCTTCCTTCCTTCCTTTCTCTCTTTAATCTCCTTTGCCCCAGAAGCAAGATTTCTGTGTTAATCAATCAATTAATAAGTATTTATTAAGGGTGTACTCCATGTCAAACATTGTGCTAGGTACTGGGGTATCCCCAATGGAGATGACCTTGGTTCTCAAAGATTATACATTTTATGATGGGGGAGAACATGTATGTATATAAATATAAAAAATATAACTATTTATGTAACTCATACCTCAAAGGTCATTTGCTTGAGACATTTGCATTAGGTCATGATTAATTACTGAATTACTCTATGCTCCATGCCTGTGGGAGGGGTAGAGTTGGTGAGAGCTGGGGAGAAGAGAGATCCTGGTTTTCTGGCTTTTAGCTTTCAGAAAGAAGACACCTCTCTTCATGTCCCAGAAGGGAGATAAAGACTTGTGGAAGAAACTGACATATAGAGGAGCCAGGAATTTATTTCAGGTCCCTATCCCCAGCTTGTTACACTAGAGACTTTGAAGAATTTTTCCTTTGGTGAGCTTAGTTATTTCTCTCTTAGTTGAGCTTAGTTATTTCACTCTCAGTGGGAAAGCTCATTTGCTCTGTAACATTTTGCATATATTCTCCTATGTATACTTTTTCTGATTTCTGTTTTGCTACTGACTTGGATAAATAAATTGATTTTTTGGCTATTTTTGTATATGTTTTTGATACGACCATGTGTTCACTGTGGAACTGGCATCTGGTAGGAAGAGAGCCTTGGATATATAGCTTGGAGCATGCCTTCATTAATAGATAGTTATCAGTAGAGTAGTTCGAATCTAAAAATTATTTCTGCTACAATAATAATATTTAGAGGAGCTGATTTCTAGCCCAATACTCTCTGTCTCTAAGAACAGCAGAGTGACCAGCAACTGGCCCTAACCTCTTCCTTCCCCTCTTGTCAAGAATCAAAGTCTTCCTTGGAGAAGGGTCTGTGTGCGGGGGGGGGGGTCGGAATGAAATTTTAGAGATATCAATTCTTGCCTCTCTTCAAGTTACATTTAGATAGATATGTGTGGATGTACATATTCTCTATGGGCAAAACAAAACTGTGTACTCCACCCCCCCCTTCTCCTACATATAGGAAAAACATAAAAGAAAGAAAAAGTAGTTTAGGGAAACAGGTTACTAGCAAAGTGGCATAGGGGGTGTCAGGAATAGTTTCATGGAGAAGATGGTATTTGAAGTTGGTATCAAAGGGAATAAGAAACTATTCAAGGTGGATTCAATAAGAAAGGAAGGAAGGAAATAAGGAAGGAAGAAAGGAAGGGATTTATTAAGTGCTTACTACCTGTCAAACAAATGTGCCAAGGGCTGGGGATACAAATACAAGCAAAAAGAAAGACAACTTTTGCCCTCAACGAGCTTATATCCTAATGGGGAAAGACCACACACAAAAGAGAAGTGAAAAGGGGAGGGTAGTGGGAGCAGGAGGAAAGTGTGATTTTGAATTACCAAGAAGGTCAGGAACAGGATTGGGAGGAGTAAAGACAGGTCCACTTGAGTGCCTCCATAAAGAATAGAGGCTCCAGGAGGAGCTCACCAATTGGAGAAGGGAATACTCCATATGAGTGGGCCCAAGAGATGGTAGAATATTTCAGAGGACAGCCCAAATGCTGAGGGAAACTTCAGGATGATCCAGAAAGAACCAGGGGCATGGTTTTGAAGTCCAGAGAAAATCTGGAACAGGACTGGATGGGAAATAAAGTCAGGTTGGCCTATACGCATCCATATTCCAGGCATAACAATAACTATTGTAGGGCCACAGAGACAGAAGATAGATTACCATGTTTGAGAAACAGAGAAAGAGAAAACCAGTTTGACAGACTGTAGAATGTAGGACGGAAATTAATGTCCATGTATAATGAAGCTAGAGGAGTAGATCTGGGGCCAGGTTGTAAAGGACTTAAGAAGCCAAGCAGAGGAGGCAATTGCCCAGAGGCAGTTGGGAGCCATTGGAGTTTATTGATTACAGAAATGACTTAGACTTGTCCTTTGGGAGTATCTCTGACAACTGTACAGAGGATGGATTAGAGAGGAGAGAGACTTGAGGCAGGAGGATCAAGGAGGAGGTCATTGAAATCATATAAGTTGAAGAGGGTTTCATTCAGTTTCAGAAGCCGAGACCTTTGCCACTAATAGTTTTATTGTTTAGCCCTTTCCAAAGCCTCCTTGCCTTTTTGATATGCATCTTTCCTCCCAGACCCTGAAAAGAACCTGGCTCCTGTTTGTCTCTTTTTATCTCCCTTTGAAAGCAAACTTCTACCTTCCAGCTCCCTTCATTATCTATTCTCATTGTCTATTCAAATCTCTCAGACCTTCCAAATAGAAATTTTCACCTGGACCCTTTTTCTCAATCACCTCCCCCCTTCAACTGGCCTTGCACTGTGGCTACACCCAATCTCCCTTCCATTGTTTTACTTTCCTGTGGCCCCTGGTCATTTCCCACTCTTAATCCTTGCTAGGCACTGCTAGGTCCAGGACCCACTAGGTCCAGGACCCAGGAGTTCTATTCACCCCAGCTTACTAGCCGCTCCCATCCAGATCTCCTTAGACTCCTCCTCCAGTCACTCCAAACTACTTGGCCACTCCTAGATCCCTCCTACAGTCTTTCTATACTTAAGATTCACCTTTGCTACCATTCAGATACTGAGAATCTCTCAAGCCCAGAGGCTGAGGTTTTCTGAAGCCCATTCATCCTTCAGACCCCCATTCAGACTTCACCTGGCCACCTTAGCCCCCAGCCCCCATTCTGATGCTGAGCTGTTCTCACACCTAGAGGCTGAGAGTGTCTCAAGCCCACTAGTCCTTACTGGCATCACCTAGCCTATCCACTCTAGCCCCCATTTAGATCACTGATGTTTGGGTTCCTTGGGAGTCTGGCCTATATACTTTATCTTTAATAAACTTTTTCTCTGGCTGGAAGAAGATTTGGGTTGAATTCATTCAGGCAGACCTGCATTGCAATCTTGGGGTTCAGCACCTCAAAACCCCTACACCTCTTCATAAGTGAGTGGTGATGAGAGACTGAACTAAGTGGCTGTGTGAGTGGAGAGAAGAGGACATAGAGGGTGTTTCTAAAGCTCTAATAGCTTAAAACTGAAGTAAGACTTTTGGAACACCGTGTATATCAAAGATGTTATAGAGGTTGAAAAGGTAAGGCAACTGACTCAGTATGTGAGGTGAAAAGAGAGTGAGAAGGCAAAGAAAAGCAATGAGCACAGAGCTTGGAAGCCTGGTTGACTGGAAGAACAGTGGTAACCTTGGTGGAAACAGAGAAATTCAGAAGAGCATTGGGATTGGGGAAGGAATGGAGGTGAAGAGGAAATGTAATGAATTCTGATTTGGACGTTCTAGTCTGAGATGCCTATGGGGCATAATGTTTGATATGTTCAATAGGTGATTGGTGATTTGGGATTGGAGCTCAGGAGAGAGACTAGGGATATAGGGATAGCTATATAGATCAGCGAGTAAACTACACAGAGATAATAATTAAATTCACTGAAGTTGATGTGGTCACCACCTATAAGAGAATTTAGAGAGAGAAAGGCAGTGCCTTGTGGTAGATCCACAGTTAGGGAGCATAATATGAATAAAGAATCAGCAAAGGAGAATGAGAAGTGGCCAGAAATATAGGAGGAGGACTTGTCAGTGAATAAGCATTTTTTAAAATGCATACTATATGCTAGGCATTGTGCTAAGTGCTAGGGAAACAAAGAATGGCCATATTAATTCTCTGCTTTCAAGGAGTTCATAGTCTAGGGCAGGGGTGGGAAACCTGCAGCCTTGAGGCCATATGTGTCCTGGAGGCTGCAGATTTCTCACCTCTGGTCCAGGGGCTGCTATAAAGGAGTTCAACATGAAAACAGCTATGTGCAAACAAGACATAACAACAACAACAATGATAATAATAGGTAGGATTTATACAGCATCTACTGTGTGCCAGGTACTATGCTAAGCACTTTATAAATATCTCATTTTATTCTCAAAACAACCCTGGGAGGTAGGCGATATTATTATTCCCATGTTACAATTGAAGAAATTGAAGCAAACAGAGGTTAAGAGACTTGCCCCTAGTAATATAGCTAGTAAATATCTGAGCTTGGATTTGAACTCAAATCTTCCTCCTTCCAACCCCATACACTATCCATTGCACCACCTAGCTATTGGAAAAATTGGAAATAATCAGTAGAGGGAAGGCACTAGCGCAAGGAGGCTCAAGAAAGGCTTCTCATAGAGGATAGGAGACACTAGTTTGATAGAAACTTTGTTCAATCACTTAAAACCATTTTTTCCTCACCAGATTCAACCATTTTTCTTCTTACTGAAGTAGACAAAGTGATAATTGCTTTTAGCTGAAGAAGATGTAAAAACATACATTTTCTGCTTCAAACTGTAATTCATGCTGAGGAAGAAAGAAAGCCTTTTTCACCTACTTCTTCAGGAAGAGAAACCTGCCCAGAATGGGGAAAGATATAATCTGGTCTCTTTCTTGCAAGATCACAGAAAGAGGGCTAGAAGCAATCTTAGGGTCTAACACCCTCATTTTACAGAAAAGGGAAACTGAGGCTGAGAAGTGAAATGACTTGCTCAGGGTCATACAGCTAGTGGATATCTTAGGCAGGCTTTGAATTCTTGTCTTCCTTACTTCAATGCCCAAACACTATCCCCTGAGCCAACAAGTTGTCTTCCCTTGAGGGCAGGAGTCCAGAAAGACAAAGCAACTGCTTAAAGAATACATGCCTAATAAGTATAACACAGCTAGATTTAAACCCCATTCCTCTGACTGCAAAGTTACTGCTCTTTCCTCATAATACACTGTCCCTTCAGATAAGAGAACAAGCCTCTGGAGAAGAAGATAGCTGAATGAGGGTAGCTTTAGGCTATTTGCCTTTGCCTCTTCTTTCTCCCTCTTCCTATTTTTCAACCAGGCCAGCATACACATGATTTATTTAAGGCTTTTACCCCTTCTGCATGAGACAAAGTCAAATCCAACAATATTAATCTTAGAGCATAATTAATTTCATAGGATGTAAGCTGCTCTGGGGTAGGGACTATCTCACCTTTTTTTTTGGTAACCTCAGAATCAACTACAGTGCCTTTCACATAGCTGATACTTAGTAAATGTTTGTTGATAATGGTATGGTGGGAAAAGCACTGATCTTGGAATCAGAGGACCTGGTACCTAATACCTCTGTCATCTGAGGCAAGTTATCTAACCTCATTGGACCTTGTTTTCCTAATTTATAAAATGAAAGGGTTGGATGAGTAACCTCTGTGGTCCCATCCAGCTCTGACTGGGTGAATAATTTTTGACTCTAGCAGTGGTTTGTAAAATAAATGAGCTCTGCATCTGAGGATATCACTAAGAAGACTGGTGGAAGCAGCTGCAGCAGGGCCTTCAGGGCATGAACATAAACAAACAGCTGATTCACCAACCCCAGGAGCAGTCAGGAGCCCTGGACCACTGAAACTGAAAGGATGTCTTCTTTTGTTTTTTGCTAGGCTCTGATGGATGCTGTCCTGGGTGTGGTAGCATTGTGACAAACCCCAGGCTAGCACAGCAGTTTCCCTTCACAATGAAAGAAATGCAAACCTTGATATTTTTCTTGATTTACATTACTCTTTTTTCTCCTCTTGCTTTGTAATTCTCTTTATTATTTCCCTCTCAGCTCTAACTTTCCACATCCTAATGGCTCCCAATTGTGAAAAGGAACCCTGGAAACACACACACACACACACACACACACATACACATACTCACACACCTTACTGAGTCCTAAGGAAATTAATTATAATTATGGCATTCTCATTAAAATTAAGCCAAAATGTGGGGAATTTGGAAGGGAAACAAGGAGGTGAGCAGAACCCCAAGGTTCAGAGGAGGAGAACTTTACAGGCAGAAGCATCATAGTCCTTCCCTCCAGGCCTTTTTTGATAGGAGGTTCTATCTGTATTTGAAATGATGGCAGCTACATGTTCAAAGGTTACCAATGTTTGGCAATGACTTCTTGAAAAGCAGGTAAGCGTGGATGAATTCTTTGAATTTCTTTTTGCCTCCCCCACGAGAGGTGGAATACTGAAAGAATGGTTTTTCTACCCTCATTCCTGCACATATCTATTTGTTCTCAGGAAAGCTGGGAGGTGGAAGAATTCAAAGCGAACTAGGTGAAAATGACCACACCTCAAAATAAAGGAGGCTCATTTTGGTGCCTGACTCTGGGGACTGGATTTCAGCCACAGTTTGACTCATTGTCAAATCAGAGCAGGTCTTTTTTATTCCATTTCTTCCAGGCAGGGACATGCTAATGTCACAGAAGCAGCTTCATTAGCGCTGCTTAGATGTTGAAAATACTTCTAAACTGGCAGCATTCAAAAGGAGGGGGGGAGGGGGGAGGGGATGACAAAAACAACAACAAAACACCTCAAGGATCCCCTCCCCCCCAAAAAAATTCTGCAAACAACACTTGTAACATCGGGTTAATGCTTTTCATTACAAGGCAACCTCAGAGACTGAAATTTTCTTATAAAATTACTGACAAGGAGGGAACGGTAAAGAAGACAGAGCTCTGAAACATGTTCTTCTTTCCACAACATTCTTTTGGCTTGCATGGTTTGCTGGGGAAGGTGCTAACATTCTTCAGCTTGGACTGAATGTGAACTCTTTGCCCAGTGGTTGGAGCAGTGACTGAAGGTACTGTTCCAGCCTGCCAGGCTATCCTGTCTCACAAAGGGGCCATTTTGGTGGCGCACGTCCGCTGCCGGGAGGGGGTAGAGGAACAGGGCTGTAATCACAAACCTGGGCCTAGGAACATCTGTGTGCGTGAATGATTCTTTCTGTGGGTTGATTTGCACCCAAGAACAAAGTCAGACCTAAGCCTCAGAATACAGCCTCTGTGCTCTCCCTTAAATGGTTTTATTCATCTCTAGGTGTGGGGAACTGAAAGTGGGGGAAGCTAGAATTTGCAGGCAAAATCTCTGGGGTACGTAGTAGAGTTTCTATGTCATGACAAAATGTACAAAGGTGAAGCTTGTATCAAGCATGTTGTGCCTTGCATAGACTGCATTTGGGAACCATATGCTTTTCCAAAAAAATTTTTAGTTTTTCTAGCTATAAACTATTCCACCACTCCCCAATGAATGTCACATATCTGGAAGTATTAATGCGTAAATTCACATCTAACATAGCTAACTTTGTACAAAGGCCAACAGAATTCCACCCCTTGCTCCTATGTTCAAATCTCAGTGTGAACTGACATTTTAAAAGTAAATGTGACAAAATTGCCATTTCTTTACAGGGCTCTGGAGTTTCTATTCTACAGGGAAAGTTGGTATTGGTGAATATCACTCTCTTTTGATTCATGATACAGTACCCACATTAGACTCTTGTATTCATTTTTTTTTGACCTATTCAGTCTACATAGAGGCTGAAAAAATATAGCTTCAGAAAGTCAGATCCACTACAAGATGCATTCAATCAGGGTTAAAATATTTGATTATACTTGGGCAGGGAAAGGGCAACAAGGGAAGGAAGGGTTGAGCATAGTATTCTAAAAATGATTACAAAATATTATGTTTGGTATGATTCAGTTATTTTCCTATTGTATCCTCCATAATACCTATTCTCATTTTTCACCTTGCCAGATTCTGTCCACCTATCCGTCTATGCAGTTGAAATGCAACCTTCTCCATGAAGCTTTGCCTTTCCAAATAACTACAATTCCCACACATTATCCCCTCCTTTTTTCTTATTTTCCATGGCTCTTATATTCTATGCTATTTCATTTAAAAATGATTGTCTTCTCTTTCTTGCTAATAGTTTTACATGTGTTATTTATTCATTCATTCAACAAATATTAGTGCCATGACTGTGGTAGGTGTAATTATTGGTAAAGTGCTAGGTAGATAGCCCCTTGTCGATCTTGTCTTTTGAACTACATTATAAATGCCTTGAGAACTGGGCATGTGTCTTGTTTGTTATATCTTCCTTAGTGTCCTAGACATTGTTTTGCACATCTAGCCCTGCTTAGCCAGTGGGAGTGAGACAGCAGGGCTTGTTGATTGGGTCCTGTGAGAACGGGGTCTCATGGATTGTTTGTACCAGGGGTTCTTTAAAGCTAGGAAAGGTTAGCATCAATAGTAAGCTCAGCTGCTCCTGTGCCAAAGGGGCCCTACAGTGAAAATTGCACCAATCCAACACCTCCAGCTATTAGCTCCTTCCCTTATAAAATCACTTTTCTCTCCCTGCCTGAATTAAAAAAGAAATAAATCTAGAAGATGATCTATCAGTCTATCTACCTATCTATCTAATCTATACATATATAAATATGGATCATATTCAGATCAGTCCCCCATTTCATTTAAATATATTTATAGACATGTTTATATCACATTTCATATGATCTGAATATGACCAATAGATATGTGCATATTCCATGTGTATATATATATAGTGGGGCATATATTTGTTTATATGTGAAATATGTATGTTTATGTATATAATAGGTATATACCTATATACCTATATATATACAAGTTTCATATATAAACATGTGAAATGGAGAATTGATCTGAATATGAAATGTGTGTGTGTGTATGTGTGTGTGTGTGTGTGTGTGTGTGTGTGTAACAGGGAAGGATTGGCTAATGGTGGCCCAGAGCAATTAGTGCAGGGAGTTCTGCCTACTGTTAACCTATATGAAAAATTTGTTGGACCCACTTGTCAAAGTGTGTGATGACATATAATGGAAGAAGAGCTGCCCTGATTAAAAGCATGTGGCTATTCCCTGTCTGTTTACTTTGTGGTAAAGAGAAGCCTTTCAATAGGTTGTTGAGCTATCACTGAGCTTGCATATAAAATGCACAATCATGCCATAATGGCCAGCCTCTAAGTGAAGAGAGAAGTGCTTCTGGCCTATTCTCCCCAGTCAGACCATGTGGCCTTGGATACTTAGTGGTGCTCTGATTTTCTGTTCTTGTTGTGTTTATTCTTTCCTGATCTTTGGCAAAGGAGTATTGTAGATTGAATAACCTTCTGCAGTTTGGAAAGTCACTAGGGGTCCAATGACTGAGAACAGAAGGAGCCAGTCCTGGGAATTGACTAGACTGAGTCATCCCAGAAAAGGATCAACCTGGCTTTTAAGACCTGGTGTTCTGCAGGCAAGGGAGAATGTCATCTAGTGCTAAATCAAACATAGAAGTGAACTTGGTGGGTCATGTGTTTGGTAGCAACCACTTTAATTTTGAGCCCACTTGCTGGGGGACTAAAGTATAGAGGGGAGACATCTCCCCTCGTTTTGAAGGTGGTCATATTTTGGTTCTTGTTATGTATTTCAGTTAATATCCCTTTGTAAAAACTAATTGATTTATATTTGTTATTGATGATATTGATTAAATATTAATGGATTAAATATTGGCATGCTTATCACTGGTTATTGATAATGAGGAGAATATACCATATAGGGACTTGATCTGATAGCATTAGAAAAACTCTATTGTGCCTGGAATCCTGAGGAACAAAGGTAGCCAGATGCTTGCTAGGGGCCAGACTTGCTTAGTGTTTTTGCATGAGAACATAATTCCATCTGTATGTAGAGAGAAGAAGGTAGGTATGGGGAGGCAGTATGACTTAGTAGACAGAAATCTAGGCTCAAAGTCATTTAACTTTCTATTGCTCTTTGAAAGTGCCAACCTGTACCACTTTTCTTTTGCTATCCTGTCAATGCTGCCCCCTCCTTTGTTCTTTCTTCCCAACTGAAAAACAAAAACTTGAAAAAAAAACATATATGCATGGTCAAATAAAACAAAGTCCTATGACAACTGTTCTCCTTCACCTCTGGGTCAGGAGGTAGGAACATGCTTCATCATTAGTTTGCTGGTGTTACGGTTGGTTATTGCATTGATCAGAACTCTTAAGTTAAAAAAAATAATTATGCTGTTATTGTATAAATTGCTCTATTGATTCCATTCACTTTACTCTTCACAACTTCATACAAGTCTTACCTTTTTTCAGAAAATATTCTTTTCATATTTTTGTGACATAACAGTATTCCATTGTATTTGTATTCTATAATATATTTAGCTATCATAACTCCTTGCTATAATTATTTTTGTACATATTTTTTGTATTTCCCTGTGATCTTTTTGGGGTAGAAGACTAGTAATGCTTTTGTAGGGTCATAGTTTAATAACTTTTGATGCGTAATTCCAAATTGCTTTCCAGAATGGCTGGGTCAATTAATTCACAGCTCCATTAAGTACTAGTGTGTCTGTTTTCCCATAAACCCCTCAACAATTGTCATTTTACATTTTTATCATCTTTGCCAATTTGTCTTAAATGAGGTGTATAGTAGAGGTCCTTTAATCTGTATTTCTCTAATTATTAGTTATTTGGAGTATCTTTTCTTTTTTCATTCATTCATTTATTTTTGGAGTATCTTTTTATATGATTTTTGATAGTTTGAAATCCTTCTTTTAAAAACTGTCTTTCCATGTCCTTTAACCATTTGTCTATTGAGGAATGACTTTTAATCCTTGTAAATTTGAATTTGTTCTTTATATATCTTGGGTAGGAGACCTTTGTCAGAGGAACTTTCTACAAAAATTTCCCTCTCCCCTCCCAAGTTAATCCTTTTCCTATCAATTTTAACTGGTTTAGTTTTGTTTGTGCAAATGTTTTTTTTTTTCATTTTATATAATCAAAACTTTCCATTTTATCTTCTCTAACTCATGTCTGGGTAAAATTTTTCTATTTTCATTTCTTCCTCTAGTTCTAATAGATCTGGGCAGTTTTTATTTATTTTTTTCATTTGTGATTTTTTAAAATATGGTATCTAAGACTTTTCTTGAGGGAGGTCATGAGTTTCAAGGAATCTGATGATTCTGAGATTCTGTCTCCTTGATCTGTTTCCCAGACATATTGTTTTTGATAGTGATATACATTACATTTTTAAAAAGTTTTTTGATTTTATTTAGTGTTTCTTATTGTCTTATGGAGTTGCTTTCTTTTTGTTTAACCTATACTAATTTTCAAATTCAGAGTAAAGTTTACTACTGCCTGTTTTAAACTATGGAATCTCCATGCCCTTGTTTCTTCCCCATCTTTTGTTGCCTTCCACAATGCATTGTGTATCATTTATTTCATTTCATCCAGGTATTCTTGTAGTCCTTGTGGCCAGGACGTTCTTTTCCCCTGAACTCTATATGGACTTGTAGAGTTACTCTCTTTCTTTGTGTTTGCCTCCTTGGCCTTTTTCAGCATTTTTAAATTTTGTTCAGCATTTTTCATCTGCTTACATGAGTAAGCTTGCCTCAGTTTCTGGATTGAGATTTTGTACTTGGGTTAGACTATTCTCACTCCTGTACTTAAGGGTAGTGTTGGCTGACCCTATATTGTCCCAAATGAGCTGGCTAAGACTGGACTCATCTTCCACAGGAATTCTTAGATTTTCCACTCTCCTCACTGCTTTAGTTTGGGTCTTACCTCTTTTTTTTCCATTTCTTTCACCTTACATTGTTCTGAATCCAGAATTCACTCTCTTCCTTTCTGTGAACCTGACAGTCATCAAAAAGATGTGCTGGTAGGAGGCTATTTGCAAGACTGCAGTTTCTTTGCTTCCTGGGTGCATCTTTGGCCCTTTCTTCTCTTAGGGCTCCTGTTAGATCTCAGTGGGTCTGTTTGCAGCCTGAATTGCCTGGGGGTTGTGCTGTGTGGGCCCTACTTTGATACTATCCCCTGCTTTGCTTTGGGCAGGATTGCCTGGACCTCCGAGCTGCCCTGCTTCATGAGGCTTGGTATCCTAGGTTTCACTGTACTGCTTTTTGGGTCATATAATTTTAATAACAGCTTTATATAACGTTATAACCTGAATAAATAATTAAAGGAATAATGCCTCTAAATGATAGCTGCTTTGGTCAACAGGGATCAATTATTTTTTTTCTTCCTAGTCAAATGTCTTTTCTATTTCTTAATTGATCAGAAAGGTAAGTGGAAGGTAGGCTTCCTGTTCCAGAGATGAAGTGGGGAAGTAAGATGTTTTGGATTGGTTTTGGGTATCTTGCTAGCCATAAAATCACATGCCTGTTCTTCTGGCCCAATTTATTTTCAGTTCCTTGGCTCTGGTCCCAATTTGGCCATGACACACTCATTCTAATGACCATTTCTACTCCAGTATCCATTTCAATCTCAAACATCTTCCACTTGTGTCAGGCAAGTGATGGCAGAAAGCCTTTTCTCTGTTCCACTTTTCAATGATCCAGAATGGAGTCCTGGAGGGAGCTCCATGCTAACTCTCCATGCTGTCAGTTCTGTGTGGTACCTATTTGGGGTCCTTTATTACAAATAGTTTCTATGTTATTGCCTTGTAGATTTTGCCCCTCAGTCTACTTTTTTCAATTATACTTCACTCTTAAAAATACCAGTTCCTTCAATGATCTAATATATTCCCTGATGGTAGGAATTTTCCTTTGTCCTTTATTGTATAGTTCATTACTGAGTTTTCCCCTCCTCGTGGTCATTTTTCTCCCATTTGCCTTGAAGTATCCTCTCTGGATCCATGGGTCCATGCCCACTCCCTCTTTTGAGCATTAGTTGGTACCAGGGGTTCTGTTTCCCCTTTTTTTGAGTCAGGATGAGTGGTCTCTCTATGCGCCGCAATCCTTACAGAGTGTATCCATTGTAAAGTTCTGATCTCCCTTTATAGAATATTTTTCTTCCCCCATAGGTCTAGTTATCAGTTGGACCTTCTCTCACTGCTGAAATAAGGTCTCCCCACTTCTTTGTCTCCCACTTTTATTCTCTCCCTTTGCCTACTCGTCCATTCTTTTATAGGCTCTTCTTCCTGAGAGTCTACAGGAGTTATTTTCCCTTCAATTTTGGCCTTATTTTTGACAAGGGCACATCACATATTCTCCTCTAACTTCTACCTCTTTTTTGTGAGTCCTCCTGTTTTGTAATTTAGTGCCACAAAAACATTGATTCGCCTTTAGGCATCTATAGGTGAATGAGGTGTTATGAGGTTTAGTCCAGGATGTTTCAGCCTGTTTCTCCATCATCACTTCTCTTTTACTTCTGCTTCTAACCTTGTCTCCTTGTGTATATTTAGAGAGAAATCTCTTAGTAATCTCTCTGTTGCTATTTTGTTATCCTTTGTTTCTGTATTTGTTTAATTTTCTTGTATTGCTGTTGTCTGTGGCGTTTGAGAAGAAAATAATTTCTTCAGCTCTGGTTTTCTTTTTAGGAATGTTTTAAATACCTCTTTTCATTGAATATCATCTTATAAAGTTAATAATTAGGCTTAGATTTGTAACACAAGTGATCTTGGGTTTCATATTGAGCTCCTTTGGTCTTCAGAATACATTATTACAATTCCCTTCTAAAGTTTCTAGTGTGTATAGAATGGTCTTGTGTTATTTGAATTTCTTTTTTTTCTCCTGGATGCTTGTAGCAATTGTTTGGCTTGGAATTGTTAAATTTAACTACTATGTATCATGGATTTTGCAGCATAAGGTTCTTTTTTTCTGGAGATAACCTGTAGATTCTTTCCATTGGAACTTTGTTTTCTGGGTTCAGAAGTTGGGAGCTGTTGTCTTGTAATACATTATTCATTGTATTATGATGTACTTTTTAAACTTTGCCAAAAAAAAATGATGTTAAATATCTGTCTTCTATATCTACAATCTTTATCTTTATGAATCAAAATATTTTGCTTGTATGGAGATCATGCTTTCTTTTACTGTAATTGCTTTTTTGCTTCTTTTCTTCCAGATTGTTCTTCACCTCCATGTATTTGCATTCCTAATTGATTTTTTCGCTCTTTTGTTTCTTTGGTGAGACTTGCCATTGTAGCTCCATGTTTTTCTATTCTGCCAAATATTTCTGCTATGTAACCCATAAATTCTTCTTTCACGTTTCTCTCTTCTCTTTAAAACCATTCAGGAATATCCTGCTGAGGTCCCATGCTTTGAAATCCACAGGATTCTCTGCCTCATCAGGTGTTGATTCTTTTTTTTTTTTTTTTTTGGTCTCATAGTATTTATTCATAGATGTCTGGCCTCTTTGATTTGCAGGCCATATTCCCTTCTGTTAACAATATCTTCCCTGTTGATTCATTTGTTTATGCTCAAGGTCTTAAAATGAATTTTCTTCTACTGAAATCTTTGGTAATTTTAGTCTTTTCCCTTATTTTACCCTATTGCTCACTTTCTGACTATCTTCCTTTTGATGACCATTTCCTTAGGGGTTGAATTTCAAAGCTATCTTGGCTTCCTCTCATGCTGAGCAATTCATGGTTCATCAGCTTTGGTTTCCACTCTAAGTGATTTCTGAGGGGACAAGACTGGCCCCAGCTGGATTCTGGACTTTTTCTCTCAGGCTTAGTGGATTGCCATATAGCCACACACATGTGTCCTGTCCCATTTCCTTTTGATCCCCAGTTCTCTGGCTGAGCTTAGTTTGCAAAGAGTGCTAGCAGACTGTGTTACAGCCTGAACAAGCTTCTGCCCTTTGGATTTCCAGGGCACTGGGAGGGGTGGGGGTAAAGTTGAGTTCTATTGCAAGATCGTGAGTCTGCTCCTGCAGCTCCGCAAGAGGAGCATGGTGGTTCTGAGTGAGAGTGTTAGAGATTAATGATTATTAATTAATCTTTTTTGTTGTTCATTCATCAGGTTGTTTCCCTGTTTGGGTTCTTGGTGTCCTACATCAAGGAAATTGCTGAAATTGCTTTATCTCTTGCACATAATTCCTATTTTGGAGAGAGGTCTGACAGGTCATGAGTATCAGAGAACATACTTAGTTTTCCATTGTGGTCATCATGTGACCTGGAATCTCAGGGATCTTTCGATAATTCATGACCACCATTGGTCAAATGTTTCAGCTCCACCAATGACTATTTTTGAAGGGAGATCGGTTCTGAATCCTGGGTTAGATATATTTAGTAAACATTTAAATAATGTTCATTTAATTGAACTCTCCACAGTGTTTAATTTTTAGCAAGTATTCAATAATTGATTTCTGATTGATTGGAAGTGTCTTAACAAAATAAAGAATGTTGGACTAACTCCCCCCTCCACATCTAACAATAAAGATGCCTAAAGTTGTTTTAAAGTTTATAATATTTGAGGTCCTTTCCTAAAACTCTCCTCTGATGCCTCATTGTGGTGTGGTGTTGAATCCAGGTACATGAAGGTTACCATAGGAGAGTATACAAATGCTGGTAGGTCCTACCAAGTTGAAACATCTTTAAGAAAGGGCCCAGCCATGGACTGAGGCCCAACCTAGCTGAGTTTAGAGAGACTAATCACCACTTTGACAACAAGATGAGGTGATGAATTTTGTGACCAGAGTAACCGGTGAAAACTGTCTACTAAGTTATAGAAAGTGTGTGATCTACATCATTGGAGGGAGTGCCCACGTGAAAGAAATCATAAATCCCTGAAGAATTAAAGGAATATTTGTTATTATATTTTTTATGAATAATTCTTAGTAAAAATCTATACTGAATCTCCTCCCAGAATAAAATATAGAACTGAATATGTAGTAATAAATCATGGCAGTCAATGTTGTATTAGCAAAATGAAATGAAGGTTTAAGAGAATTTTATTCAGATAAATCAGTCAGTCAACAAAAATGTCTTGAGGGTTGACTATGTACAAAGGATGTTGCTAAGTGCAGTGGGAGATACAAAGAAACTTAAGATGTGGCTCCTACCCTGAAAGAGCCTATAATTTAACAGATACTTCAATTTTTCCAGGATTCCTCATTTCATGACTGAAAGTGTTTGCTACAGTGATGCAGACCACCAGAGCTTTACACCAGAGGTGTCAAACACAGAGCCAGGTCCCCAAACCAGATGAAAATTAATTGGGGAATATTTAGCAAAATAAAAAATATAATAGAACATAGATAATGTTAATATGTGGTTTTCTAAGTCAATATGTGGCCCATAGGGATTATCATGTATGGTAGTGGACCCTATTTCTATTTGAATTTGATATCACTGCTCTACATTCTTATAGAATGAGGTGCTATGTCCCATGTACCTACAAGTGCCAGTGATTGGGAACATCATTATAATTGGTATGGGGGATATTAAAATCTCAACTTGAGGGAAAAGAGACAGGATCTAAATAAGAATCTAAGCCCTCCAGGGCACATTTAGAGTATTGTACTCAGTTCTGGGTGCCACAGCTTAAGAAGGATATTAATAAACTGGAGATTATAGAAGAGCGGATAACTATGATAGAGAAGGGCCACAAGTCTGTGTCATATGAGAATTAGGCATATTTATCCTGGAAAAAAGAAACTTCAGCAGGGACATGATATTTTTCTTCAAGCTTTTGAGGGGTTTTCAGGTAGAAGAGGTATTAGATTTGTTCTATTTAGTCTCAAAGGAGCCAGAAGCAATAAGTAAAAGATAGGAAAAAAAAGCATATAAAAACTGTTAGGAAAATTATTAACAAAAACCTCAGTCCTGGAACTCCTAGTTTATAACAAACTTAATGGAACCACTAAGGGGTCCCTCTGGGTTGATGGGGAGCCAGGCATGCCCATTTTTTTGGATACTCAGGAAATACCTCTATGACAGTGAGTGGGTACTAAAGCTTCAATCACATTTTAATAAGGAACAGAGGCAATATTAGATTAACTGTTAGAACTAGGCAAAATTGGATTGGGTCATCTTGAAAGGTGATGGGTTCCCCTTCTTTGGAGATGACAAGCAGATGTCTGATATCATGATGAGGATTTCTTTTATGTATGGATTGGACTAGATTTCTGCTGAGTTCCTCTACAATGTTCTCTTTTGAGTCCCTAAATTCCTTATCATATTGTCTTTTATGCCCTGCAGGCTCCTCCTTGATCACTCCCGTCACTCCTCGCCTTTATGCCTACACATGTGTTGCTGAAGGAAGGTGAAGTAAATCACACAACCATCCTGATGGAATCAACTATAAATTTGTGTTACATATCTTCAACTGGGCCCTCACTGTTGCTAGGCAATCTTATCATACCTCCCTTATCAACTCACTATCTCACTCTCCACAGTGCCTGTTATTTGTGAAGCATCTGCATCGTTGTCCTTTAGACATCTTGGACAATTCTTTATCTTGCCAACTAACCTTGCCTGCCTCTAAAATTTCCACTCCTGTTGAGAGTACTGTCATCTTTCTGGTAACTAAAATTCACTAACTCTGTCACCTTTTATTTTTCCCTCCTCCTTACCTCCAGTATCCAAACAATTGATATTTAGTTGATTTTAATTCTATAATATATGTCACATTCTCCCCCTTTTCTGCATACATGGCTACTATCACCTCTTCAAAGCTTTATTAGCTCTTGCCAGGACTAATGAAAAGGCCTTTTTGTGTGTCTCCCTGCTTCCAGGCTCTCTCCTCTTGAAACCACTGTTCACACAGCTCCCGAAATACTCTTTTTAAAGTACCCGTCTAGACACGCTAATCTCTTCCTCAAAAAATTTCTGTGATTCCCTGTTACCTCTAAGATTGACTACAACCCTATCAGCCCATCACTTTAGGCCCCTCATAATCAGTCTCCAGTTTACCTAGTCAGATTTATTTCTCTTTACTCCTCTTCTTTATCCACTCTATATTCCAACCAATCTAGTCCACTAGCTATTCCCCAAACTCAACACCCTCTTCTGTTTATGTGTCTCTTCACCCAAATGGTCCCTCATGCCTGAAAATGCCTCTGCCTTTTAGAAGTCTTAGTTTCTTTCATTGCTCAGCTTAGGTGTCACATGTTCTTTGAAGCCCTTCCTGATCCCCCTTGTTTATTTTTCTCTTCCTCTTTAATTATTGTTAAGTTAATTCATCTGGGGACTTATGTGTCCCCAGTGAAAAATGTAAGCTTCTTAATGGAAAAACTGTTTTCTGTATTCATGTCACCACCATTTAGTACAGTGCCTTGAATATAGTGGGTACTTAATAAATGTCTGTTGAATTGAATTTAGATACATTCAGGGGGAATAATGAGACATAGAGAGAAGCAGGAAAACAAATTGGGAAGTGCAGTTGTGTTGAATTCAGAAGAGCCTCAGTTTGAGTCCTGGTTCAAAAACTTATTAGTTTGGTTACTCTGGATAAGTCACTTGGCATCTCTGAATCTCAGTTTCCCAATCTATAAAACAGGGATATTTATCAGTCTGCCTGCCAGCCTCTCAGTTTTGTTGTGAGGAAAAGGCTTTGTACATTGTTGAGCATATTGTTCTTTTTCTTGGGTGCTATTTCTAGGCAGAGTGGGTGGAAAGTAGGTTAATTCTCCTTGCAGGAACACTCTTATCAATGTTAATGTTCACAAGCTTATGCCGGAAAACTGCTGACCTAGCATAGATTCTGGTGCCTTGGGCACTGCCATTGGGCACATGCCCAGCTCAGCAGACTTGTGCCTATGCTCCTGGTGCTGTTGGAGCTAGCTGTAGGGGATCTCGAACTATAAGAAGATCAGTCAGTGGCTGTTACTTCTATATGGTGAATGAGAAGGGATATTGGCTGGAAGACAAATCGTAAGAAAAGATAAAAGAAGTACCTAATTTTCTCCCCAAATTGGCATATAGTTCAAACATCAACAACCAGAGAAGCCTTAGCCCTCACTACCATCCAGAAGCACTTGGGGAGCCCTGGAGGAAGGTGGCCCACCAGTCACAGATAATGCTAACTGGTTCAGCCCTACTTAGGAAGACCTGAGTTTAAATCTGGCCTTAGACACTTACTAGCTGTGTGACCTGGACAAGTCACTTAACCCTGTTTTCCCCAGTTTTCTCAACTATAAAATGGGGATACTAATAACACCTACCTCCTAGGTTGTTGTGAGGATCAAATAAGATATTAGTAAAGCACTTAGCACAATGCCTGCTATATTGTAGGCAATCAATAAATGCTTGTTTTTTTCCTTTCCTTTCCTTTCTCATCTTCAGGTTCATGTGCTCCTTAAGAGTGGGGAAAATTCTTATTTTTGCTCTTGCAACACTAACAATTAGCACATTAGGTTGGTGCATAGTAGTTGCTCGTTGTTGTACTGAATTGAACTCAGGTGTAGGGGTGTATTTTGGTGCCATGCCAGTACTCAATATAGCTTCATTTGCCCATCCCTCCTGGGAATTTAGTGCATCTGACTCTTAATGGATAAGCACATAGCTGTGGAGCTTTCAAAAGGAGCACAAGAAAGAAGAAAACAAAAGCAAGGATAAGGGATGAACTGCCAATTAATTTGTGGAATTATTAATTGATTTATTGTGGCCTAGAAAAAGAGGAAAAAAATCTCCTGGAAGGGGACATGAGTTTCACCTACTCACCCTTACTTTCTACCCATGAATTCCTTATGCTTTGCTTGTTCAAAAGTAGGGGCAGCTATGAAAAGCCTCAGTCCTGGTACTTCTAGTTTATAACAAACATAATGGTGCCACTTAGGGGTCCCTTTGGGTTGATGAGGAGCTAGGCATGCCCATTTTTTTGGATACTCAGGAAATACCACTATGACAGTGAGTGGAGACTAAAGCTTCAATCACACTTTAATAAGGCACAGAGGCAAATGGTGTGAATTGGTTGGAGGTGTGTGGCAGGAAATAGTAGGGAAAGTTTAGAGGCAGACATTTTGGGGGTGGGGGTTCTGTGAAGAAAAGAATGGGGAGGGGAGGGGCACAGAGAGTCACTTACAGAACTGCAGATTGGAGTTGGGAGCACTAGGGTAGCATGAACCTATAGCAGCAAGTGGAGGAGTGCTCTGGGTGGGGCAGGAGTTTGAAGTTTTATTTTTATACATTTTTGGTGGTAGTGGCACACTTACTCTTACACATGGCACCTTAGGCCTAATTCATTAATATTTACATATCATCTCAAAGTTATCAGCAATATCTTAGGGTTGGTTCATTAGCCTAAAACTTTGCTGGTGTTTTACTGGTCTCACTGCATGTCTCCAGTTTATCCATCCAAGGCTTACAGATAAAGGGGCAGGTAGGAAGACCTAGGGGCCATTATATTAAGGTTTAGCTGGCTTCTCCTAATTTAACACATAGTCTCAGGATGTGGCCTTAGATGATTTATGAGATAGTTTGCAAGCAACTGTTATGCTCCCTTAGTGTATTGGACAATCTGTAAGTGAATTCTAGGTTCCCCTTTGCAACTTTATTTCCTACTACTGTTACCTTATATTAGCTACTTATAAACTTGCTTACTATACTAGTTATATACTATGGTGGTGGTGGTGGTTCAGGGGACAAGAACAAGATACAATTTTGACACAAAAGAATAACATAGGTAAGAGTACATGGATCACATCCTGCTGGGTGTGGTGGTAGTTGTAGAGACCTTGAGATGTCTCTTTCCTTCTAGTTAGTTGATGGGGACAGGAGTGAGGAGGGAACAAAAGCTCAAAACAAAAATACAAAACAAGAGGTCGCATTCATAGTGATGCCTGTCTTGAACACCTGAAGCATATTTTTTCCCCCTTATTTAGGGCTGACTGCATCTTCCCTTGAAACTTGAATTCTGGGGTAGATCCAGGTTTCCGGTTGAGTATCCATGGCCTCTTAGACCCTTAACTACTGGATAAAATCATAAGTCTGTTTTAATGTTAATTTCTGATGCCCATTTACTCTTCTTTTCAATTTTCAACATAATTTAGGGTTAAATCACCTTTTCCCACCTTGCATTGAAGTCAATGTTCAAAATCAAGTATTTTTGTTTGGTTGAGGAGAGTATGAAAACCAGGGTTTTCCTGACATAGCTTCCTCCCCTCATGCAACCTGATTGGCCCCAGCTTCCCTGTTGTAACTTCATGGTCAAGGGCCACAAAAAGTCCCCATCATGTGTAGTCTGGACCTTTTGGACTTTGGTCATGGGCCCAGGCTGTGGGGCTGAGTTGTGCAGAAAGGACTCATAATCTTCTGGCCTTTCAGAGTTGGGGAAGGTGAAATAGCTTGCTTAGGCATTGGGTGATGTGTGTGCTACTGAGGTATTTTCTTAATCTTATATTACCTGTTATTTTAAGTAGTAGATTTTTTTTCTTTACTACAGTTATAAACCTCCACCAAAGTACTACTGCAAATGTGTTGTGAAGATGATCCTGGGTTGTAGAGGTCTCTATCAGTGGATCACAAACTCTGGCAGGTTCTTTGATGTTGTAGAGGATGCAACAATGGCCCCAAAAGCAGACCAAGTCTATTTATCAAAGACCAGCCTATCTAATAACATAGAAGCACATTATCAGAGGACTAGAATGAAATGATTTTTGGCTATGACAGCCCAAGAAATAGAGAAAAAATATTACTCTATTCTGTAGAGCCCCTTACCGCTTCTGCAATGATGGCAGCAGAGTAGAAAGGCAAAAGGGAAACTAAGAATTATTAAGTAATGTCAGCAAGCATTTATTTAGCACTATGTGCCAGGCACTGTATTAATCACAAAGTTTTTAGACCAACAATGCAGTTTTGTTTGGGACTCTGAATGTGAGATCCTAGTACAAGGAGTAAATGGACATATTGTGGGAATAGTTGGATCATATTACTCTTGACATTCTTGCTATAAACAAATCCAGAAGAAAGAATGAAGTTAAAGCTAGATGGAAGGATGGGTCACAGTTACTCTTTGGAGAGGCAAAGAAAGGAATTAACAGAGTACATTTTATCATACATGAAAAATCTTTATACATGGGGCATTTCTCATTTTGTATTGCAGTACTAAGGATAGGCATTTGCAAAAAGACTACCATGAAAATAATTTCGGCTTACTCACCAACATCAGTTATTGAGGATGAATAAATGGAGAAGTTCTGTGAAGAATATGATAAGACCCTCTGTTGTAGGAATGGCTCTAATGTCAGAACCCCTTAGTTCAGGTTTCAGCATTGGGACAAAATGAGGCAAATCACTGCACATTTGACAAAGGAAGCTTACTTTGCCCTAAGGCAGTAAGAGTATGCAAAATGGATGCAGTGACATTTAGCTTGTCTGGACAAGGCCTTCTTCAACTTTATCTGGAAAGTCATCAGGGTATATGGCAATTCAGGCAACCAATAAGTCTAAGAGGCCCAGACTACACATGACAGGGACTTTTTGTGGCCCTTGACCATGAAGTTACAACAGGAAAGCTGGGGCCAATCAGGTTGCATGAAGGGAGGAAGCTATGTCAGGAAAATCCTGGTTTTCATACTCTCCTCAACCAAAGAAAAATACTTGATTTTGAACATTGACTTCAATGCAAGGTGGGAAAAGGTGATTTAATCTTAAATTATGTTGAAAATTGAAAAGAAGAGTAAATGGGCATCAGAAATAACATTAAAACAGACTTATGATTTCATCCAGTAGTTAAACCAGAGTAAGTTAATTGCTGCAACAAGGTGATTAAAAGAGTAAAGAAAGTGGTTTATTCAGCAAATGTTTGGCTTACTTGTCAAATACAGACATATGGCTGCTGAAGGCAACACTGTACAGTATAAGCATATAAACTCATCAGTAAAATATTATGAAGGAATATGATGGTAGATTATAGGCACTAGCATTTCATAAAGTAGAGAGAAGCATTAGACAGTAAAGCTACAATTTAAAAAAAAAAGCTGGATAAGATATCTAACTAAGCAAAGTCATCCCAAGGGCATTCAAGGATGATCATGGAAAGAAATCCAAAAGCAGAATAAAACATGGAAAACAATTGCAAAAGATTATTACAGTAAACTCTTTTCTCTATCAAGCACATTGGAACCACCTCACTCAGATCCTAATATTACAGTCTCTGAGATGCAACAAAGAAGTAGAAGTGGCATTAAAGAGAACAAAGATAGGAAAAACATCTATGATGGTTCAGGATCATAGATGTATATATGTATACACACACATCTGCGATATAACTGTGAAAGAGCTCATTTACAAAGTTTCTGAAGGATGAGAAAATGCAAAAGATACGAGGAAAAAAAATTTGGACCTTTTTTGACTAATGGAAACTGATGAAGAAAATGTCAACAATTATGAACCTATATGTCTACTCTTCTATCTATACAAAACCTTTATAAGGCTCATTGAGAAACAGATTAATGTCATCCTCAAAGAGTGTATTAGTAGAGAATACTTAGGTTCTTACTAAAAGATACTTGACAATGGACCACATCTTCACATGTTTACCACTTCACAATTAAATGTAAGATTCATAGAAAAGGTCTCTTTGTGCTTTTATTGTTTGCTTATTACCAAAAAAAAAAAAATCAAATCCATATAACAAAACACTATCTTATAGGTTAAAAAAAAAACCTTTAAAATCTCTTCCATCTATATATATCAAGATCATTCAAAATTCTTCCTTTTCTTCTTCTTCTTCTTCTTTCTTCTTCTTCTTCTTCTTCTTCTACTACTGCTACTACTACTACTACTACTGTTACTATTACTACTACTACTATCCACTACTACTACTATTAATCTTAATAACCAGAGAAATGAACAAGAGAAGTACAAAGTGCTCAAATTTCTAAAGAGGAACAGATTTCTTGTGGTTTGGGAGATAAGGAAAGCCTTACTAGTAGAGGTAGCTTTTCAGCTGTATCTAAAGGATAGGTGGGGTTTCAATAGACAAAGATTGACAGATCACACATGGCACAGAGAATGACATGAACAAAGAGGTGGGAAAATGAGCTATGTTCTTCTAGAAGAGTGAAGAGTCTAGTTTGGTAGGAGTACAGGATATATGGAGGGAAGGGTACAATGGGAGATGAGGCTGACAAGGTCAGTTGTAGACATATTGTAGAAGTCCTAGAATTTAATTGTATTTAATAAACATTAAGTTTCTACTGCAAGCAAGGGCCTGTGTTAATTTCCAAGTTACAGGGTTTATATTTTGTCAGTAGGAAGTGGGGAGGTTTTTCAGCAGTAAAATGATGATAGTAGAGCCCTATAATGAGATTAATCTGTCAGTTGTGTGTAGGGCCAATTAAGAGTCCATTATCCATTCAATAAATAAGGAAGGGTTGAACTCTAGTGTTGGCAGTGGGAATAAAAAGGAGGCGTTGGAGGAGAGAAATGTCTTGTAGGTGAAATGGACAAGATTTGATGACTAATTGACTGTGGGGAAGGAAAAAAAAGATAGTAAAAGATGACATTGATGTTTTGAGCATGGATAACTGAAAGAAAGATGAACAGAAGCAAGAAATCAGAAAGTGACTAAGTTTGGGAGGAGGAATTAATGTATTTTGTTTTATACAAATTCAGTCAGTAAATCGATCAACAGACTTTTGTTAAGGGCTTCTTCTTCTTATTAAACTAAACACTGAGGACACAAAGGAAAATAAAAGTCCCTGTTTTTAAGGAACTCACACAAATTGGGGAGATAATATGTAAATAACTACTGGCTATATGAAGTATCATTGGAAATAATCAATGAGTGAAAGTACTAGAATTAAGAGGGATTAGGAAAGACTTCTTGTACAAGGTGGGATTTTAGCCAGAAGAAGGGAGAGGAATAGCAAAGGAGACATAGAAGAGATAATCATAGAGGTAGGAGAAGAAATACGATAATATAGTGTCATGGAAACCAAATAAGGCTTAAAATGTATGAAAAGGAGAAGTCAAGGGGAGGAGGAGCAGATACAGGGAGAAAGGCAAGGGGTTCAGTTTTGGATATCATTAGAGTTACTCAATTGTCTTAAAAAGCCAAATGAACTCATCAGCTAGTTAGTGTAGTAGGTGACCATTGGACTTGGTCCCAAGAAGACCAGAGTTTAAATCCAGTCATCATCACTTATACTCTGTATGACACTGAGCAAGGCATTTAACCTCTTTCAGTTTCAGCTTCCTCTTCTATAAAATGGGGACAATAGTTTCTATCTCACAGGGTTATTGTGAGGTTGTGCTTTGCAAACCTTAAAGGGCTATATAAATGCTAGCTATTATTAAAATGCAAATACTTTGCCTTCATGGACTTCTTTCCAATTAATTGACAGAATTAATCACATGTAGATGAACTGAATCTTGGAAGGCAGGGCTTTGAGGGAATGGGGCACAAGCTAGGAAAGGCTAGATGGGTTGAGGTTAAGATAGGAAAGATTCTAGAACTTGAGGTGCTGACTTTAAAGGACCAGCCCATGTTGGGAGGGGAGTATGGGTAGGAGGAGAGGATGTTGGGCAGTTAGAAAGTGACCCCTAAACCTTGAACATCTAGATGTGGGAGGAGCAAAAGAAGTGGAGTGTGCTGCTGAGGACAAACTTTAACACCTTAAAACTTTGCTTAGGATAGTATATAGATGGCTAGAGAAGACTTAACTATTACAAATATGTCTTAGCATGACTTTTGCCTTTCTACATATTCTTTTCAAGAATTTTATTTTTATTTTTATAATTGTCAAAATGGATTATTCAAAATATCCCACATGCATAGCAACGAAAAGAGACATTTTTCTCCCTACTGATCATTAGACACCCAGACATAGAAGAAAGAAGGAAGGAAGAAGGGAAGGAAGGAAAGGAATATGCATATATTAGTTGTATACTATGTGTTATATACTGTGTTAAGCACTTCACAAATATCTCATTTGGTTCTCACAACAGCTCTGTGAAGAAGGGGCTATTATTATTCCTGCTTTATGGATAGAGAAATTGAGGCATACAGAGGTTAAGTGACTTGTCCAAAGTCACACAGCTAGTAAGTGTCAGAGGCTAGGTTTGAACTCACGTCTTCTTGACTACAGGCCCAAATTTTAGCAAACATTACTAAGTAATTAACCCATCATTTATTAAGTATTAACCCATTATGTGCCATGCATTGCACTAAGGGTTGGTGATACAGGGACACAAAACTGAATGTTTTCTGTCCTCAGGCAGTTTCTGAATACTGATTAAATGAATCCAAAATAAATGCTAAGTAAATGATATGGACTCTTACTTTCCTGGTCCTACTAGTTTCTTTCATAAGACTCATCTATAAAATATATTAAAATTATTTTGAAGGAAGTTGCTGTGTACTTTATGTTTGACTTTTGATTTAATTTTTATCTAATGTATCGAAAAAATGATTTCAGGAAGATAAACCTACAATATGACTGGTAAAATAGAGTCTTGATTCATATGAAAAATAGGTCTATTTCTTTTGTAGAGTCTTTCTAAAATCCTTGTTGCTTTTGAGTTTTTGACTTTATCCAGTGATGACTCCTGAAATATTGTACCTCATCAATTCTAGCCATTTCCAGGTCCTTCCTAAAACAAAAGCATTTCTTATCTCAGATGAATTTTGGCTTGCTGGTCTTTAATTTTACTATGAGATCAGAAGGTCACTTAGTTGAAATGAATAAAAGGTATTATTGATTTTCAAAATTCATTCCAAACTCCAGAAGTTTTCAGGGTATTTAAACCTCTGAGCAGTTCTTATGGTAACTTACTTGATAGTTCTTGTGAATGGTTAATAAGGTGAAATGATTGGATTTCACATAATGATGTCTTAATGAATCATTCATTTTTGACTTAGGAATGCCATTTCCAGAAATATCACATCCATACTAATGGCACACTAAATCTGAGAAATATTAAGAAGATAAAAAACTTGATTCTCTTTTTATCAAAATCACTTGAAACCCTAACTGAGAAATCAGGTTGAAAATTCAAATAATTTACATAGATTTGAAGTTTTAAAACCATTACAGTTATTTTACTTTTTAGTATTAACCAGTATTTACTTTTGAATTTTTCAGTATGGATTTCATTAAATGGCTTTGCCTTTGGTAATAATGTGTTGAGGTCTAAGGAAGATGGATACAGCTCATACTCCTAGGAATGTTATATAGATATGTTATTGAGGATAAAACAACTTCTGCCAGGGCAGGAATATTATCCAACTAGGGATGGGATTGATGGGGAGACATTTCATTATAAAATGTGGTAGGTCAATTTTGTTTTATTTTTACTTTGTGTGTATATGTGTGTGTGGAGAGCATAACTATGTTTATACCTACGTCTCTATCATTACAAAATCTCTCTCTCTAATATGCATCTAGATTATCTATCTATCTATCTATCTATCTATCTATCTATCTATCTATCTAT
>NW_020954552.1:13720692-13765629 GCF_900497805.2 Vombatus ursinus | reverse complement strand
TATCTATCTATCTATCTATCTATCTATCTATCTATCTATCTATCTATCTATCTATCTATCCATGTGTCTTCTGATAGAATTGTCAGGGTCTGTTTTCATTTGTCTTTGCATCCCCATTACCTAGCATGGTGCCTGACACATAGTAGGCACTTAATAGATGCTTATTGTTTGATGTTTGATAATAGCAGTTCCTGATAAACAATGAGAGAGTTGGCTTTTTGTTCACATAATGAAGTGAGACTTCCCTCATTTAACTCTCATAGCTTACAATAGGAGGATGCATCACCTTTGGGTGAAGACATATATTCCAACAATGGGCTCTAGCAGAAAGCTCTGGAAAACAAATATCTAGAAGACAAATAAGCCTACTTTTCCAGTCAAAACAAGCTTTTCACCCTCCCTGAAATTACCATTTTGCCTGGGGAAGGGAGAGCAATCTTTTGGTTCTGTTTTTACTTTTATCTCACTTATATTCTTGCTGGCAATGAAAACAATCACCTTGAGGTTTTTGCAGTCTTCAAGATCTTCTGAAACTGGGTTAATATTTCCCCTCATAATCCATGAGTTTAGTAGTTTCCGCTAAATCTCCCTTTTTTTTGTGGTGCAAAATTTTGCCTATGTTTTGTGGGGCTCAGCTTTGTAGTCACTCTAAAAACAAAGCCTAAAGATCCTTGGAACCCTCACTTCTGACATATTTCAGGTTTCAGCTGACCCAAAACCTGGTGGGAGTTGAGGTTTCCTCTCTTCTGGCAGGCTGGTTAGCAGTGTTAAGTCCATCGATCATTAAGGTAAATTCTAGCTTCACGTCCTGTGATTTTGTATAGCTGAACTTGTCCTGATAATGCAAAGTTTTTTGTATAAAAGGGAAAGATAAATAAGTGTATATAGGGACTTGCCTTGTAACATGCAGTTGGACATAATCTTGGATCTTTGTTTCTGTTGTTCAGTTGTTTCAGTCATGTAACCCCATTTGTTTTTGTTTTTGTTTGTTTGTTTGTTTGTTTGTTTGTTTTTTGTTTTTGGCAAAGATACAGGAGTGGCTTGCCATCTCCTTCTCCAGCTCATTTTACAATAAGGAACTGAGGCAAACAGGGTTAAGTGACTTGCCCAGGGTCAAACAGCTAGTAATTGTCTGAGGCTGGATTTGAACTCAGGAAGATGAGTCTTCCTGGCTCTAGGCCCAGCATTCTAGCCTCTGTGCTATCTAGCTGCCCCTAATCTTGGGCCTTGTTTTATTAATTTAAAAATTTTCAAGCTTATTAGTCATTTGGAAGGCAGAATAAGGTGCAAGATCAAGAGTTGTGCAAACACCAGGAAGAAGAAAGAAATAATTGGCATCATTTCCTGTGTATTCAATGTACTAATTGACTCTTTGCCAAGATAGGGTGAAGCACTTGCTGACTGATGCATACACTATGTTTGTTATTCTAGCCACTATTTTCTTAATGAGCCAGATTCTCCCATTGTCTAAATTATCCTCTGAATTCTTTCAGGCCACTAGAGTGCCATGCACTTATTGCTGCATCAGATGGTACCCCAGTGGCCTAAATGTTGTATTTCTCATGGTGCCTAACTCAACACAGAGTGCTGTTTAGACATCTAGAGGGTCTCGTTCAACATGCAGGTCATTTTTCCATTTCAGGGGATTTGCATAATACTTTATTTCTCTCTGGTGAGTTATATTAATTTTAGTAGAAACTTTGTATGGTCACACTCTTACCATTATTTGTCACTGCATTGGGTACACTAATGACTTAGATAGCTAGTGCAAGCATTCTGATATATCATATTTGATTCCAAAGAAATCAAGTCTCATGCCTAACCTTCCACATTTCTTACCAAGCTACTATGTAGTCTTAATGAGCTATTAACCTTCTCAAAGGAACGCTCAGTATTAACAACAAAAATATTCATCTTGCCCAAAAGGACCCTTAGTTTGTTTATCCCCATTATTATTTTTCAGATTTGCTGACTGTAGTAGAACATTTGGCTATTGATTCCTTTATAATTTGTTCCTATTTTTTGTTTTTGTTTATGTTGTCAGACACCAAGACAGTTTCTATAACCTTGACTCAAGTATTCTGCTGAGCCCTAGTTTTAGTTTGCATGTCTGCTGCTATGATAATCTTAGGTTTAAGGAAAATTATCCTATATATTATGGGAGTACCATTCCAATATCATAAAAGAGGTTGCCTCTGCCCTGTTTTTGCTTTCTTCTACTCTTTTAACAATGTTTTTTTTTGGACAAGGTGCTGTTGGGTTATACTACCAATGACTACAAGCTTTCTGGCCACTCCTAATTGTCTGAATTTTAAATATTACAGCTCTCAGAAATCAGGAAAACAATCCATTAGATCATCATTTGCTGAAAAGCAGGCAATAGGCTAGCATCATTGGGAGTAGGCAGTGGAATACATTACAGAGCCTCGGGGATCTTGCAGCCAACCAGCTTGTCTAATAGGCAGGCAGGCAGTCAGAATAGCTATGCACATTACAGAGGAGTAGTTCAGCCTTTACAAACAGGTCAAGAAAAAAAAGAGAAAAAAAACACTTGAAAGACAAGGAAGGTTAATGAAATAGCATTTCACGGACTTCAAAGGCAAGGAATGAAGCCTTGTATAACTGACCATGATGGAGAAGTATTCATTTGAAATGGACAGAGATAATGGAAGTTATTATACAGTACATCTATATACACATGGCTTTCAATAGTTTTCATCACATACATGAGAAAAGGCACTGATTATGTGATTTATTTCTTTTATTTTTCTAGCAGTTGGTTGAACAAAAGATATGTCCTACTATATTGGTACGTGATGTACATTCTCTGTCCTTCTCTAGTAGGATGGATATGAAATATAGTAATAACCAGTATGCTCTAATAACATAGTAGTTGTAAGTAGACTGTAGTAGGGCAGCTAAGTGGTGCAGTGGATAGAGTGCCAAGCCTGAAATTTAGGAAGACTTAATTTCCTGAATTCAAATCCAGTCTCAGACACTTATTAGCTATGTGATCCTGGGCAAATCACTTAACTTAGCTGTTTGCCTTAGCTACTCATCTGTAAAATGTGCTGGAGAGGAAAATGGCAAATAATTACAGTATTTTTGCCAAAAAAAAACATCAAATGGGAGAGTTGGACATGACTGAAAAATGATTCAGCAACAACCACAAAAAAGTAGAATATGCTATGAGCATAGAGAAGTAGAAAGTACTTTGCAAAGTCTAAATACGGAGAAATCATTACTTCCTGAGGAAATCAGGGAAGATTCAATCAAAGAGAAGTACATGTGCTTTATTTTTCTTTAGCGTTTTGACATGTGATTTTGTAAAGGGGAATGGATGAAAACACAGATTCTAGCTGGTAGCAGAGTTGGGAACATGCCTAACGCATTCCTGTATCTGTCAAGTTGTATAAAAGATGATGACACAAGGCTTAAGTATATCTAAAAATAATTTTTATTGATTTTTTATATCACCTACACTTTTTCCTATATCTTCCCCACTCCCAAAGAGTCAAAGGAATTTTTAAAAGAAAAAAGATGAGAAGAGACAAAAAATCAGCAAAACTGATCAATACATGGAAAACAATCTTATAATAATGTAACCTTCCACAACCTTGGAGAGCTTTGCAAAGAAGGAGGTAGATGGGGTAAGGGGGAAGAGATTTCTCATCTTTCTTCGGAGTCTAACTTATTCTTTGTAATTTTATAACACCTACTTTCACTTGTTTTGTGGTTATTCTTTTCATTTACATTGTTGTAGTCATTGTGTATATTGCTTTCTTGACTGTGCTTACTTTCCATCACTTCATGTAAATCTTTCCATGCTTCTCTATACCCATCATATTCATTGTCTCTTACAGCACAGTATTATTCCATTATGTTTATGTACCATAATTTGTTTAGCTATTCCCTAATTGATGGTATTGACATTGTTTCTAGTTCTTTGCTACCATGAAAAGTGATGCTATAAATATTTTGGTGTTTATGGAGTCTCTTTTGTTAATGACGTCCTTGGAGTACATACCTGGCAGTAGGGTCTCTGGATCCATGGGACATTTTAGCCAAATTATTCCAATAATTCCAAACTGCTTTCCAGAATGGTTGTGTCAATTTACAGCTCCATCAACAATGCATTCGTATGTCTCTCTTAACACATTTACTTCAACATTGATTATTTCCAGCTTCTGGAAATCTTTGCCAATTTGCTGGGTGTAAGGTAAAACCACATTGTGGTTGATTTGCATTTCTCTTAAGGCTAATATTTCTTTTTTTTTTAATGAAAAGACATTTATTGAGTGCTTACTATATGCCAGACACTATTCTAAGTGTAAGAGTAGATTATTATGAGTCAGTAGTTTACCAGATTTACCATGAGGTAATAAGGTGAATGATGGAAGGGTTAACAAGAACAAAATGAGGCCAAGGTGCCAGATGATACATTGGCCAATTTTTTTTTTTGTGAAAAACTAAGTATATTTCCCTTCATCCTATCTTGCCCCCCCATTTATTCTATTCTCTCTTTTGACCCTGCCCCTCCTCAGAAGTGTTTGCTTCTGATTACCCCCACCCCAATTTGCCCTCCCCTGTATCATCCCCCTGTTCTCTTGTCCCCTTCCCCCCTATTTTCCTGTAGGGCAAGATAAATATCCATACCCAATTGAGTGTGTATATTATTCCCTCCTTAAGCCAAATCCTATGAGAATAAGATTCACTCATTCCCTCTCACCTTCCCCCATTTCCCCTCCACTGTAAAAGCCTTTTCTTGTCTGTTTTATGTGAGATAATTTACCCCATTCTTTGTCTCCCTTTCTCCTTCTCCCAGTATAATCCTCTCTGACACCTTAATTTTATTCTCCAGATATCACCCCTTCATCTTCAACTCACCCTGTGCCCTCTATCTATCTATCCATATATATATGTATGTACACACACATATAATTTTTACCCTGCAACTATCCTAATACTGACAAAGGTCTCATGAGTTACAAATATCATTTTTCCATGCAGGAATATGAACAGTTCAACCTTAATAAGTCTCTTATGATTTCTCTTTCCTGTTTTCTTCTTCATGTTCCACTTGAGTCTTTTATTTGAAAGTCAAATTTTCTATTCAGCTCTGGTCTTTTCATTAAGAATGCTTGAAAGTCCCCTATTTCACTGAATGATCATTTTTCCCCTGCAGGATTATACTCAGTTTTGCTGGGGAGGTGATTCTTGGTTGTAATTCTATCTCCTTTACCCTCTGGAATATTATATTCCATACCCTCTGGTCCCTTAATATAGAAGCTGCTAAGTATTGTGTTATGCTGATTGTGTTTCCATAGTACTTGAATTGTTTCTTTCTGACTGCTTGCAATATTTTCTCCTTGACCTGGGAACTCTAGAATTTGGCTATAATATTCCTAGGAGTTTTCCTTTAGGGATCTCTTTCAGGAGGAGATCGGTGGATTCTTTTAATTTCTATTTTGCCCTCTGGTTCTAAAATATCAGGGCAGTTTTCCTTGATCATTTCTTGAAAGATGATGTCTAAGCTCTTTTTTCGATCATGGCTTTCAGATAGTCCAATAATTTTTAAGTTATCTCTCCTGGATCTATTTTCCAGGTCAGTTGTTTTTCCAATGAGATATTTCACAGTTTTCTATTTTTTCATTCTTTTGGATTTGTTTTACAGAGTCTTGATTTCTCATAAAGTCACTAGCTTAAAATTGCTCCATTCTCATTTTTAAGGAAGTATTTTCTTCAGTAAGCTTTTGGACTTCCTTTTCCATTTGGCCAATTTTGTTTTTTAGAGCATTCTTTTCCTCATTGGCTTTTTGGACCTCTTTTTTCCATTTGGGTTAGGCTATTTTTTAAGGTGTTATTTTCTTCAGTATTTTTTTTTTTTGGTGTCTCCTTTAGCAAACTGTTGACTTTATGATTTTCTTGCATCACTCTTGCATACACTACTTCTCTTAGTTGCTTCTCAAAATCCTTTTTGAGCTCTTCCATGACCTGGGACCAATTCATATTTTTTCTTGGAGGTTTTGGATGTAGAAACTTTGACTTTATTGTCTTCTTCTGGTTGTATGTTTTGATCTTCTTTGTCACCAAAGTCAGATTCTATGGTCTGACTCTTTTTGTGCTGCTTGCTCATGATAACAACCAATTACTTGAGTTATAAACTCTTTGTTAAGGTAGGAAGCTGTTTCCAGTGTGGAGAATGTACTGTCCCAAGCTTCAGGGGTTTTGTGTAGCTGTTTTCAGAGATACTTCTAGGGACCTGTAAATTTTCAGTTCTTTCAAGGTGCTAGGATCAAGGGTGAGGTGTTTACTCCTTTCCTGGCCTGTGCTCTGGTCTATGAGTGACCCCAAGCTCTCCTTTCTGTCTTGGAACTGTGAGGAGGATTTCCTCTCCACTGCCATTATAAGCTCCACCATGCCAGTGTTCCTCCTCACCCCAGGACTGCCACCTAGAACTGTGACCCAGATCCAAGCATTGGCAAAGCAAGAGAATCCTGAACCAGCATAGAGATCCCTGTAATCCCCCTCTGATCAGCCACTTGATTCCCCCTCAGTCTGTGGGTCTGAAGCTCCAGAAGCAGCCCCTACCCTGGAGCCTTCACTTGGGGACTGGGGGCTGGGACGGCACTTCTCTCTCTCACCCTAGACACAGACTTTTCCCACTAACCTTCTAAGTTGTCTTTGGTGTTAATGGGTTGAGAAGAAAGGAAACTGCCACAACTGCTTGTGATTCAGTCCTCTGAGACCTGGTCCAGGTTCTCTGAGGCCTCCGTGCCCACGCCGAGCTGTGTTCCTCTTCTAGCCCGGCACAATATACCTTTCCAATCAACCATCCAGGCTGTCTTGGGCTGGAAATTTGTTTCACTCTGTCTTTTTGTGGGTTCTGCTGCTTTAAAATTTGTTTAGAGCCATTTTTATATGTATTTGGAGGGGTTTGAGGGAGAGCTCAAGCAAGTCACTGCTTTACCTCCGCCATCTTGGCTCCTCCCCCTCTAATATTTCTTTAATGCCACATTTTGTGACTAAATCATTGTTGGTGAATTGCAGCAGTTAATGATGTTTGTTTCAGTTGTCCTTTGAATTATTTATAATTTAGATTCTCTCAAGATTGCATTGCTCCATTATTTTTAGCCATATAGCATCAATGGGAAAATCTTGTTAAGAGATGGGCTTTTAAGGCAATGAGCAATTCAGGATTATTGAAAACTGTGTATATAGACAGGGGTCACCAAACTGGGTAAATCCAGCAAAGAGCCTGTTTTTTAAATGGCCCATTATCTAAAAATATTTTTTACATTAAAAAAAATAGCACTTTTTAAAAAGGGGGAAAACATTCTTAGCTGGGGAGCATACAAAAACAAACAAATCCCACTTGAGATTTGGCTGACTCTTCACCTAGACCAATTTTCTCTTGTCCTTAATTATGGACCCAGATCATTATACATCCTCACCACCTATTGTTGTTGTTGTTGTTGAGTCATTTTTAAATCATGTCTGATTCTTTGTGACCCCATTGAGGGTTTCCTTGGCAAAGATACTAGAATGGTTTGTCATTTCCTTCTCCAATATATTTTACTGATGAGGAAACTGAGGCAAACAGGGTTAAGTGACTTGCCCAGGGTCACACAGCTAGGAAGAGTCTGAGGCTGCATTTGGACTCAGGAAGATGAATCTTCTTGACTTTAGGACCAGCATTCTATCCACTGTGCTACTGAGCTGCCCTCATGTCACTACTACCAGATATGTTTATACATACATATGTACATACACACAGATATACGTCTAGATGTATACATACATCAGGATGTATTATGTCTTGTACAGGTGATATGGATAAAAATTATATATATATATTATCTCATATATTTATACATATATACATGTATCTCTGAATTAACTCAATAAGCTGCCTATCATAATCTGGGAAATATTTATTTTTTGCCCATTTTTTTCTAGAATAAATTCTTAGGACAGTCTCTTTTGCTTTGCTGTGAAATAAACTGAAGAAATTTTATGGAACTTGAAGCAATTAATACAATGCCATCTGCAAATAGGAGTATTTCAAGACCCTCAACTCTATAGGTATAGCTTATTTTTCTTGTAATCTGTGCAAGACATATTCTATGATGCTGGTCAATACCTTAGTTGAACACAGCTCTTTCCCTGCTTAACACTTCTTTAAAATTTCATGGTTTCATATGTCCAAAAGTTGTGGATAATTAATGTTAGTGTGAGAGATAGTTTGTGTAAGGACAGTGTTTAAGGCTATATTTTCCTTGACTTAATTAATTCTGGAATTTGGCTATAATATTCTTTGGTGTTTTCAATTTGGGATCTCTTTCAGGAGGTGACCAGTGGATTCTTTCAATGATTATTTTACCCTCTGTTTCTAGGACTTCACAGTAGTTTTCCTTGATGATTTCTTGGAAGATGCTGTCCAGGCTCTTTTTTTTTTTTCATCATGGCTTTTAGGCAGTCCAATAATTCTTAAGTTATCTCTCCTGGATCTATTTCCAGGTCAGTTGTTTTTCCAATGAGGTAGGCTATGTTTTATTCAATTTTTTTTTCATTCTTTTGATTTTGTTTGACTGATTCTTGATGTCTCATAGAGTCATTAGCTTCCACTTGCCCAATTCTAATGTTTAACAAATTGTTTTCTTCAGTTAGATTTTGTACCTCCTTTTCCATTTGACCAATTCTGCTTTTTAAGAAGTTGTTTTCTTCAGTGTACTTCTTTTTTTTTTTTCCAGTTTGGCCAATTGTATTTTTTAAGGACTTGTTTTCTACAGTCAATTTTTGTCCTTCCTTTCCCAAGCTATTGACTCTCTCCTGCATATCTCTCATTTCCTTTCCCAATTTTTTTCCTACCTCTCTTATATGACTTTTAAAATCCTTCTTGAGCTCTTCTAAGAAGGATTTTTGGGCTTGACACCAGTTCATATTCCCCTTTGAGGTTTCAGATGTGGGTATATTGACAATCCTGTCCTCTTCTGAATGTGTTTTGATATTCCCTGTCCCCATAGTAAGAATCTATGGTCTTTGTTTTTCTATGTTGCTTTTTGCTCATAGTGTTTGCCTTTTTCCTGGCTTTTAAAGTTGATCTCTGCTTCTGGGGCACAGGGGCCACTGTCCCACACTTCTTGTGCTGGAGGCAAGGGGCTTGGTTACTATACTGGGGCCTCAGGTTCTGGTAGCTGGAGGCTGTAGAACCTGTAGCTTACCTGGTGGAGAACTGGAGCTAGTAGTAGTGGCTGGTGTGTGTTGAGGCCAGGTGGCATTTTTCTGCATTTCCCTGGGGTTACACTGAAGTTCATGGGATGGGGTGTGGGGTGTGAGTGGTCTGGCTGCTGGAGGCTGCCTCCTTACCTGGGACTGCGCTAGAGCAAGGGTAGGCTCAGTCACTGGTGGAGACCCTTCCGCTGCACAACTTGTGGTTCTCTGTGCTGGTGTCTGCTGGTTCCCCTGGCTGTGCCAAGGCACACATTGGGTGCTTGTCCATTCCACCTCCTTGGGGCTCAGGATGTCCCTCTGATTTGCTGAGGTGGGGCTTGCTGCTGGCTTACCAGGATGCCTTCCATCCTGTACTGGTCCCCTTCAGCCACAGCAAGAGGGACCTTTCCTGTTATTCCCCCAACCTCACAAGCTAAAAACTGCTGTACCCCATCTTTCTGCTGGCTCCAGTGTTCCAGAATTTTTTCAGGGGCAGTATTTTCTGGGTTTCTCAAGGTTAATAAGGGAGAGTGAGAGCAACTTAGTGCTTATTCCAACATCTCAGCTCCTGGAAATCAAAGCTATATTTTGTTATACTGAATCAGATGCTATTTTAAAATGCAGAAATGATAAAAATTGGAATTCTTTATTTTGTACAGTTTTTAGTTAATTGCATAACCACAAATTGGTAATATGCTATAGAAAATGGTTCTAATTGCATGAGGGAAAAAGGACGTCCTGTTTTTCCATAGTAACTGAATCTTGAAAGGTCTTTCTTGGTTATTAAAGTCTCTTGAGAAAAACAAACTTTTCTATGTAATTTAATTTAAGCAACCATTCCTTGCCTTATTGAGTTATGATGAAATGAAGAGCCCAGGTTGGTCTAATCTATTATATCTACATGAAATAAATTCCTCTTGGCCTGTCTTCCTTCTAAGCTGTAATATATTGGTTTAAGTATTTTGACCTGTTATCTCTCACTTTCCTTCTGGATCTGAGTTATCTTCCCATTCACACATTTTCAAAATGTCACAGGCAAAATGGAAGATAATATTCTGTGGTGGTCTCACCAGGCAACTCAGTAACTTATTTAGACACTTAGAAACACTCAGATAAAAAGGAGAACAGAAGAAGATCAGTTGAAAGCCAGGAGCAAAATTGCCCTAGGGTAAGAAAAAGGAAGGAGAAACTGGGTATTTATTTGCAATGTTTATGGAAAAGCAATAAAAAGAAGGAATAATTTGTAGGTCCTTTTTACAACATTCAATTAATGTAGCTAATTAATATTGTTTTTTATTGTTTAGTCTTTTTTCAGTCATGTACGACTCTTCATGACCCCATTTGGAGTTTTCTTGGCAAAGATACTGGAGTGTTGCCATTTCCTTCTCCAGCTGATTTTTCAGATGAAGAAACTGGAGCAAACAGAGTTAAGTGACTTACCCAGGATCATATATCTAGTAAGTATCTGAAGCCAGATTTAATTTAGGAAAAGTAGTATTCCTGATGCCCAGTTAATTAGTGTAGTGGATAAAGCACTAGGCCTGAAATTAGGAAGACCTGAGTTAAAATCTGACCTCAGATACTTTTTAGCTGTGTGACCCTGGACAAGTCACTTAAACTAATTTGCCTCAGTTTCCTCATCTGTAAAATGAGCTGGAGAAGAAAATGCTAAACTACTCTAGTATCTTTGCCAAGAAAACCCCAAATAGCATCACCAAGAGTCAGACACTACTGAAATGACTCAATAACAGCAAGATTACTGTCTAATTACTTAATTCAGGCAAGTCTTGTGTCTTGAACTAAATCCTAAACATCTAAGGGGCAGGAATATCAGAATTTTAGATTCTTAGAGTTTAAAGGGACCATGGTGTTACCAGTACAGCCTATAACTGACTAGGAATTTCTTATACCCATTAACTTGCATTGAACAATCTCTGGTGATGGTGAACCTCTTACTTCCCAGATCAGCCCACTCCACTTTAGACAACTTTGATTGTTCAGAAGGTTTTTGTTTTTAGTCGAACCAAAACCTTCCTTCCTACAATTTCTACTCATTCCACATTGAAGGCCAAGCAGATCAAGTCTAATCTAATTCTAAATGACAATCTTTTAAATATTTGAAGTAAAATTATAAACTTTCCTTTCTCCAAACTAAACATATCTTTAATTCCTTCAGATGAGGCTCATATGCCACATTCTCCAATCCTCTCACTATCCTGGTTATCCCTATTTAAATGCGGAACTTTAAAATTCGTATCTTTTTTCTTATATAGTATGGCTTACTGTGCAGAACAGAATCTTGGGCATACAAGAGGTACTTAGTAAGTACTTCAATAAATCTTGATTTGACTAGGCAGAAACAAAATTATAGCTACTGAAATAGAGATGTTAAATTTCCCTCATGTATCTTAGGATTTAGATTTTAAGGGGACTTTAGATGTCATCTAGTTCAACCCCTCAGGTTTCAAATGAGGAAACTGAGGTCCAGAGAAGTTAATAAGGTAAGAAAGGAAATGTTATTCACCCCACAACTCAGTTTATGTACTCAAAGTACATCATATAGTCACATTTGATAAGGTTTTAATATGTAAATGAATGAATTTATCCTCTGATCTGCTTCTCTGATTAGGTCAAGAACAGGATAGAGTGATCAGCTGAGCAAGTAGGTTAGCTATTTCTAGGGGGTTTTTAATAGAAGGTAGTGGTTATATCTCAGAGGCAGATGTAAAGGAAATCTTTTCACCTACACCTGAGAGTTGCAAGGGAAGAAGATACAGTCACCTGAAGAGGGAAATCACTTTCAAGGAGCATCATTTCTGGCAATTGATAGTCAAGCTGAGGAGAAAAGCAGACCTTGGAAATCCAAGATGAGGACTCTAAAAGAGAAAGGATTCCTAGGCTTTGTAATACCAGGATTGGATTGTGAGTTGCTTTGCTACAAACAAATTTTACATTTGTGCCTCATTGCCATTTTACTCTAAGTTTGAACCCCTCTTCCTATGGATACTATATATTTGTGAGAAAATGAGTTCCAAATTTATAGGAGAAATGTTTTGTGCCTACTATTTTTACCAAATGATATTATTAAATGTCTTTGCTAATTGAGCCTACTGGCTAATTGTTAATGGGAAGCACACCATCAGGGGCTTGTAATCTAGGAAAACTATTGTGTGTTCTAGAAGCTACATTGTTAGAATTTGAGTGCAAGTCCTCCTTCTAACGTGTACTAGTTCAAGACTTGGGTTCAGGTCTTCCCTATAACACAGTGATTGTGTGACCCTGGGTGAGTCACTTAACTTCTCCATGAATCACTTAACTTTTCTGTGATCTGGGTAACTCTTTAAGACAACAAATTGCTGAGATGGTATCAATTTGTAGAAGGAGTTTCCTCACCTAGAAGTTCTAATGAAATTACAGGTTCTGTTCCTACCCTAACAACCCTATGAGGCAGGCATTATTATTGTTCCTATTTTATATCTATAGAAACTCAAAGCAATTGAGAGAGTTACTCATGATACAGCTAGCATCTGAGGCAGGAAATATCTGAACTCTAAGTCTTTTTGCTTCTTAAATACAGCAATTTATCCAGGATCTCATAATTTTGAGAAGCAGCTAGGTGATGCAGTGAATGCATTGCTACTCCCGGAGTCAGAAATATCTGAGTTCAGTTCTAGCTCAAACACTTATTATAACTGAATGGCCGTGGGCAAGTCATTTAATATCTGTTTACTTCAGTTTCCTTAATCCCAGTAAGATGGGATTAATAATAGCACCTATCTTCCAAGGTTATTGCAAGGATCAAGTGAGATAATATTTGTAGAGTGCTTAGCACATATTTGGTGCCATATAAAAACAGTTATTATTATTATTAACTAATTTTCAGACTCTGGGTCCAATGTTCTTGCCACTACACCATAGCCACCTTTTTGCAAAAACCTCTCTTTTTAAAAATGGTCTTTAATGAGTGTTGATTAATAAGTTAAACTACTTGGGCTTAGATGCTCTTTTATTTATTATTTTAACTCTCTAAAACTTTCTTAAGCTTCTTTAAAGTGAATAAGGTAGTTTTATCCAGAGCCATAATTGAAAGAGGAGGAAATGGTAAATGCCCACTATTACAATAGATTTGTTAATTCAAATTAAGCTCAGACCTACCCTTTTCTTTTCTTTCATGACAATGAGCCACATGAAGGGAGCTTCTTTTCTCTTTTGTCTCATGGTTCCTCCTCTCTATGCTTCCTCTCCTTCCCTTCCCATATAATTTGGGCCACCTAGATTTCTAGGATGGATAATTTTTTTTTCAAAAAAGAAGACTGGCAAAAGAACAATATTCATTTTAATCAGAAGTTATAAGTCAACCAAAGCCTTGTTACTGCACTAGAGCATATTTACATGAAAGGAAAGGAAATGAAAAGATTCTTTTTTGCTTGTCATTTACTTCTTTGGCTATAAGAGATGGGTAGGAAGTAGGAACCATTACCTAGCTTAGAATTTTGGAATTATTTGTAGAATTCATATATTCATGCAAGAATACTTGGGCCTCTAAGAATATCTGGGCCTCTGCAGGGGTTGCTTGGTCAGTATTTGAAAGAGAAATAAAGAAGCCTGCTAAGTAGGGTCACCTCCTTTACTCATCATTTCTACTCATTATGTTCTAGCCAAACTAGATTACTAAGGGTACCCTTCTCTAGTTCTGCCCTTTTGACCTCTGGGAGTTATACTTCCCCATCCTGAGGCATCATCTCCCCTTGTTGAAATCCTCTTTTTCCTTGAAGGGCCAGCTAAGCTGTTATTCCTTTCATGGTGCCTTTCCTTGATTTTCACTCATGCTCCACCTGTAAATGATCTTTCTCAAAGAAAAAGGAAAAGGACCCATATGGACAAAAATACTTATGTTGGCTCCTTTTGTGTTGGAAAAGAATTGGAAATGGAGGAGATGACCATCAATTTGGGACTATCTGAAGAAGGTATGGAACATGAATGTAATAAAATACTGCTGTGTTTTAAGAAATAATGAAGGGAATGGTTTCAGAAAAACCTGGGAAGACTTTTATGAACTGATGCAAGTGATGCAAAGTGAGATAATCAGAACAAGGAGAACAATCTGCACGGTAACATGTGGTATTGTAATGACGATCAACTGGGAAAGACTTGGTGACTCTGATCAATATAATAATTCATCACAACTCCAAAGGACTCATGATATAAAATGTTATCCACCTTCACATAGAGAATTGATGGTTTCAGAGTGCAGAAGCACATTTTCCTCTTTATTTTTCTTCCTTATTTTTGGAATACATCTAATGTAGAAATATGTTTTATATTACTTCATATGTCAAGTATCATAATATTTCTTGCCTTCTCAATGGGTGAGAGAGGAGTGGAGGAAGGAAGAGAACTTGGAACTGAAAATTAAAATTAAATTAAATTAAAAAAATGAGATTTCTCCTTCCTCAAATTCTCCTAGGATATCTCGTGTAGATTTCTCCTTTCCTCTTGTCACATCCTGCCTTTTATCACAATTATTTTCTTTCTTGTCCTGTATTTGTTATTAGATGTTAAGCTCTTAGAGGGGTAAGACTATATCTTTGTATCTCTGCTAGGTTATTAAGGTGCCTTCTACACAGTAGGTACTTGATACAAGTTTGCTGATTTAAATTGGATTGTTTCTAGGCTGTTTTCCATTCATCTTTTTATGTCAATAATAAAGATCAAAGCTAAACCAGATTGTTAATTGCCATCTTATTAATAGTTCTTTTCTGCCAACTTACAAGGTTTAGCTGAAGCTGATACGATATATAAAAGTAGTGTTAAATTTAAACAAGAAGCTGCATTGGTAGAATCTTTGGTGAAATAGTAGACTTTAGGTAAGTAAGGGTCATTACTCCACACCTATTAAGGTGACATCTGGGCTGGTTATCCCTGAGGCCTCTGAACTAATAATCCCTAGGACCTGGGGAGCTCTGCATCTCTTTCCCATTATCATGGATAATTTCAATTTCTTTGTTTTGGTTGTTAAGAGCTCAAGGAAATCTGCTGCAAGGTAAACTACCACAGACAGCTTCTTCCTCCATTGTGGAGGATGCTAACAAAGATGCCTTGTGCAAGTGTCCTCGAATACAAACTTAATTAGAGCTGTTTGTCTTCATGGTAGTCTGCACTGCTGACAGCCTGCATTGCAAAATCTAGCACTACAGTTTCCTCCCGGAATGACATACTTTCCTTCTTAAATTATATAACTATGGGTAGTACTCTTCTATTTATGAAATAATGTACTTACCATTTACCAACAGCAATTCAAAACACTTTTCATTCCATTTAGCTATTTTCTACCCTGTTGCATGAGAATACAAAAAGAATAGAAATTGATTAGACAGTGGGTGAAAAGTAGGTGAAAGCATTTCTTGGCATGCTATATGCCTCCTTAATAAAATGATAGAGTTCTAGCACTTTGTTTCTTATCTTGGAGATGTTCCTTCCTTAGGTGGCCTGTTCCAACTTAAAAACCTATTTACCATATTCCTTTCAATTCCCAGAAAGGAGAAGAAAACAAAAAAGCAAAAAACCCCCCCAAAAACCAAAAAACCAAGCCCACATCATATGTCTTGCTAAACTGAAGAGATATTACTACTAGTCAGAGTGGTTCTTGGTTCCAAATCACAAGAAGACAGTATCACCAATTCCTGAGGAACTTATACATATCACAATTAATGGCCTCATAATTACAGAGAGTCAGCATGACAAAGTATCTAGAGCACTGACCTTTAAGTCAAGAAGACCTAGGTTTAAGTCCTACCTCTGACACATAGTAGCTGTGTGCCAGTGGTATGCTGGTAATTGTTTAACAAACTGACTCTCTCTCCACCCCAACTCCTCCCCAGGGTAGGCATGACACATTTAAGTTTCATCTGTGTTATTAAAATTCTCCATCACATTCATAAGTCTAGACAATCAACAAAACAATAAATCCTGATTTGTAGAGTTTGCTTCTCACACAGAAAATTTAACAACAGGTTCTCTAAAACCAGTTACAGCTGGTTCTAGCACACCCCTGTGTGTGACTGGGTGCATTACATAACTTTCAGGAACCCAGACAACTCTCTAACATGGTAAATTTCAGGAAAGTTGCTGATCTACATCTCTGGAAGGAGTTTCTACACCCACCAGATCCAGAGATTCCCCACTCTGATGAAATCATTGGTCCAACTACTCTCACCACCCACCTTGACAAATAAACATCCTAATTAACCCTCCTTGTATGATAAAAGTGGGTCTATAGGAACCTGACTGGTGGAGGATTTATTTCTGTTTGTCCATCGCTCTGTCATTCATGGTAAGATCTGTTTCATTCTCAGTAGGCAACATGCCTTACAAATAGTAAATCCTTAATAAGTGTTTTTGAATCAGGTGATAGGTGGATAGAGTGAGTGAACAAATGAATGGATGCTTTACTTGTTTTAATATATTCAGTGATTTTTGCCTTTGTTTTATTGGGTGGGATAGTTACCTGGAGATGCAGGAAATTGAATTCCAAATAATGTGTTTATCACCTTGATCTCTGTCTAGGACAAGAAGAGTAAGATTGATTTGTTTTCAGGCAGAAGCTGGACAGAGCAGAGCGAGCCAAATATCTGTTCTCTACCCATTAGACACTTCGTCCCTTGGCAAGTTCTTCAAATGTGCTGGCTGATAAGTAGGTCAGAGTAGCCTGTAAGCATTTTATATCTACATTGCATATATGCTGTGGTAGGTGTCTGAAGCTCATGATATGAGCATAAGGTTATTAATTTCCCACAAGACCTTAGAAATTCAAAATAAATGGGCACTGATAGTTAAAGGACAAAGTCTCAGATGTGTTATGAGTTATGTGAACAGATGTCTCTAATCACCTAATGAATGGGCCAAAGTTATATATGTAGTTTATTCATTAATTTCAATTTCTAATTGGAATTTTATAGAGCCTCGTGTAATATATCTTTTCACAAAGAAACCTCATTTGTATTAGAAGAAAAGGATTATATTTCTGATATATATATATATCAGAAATATAATATATAAATATATACACTATGTTATAGATTCCTCATGTTCAACGCATGATTGGCCCATCTTTTCTTCCTCTCATATAGTTCCTTGATGACATTTTTTACTCTGGTTCTTCTTCAAAGTTTCTCATTGTTTATATGTTGTATTGTATATTTATATGTTATTTATAGGGTGCTCAACCCACTCCATGGGCCTCTCAATTGCTCTCAGGGTGGCATTCATTTGCAACTCTTCAGAGATTGTTGTATTTTATGTCTTGCTTTCCTAACTGTAAGCCCATATTCTAGTGGTACACTCAGGATATGAGGAGGAAGAAAAGAAGGCCTCTAGCAAGCCGGGTAGATTTCTTGGGGCAAACTTATGAGAGGGCATGAACAGGACTCACAGAGGATGGGCAGATTTGGATGGGTTGCTGTTTGCATTGTTGGAGGGAATTCCCAGATCAATTAGATCACAGACCCTTTTGCATATTTGCATGTATTTTTTAGAATATCTTTAAGTCTTATCATTATTTCCCTTCTTATATAATATGATGACTAATCAGTGCCAAACTGTCAGTTTGGATGACAGTTTGACTTATTTCTTATTGTAACTGAGTTATTGCATATTTCATGGAATTACTTTCCCTTACTTTGTTTTGTTCATTTCTTCCCCCAAGACAGATTGTGCTGTTTGTACTATAAATCATAAATCTGACAGCCTTAAAAATATAATGTTTCTTTTTGAAGTTGCAACTTTGTTCCATTAAAAGAAGTTTAATGTCCAGAAATACTTGAGTACTATGAAAGATCTATTGCTTCATCTGTTTGGGTACTCTCAGAACCCAGGCAGAATGCAGTCTCTTGTAAGCACTATTCTACAGTAGGCTACATCTTTATCATCACCTAATTGACTAAGAGATGTAGAGAATACAATATTCCACTGTGCATATTTTTAGTTGTAGATCAAAATGCCACCTTCAAGGATTTCTTGTAAACATACATCTTCCATATATACATATCAAAATTAGGCAAGGATCCTTGAAAAATATGACAACAGAGACTATTATTCAATGACATTCTGATTATTGATATCAGGCAAGTCATAAAACAAAGTGACATATGCTCATTAGAGGTGAGCCTTAGAAAAGAACCAGTGATGATTAAAGGTTGAGGAAAGATTCTTCATAGATGTCAAGGTACTCCTGATATTCTTGTTTGCTGAGGACCTTGTGCTGGTTACATCAAGCCTAGGAATATTGCAGGGAGTCCTGAATGAGCTAAATAATCAATGAAAAGTTTGGTCTAATCATCCACACAGGGGAAGAAAGGGGAATGAAGAATACCTGTTGTTCAGGTATTGTGCAGGTAGTTGGGCAATCTCTAGAGCCTAGCCATCTATTTATACATATGTGTGTGTGTGTGTGTGTGTGTATGTGTATGAATGGATAAATGAATGAATCATTTACTTGCTTTTCTATACTCCTTCAGAGGTTCTAGCCTTTCCTTTATTGGATGGTATATTTACAAGGAGATTCAGGAATTCAAATCTCAAATACTTTGCTTATCACCTTAACCTATGGCCAAGACAAAAGTAAGATTGATTCTTTCAGGTGGAAGCTGGGCAGTGCAGCCCAAAACATATATCTGTTCAATATCCATTAGGTACTTAGTCCCTTGAGTACTTCTTCACAGGTACCAACTGATACATGAGTCAAACTAAAGCTATATCAAAAGTAGCCTATAAATATTTTATATCTACATTGCATATGTATTATGACTGAATCCTATGTTTTTTAACAGAAAGTTATAAGCATACACGTTATATATTATGTACATGTATGTATATATGAACACACATATAACTATTAACACAATGTATATGTATTATACATATGTATACATCCATCCATCCATCCATCCATACACATATATAGTTATCCATATGCTATAGTTATATGTTTATAGTTATGATACAGTTATAGCCATATATACATATCTGTGTACATATGTACATATATGTAAATACAAATACACACACTGGGCAAACACTTCAAATAACTAATGAATTGGATCTAGAGTTAAGTAAGAAGAAAGTGTGGACTAGATTGCTTATGGGGAATTACAGAACTATTTTAATGATCTCAAACTTCTCCAGGAAATGAAGGCCTGACCTTTTAATACTTTTAACAATCAGATCGTGCTAGTAAGCAAGGCAGATCAAACTGACAATAACGCCACAGCATATGATCCTATCTGAGGATTCCTATGAAACATACTCTGCATCTCTTCACTTAGGTAGATCTTCTCTAGTGACTTCCTCACCTTTTGGGGCTTTCTTTTAAATTCCTGTAGGAACCCTATAAAAGCCCAAAACATTTGTTTACTTCCAATCTGTCAACTGCTTTTGGCTTGTGATCTTTGACTTTCTTTTTCAAATAAGAAAAAATGCAGCTTCCAGGAATGTATTGGAGTCACATATTTTGGATAGGTTTTTCTGGGCTTTGTGAAAGTTTAGTATCGATTACTCATTTGGTATATTAGCTCCAACCTCCATGTTCTCGTCTCTCGTGTGTCTAAACCAAATATCTTGAAAATAGAGGGTTTGAAGATGGTGGATTAGAGGTAACATAACTGAATTCTCTAAATATTACTCTCCAAAATAACTTTAATGGGACACCTCAAATCAAATTCAGGGCCAACAAAAGGTCAGGGTGAGACATTTTTCTGGCCTATGAAAACTTAGGAGGTCAGCTGGAGAAGTTTGTGACATCAAGGTAAAGGCCTAACTGAAGCCCATGCATGTGGTGTTAGCAACAGTGGCTGTTGCAGTAGCAGCAGCTTTGATATCTCTTAGCCCAGAGATGATAACAGAGTCAGACAACTGACCAGATGGAGATTACCTGGAACCCTTTGCTGGAACTGGGTACAGCTGGCACTGATTGGCAACTCTATTGCCTATACACAAACCTGGGTTGCAGTTTGAAGGTGGAGAGGAACACTGGGAGTCAGTCACAAGGATCTCTGGTCACAGTTCCAAGGCAAACAGAGCACTTACTTTTATAGCTGCAGGGGACCAGGGGCCCTTCCTGGGTAAAGACCAGAGCACACACCAGGAGAGCAGTCACCATACCTCTCCCAGGATCATACCAGCTTGGAAGTACCAGTATGAAAAAGCCTGAAGCTTGGGACAGTACCTCCCCACCTCCAGGTGAGCGGAGCCCAACTTTAACATAAAGTTTAAAGTCAGAAAATGGGATAGAAAAATAAGCAAACAACAACAACAACAAAACTTTGACCGTAAAAAGTTACTAAGTATCAGGGAAGACCAAGACATAAATTCAGAAGATAGCAATATGAAAATAGCTGCTAAGAAACCTCAAAGAAAAGTGCTAATTGAGCCCAAACCAAAAGGGGTTCCTGGAAGAGTTAAGAAAGAGATAAAAATGGTAGAGGAAAAATTGGGAAAAGAAATGATAATGATGCAAAAAAATTTTGAAAAGAGAATTAACAGGTTATTAAAAGAGGCACTAAAAATATTGAAGAAAAGAATTCCTTAAAAAACATAATTGGTCTAATGGTAAAAAAGCACAAAACTTCACTGAAGAAAAGAACTCCTTAAAAAACAGAATTGCCCAAAGGGGAAAAAAGGTACAAATGTTCATTAAAAGAAAATTATTACTTAAAAATTAGAATTGGACAATTAGAAGCTAATGACTCCATGACACATCAAGGAATAGTAAAACAAAGTCTAAAGAATGAAAAAAAATTGAAGAAAATGTGAAATATCTCATCAGAAAAAAAACCAAACAAACAACTGACCTAGAAAATAGAGGAGAGATACTTTAAGAATTATTGGGTTACCTGAAAGCCATAATCAAAGAAAGATCATATTTCAAGAAATTATGAAGGAAAACTATCTCAATATCTTGGATTCAGAGGGTAAAATAGATACTGAAAAAATCCACTGATCACCTCCTGAGAGAGATCCCCAAATGAAAACTCCCAGGAATAATATAGTCAAATTCCAGAGCTCCCAGGTCAAAGAGAAAATACTTCAAGGAGCCAAAAAGGCAACAATTCAAATATTGCAGAACCACAGTCGCACAGAATTTAGCAGCTTCCGTGTTAAAGGAGTGTAGGTCTTGAAATATGATATTTCAGAAGGCAAAGTAGCTAGGGTTGCAACCAAGAATCATCTACCCAGCAAAACTGAACATAATCTTCAGGGTGAAAAATTGATGTTTAATGAAATAGAAGACTTTCAAGCATTTCTGATGAAAAGACTAGAGCTGAATGGAAAATTTGCCTTTCAAATACAAGACTCAAGAGAAACATAAAAAGGTAAACACGAAATAGAAATCACAATGGATTCAATAGGGTTAAACTGTTTACGTTTCCATATGGGAAGATGACACATTATCATTATTAGGACAACTAAAAGGAATTTACATAGACACAGGGCATGGATGTGAGTACATCATGTTGGAATAAACTCCCAAAAAATGAAGGGGTGTAAAAGAGGGAAATAATGGGAGAAAGGGGAAGAGAGAAGTAGAATGAGAAAATATTTTCCTCACATAAAAGAGGTATGGAAAGAAGAGCTTTTACAGTGTAGGGAAAAGTGGCAGGGGTGGCGGTAGGTAAAACTTGAACCTTACTCTCACCAGAATTGGTTAGAAGAGGAAAATACACAGTTGTACGTAAAAAATATAACTTACCTATTATGGAAATAGGAGGGGAAGGGGATAAGAAAAGGATGGGGGGAATGATAAAAGGGAGGACAGATTAAGGGAAGAAGTGATTAGAAGCAAAATAGATTTTGAGGAGAGACAGAATAAAAAGAAAGAGAAGAAGAAGAAGAAGAAAGAAAGAAATGGGATGGAGGGAAAAACACAGTAATCATAATTGCAAATGTAAATGTGAATGTGATGAACTTATCCATAAAACAGAAGCAGTTAACAGAATGGATCAGAAACCAGAATTCAGCAGTATGTATGGAGACACACTTGAAACAGAAAGACACACACAGAGTTAAAATAAAGGGCTGGAACAGAATTTAATATTCTTCAGCTAAACTAAAAAAAAAGTCAGGAATAGCGATCATGATCTCAGACAAAGCAACAGCAAAATTAGACTTAATTAAAGGGGATAAGTAGCTAAACTACATTTGGCTAAAAAGGTACCATAGACAATGAGGTAATATCAAAAAAACTTTACCACAAGTTTCTCTGATAAAGGCCTAATTTCTCAAATGTATACTGAGTATAGAACTGAACCAAATTTATAAAAATAAGAGCATTACTTAATTGATAAATGGTCAAAAGATATAAATAAGCAGTTTTCAGAAGAAGAAATCAAAGCTATCTATAGTCATAAGAAAAAATTCACTAAATCATTCTTGATTAGAGAAAGGCAAATTAAAGTAGGTTTGAGGTAACACTGGCAGCTAGGTGGCACAATGGACAGAGCGCCAGGTCTGTAGTTGGGAAGACTCATCTTGAGTTCAAATCTGACCTCACACGTGGACTAGCTGTGTGACCGTAGGCAAGTCCCTTGACCTGTTTGCCTCAGTTTCCTTATCCATAAAATGAGCTAGAAAGGAAATGGCAAGCCAGTATCTTTGCCAACAAAACTCCAAATGGGGTGACAAAGAGATGGAAACAAGTGAAAATGATTGAAAAGAAGTTCCACCTCACACCTATCAGAAATGGCAAATGCTAGAGGGGAGAAGGAAAAAAATAGCTATACCAAAGAATTGTTCCAACCATTTTGGAGAACAATTTGGAACTAGGCCCAAAGGACTATAAAACTGTGTATATCCTTTGATGCACAAATACCACTACTAGGTCTGTATCCCAAAAAGTTCAAAGAAAAAGAAAAAAAGGACCTATATATATAAAAATATTCATAGTAGCTCTTTTTGTGGTGGCAAAGAAAGGAAATCAAAAGGATGCTCATCAGTTAGGGTATGGCTGAACAAGTTGTGGCATATGAATTTTATGGAGTACTATCGTGATATAAGAAATGATGAGCAGGATGGTTTCAGAAAAACATGGCAAGACCTGAACTGATGCAAAGTGAACTGAGGAGAATTGAGAGATCAATGCACAGGAACAATAATGTTGTAATGATAATCAACTGTAAAAGACTTGGCTACCCTGAGTAATACAATGATCCAGACAATTCCAAAGGACTAATGATGAAAAAATGCTATCCATCTCTAGAGAGAGAACTGGTGAACTCTGAGTGTAAATTGAAGTATATTTTCTCATTTTCATTATATCTCTTGCTTTATTTTGGAAATATGACTAATATGTTTTGTATGATTTCACATTTATAAATGATGTCATATGACTTTTCTTCTCAGTGGGAGGGAGGAAGAGAATTTGGAACTCAAAATTTAAAAAAAGAAAAGAATCTTTAAAATAAATAAATAATAAATTAAAAAGAAGAAAACAGAAGGTTCCTTCTGTGTCATACAGGAACATTTAAAGTAAAACACAACAGTGTGAGTCTATGTTCATCAACAGTTTTATTCATTTAATAGAATAGAGGCAAAATTGATCATTTGGGATAAAGACTAAAGTTTCCTAAGACCCAGAGAGAAGTAGAGAGTTTAAAGTGAGTAGATAACACAATAATATAGTTGACTTCTCATTGAGAGAAGGGGAAGATGGAGGAGGGGAAGAGTATATAACCCTCTATTCCCTTTATGCAAAAAAGAAAACAAAAAGGAAGCAAAAAGGTATTCTCTCTCTTCTCCCCTGCCAAGCTCTGACATCAACTCTGCCCCTCATGAAGCATCTAGGACCCTGGAGTCAGGAGGACCTGGGTTCAAATCTGGCCTCAAACAAATAACACTCACTAACTGTGTAACTCTGGGCAAGTCACTTAACCCTGATTGCCTCACCAAAAAGCAAAAAAAAAAAAAAAAAAAAAAAAAAAGGAGGAGATCCAAGACAATCTAGACTCTAACTTGAAGGTGAAGTTAAAAGTGCTTCTAGACCAAAAGAGATCCTAGACTTCCCTTAGAATAAACTTAAACTCATAGTGCCAGAATTATCACAGACAGAGCTTTCTTGTATGACCAGACCTCTTGGACACCTCTAGACAAGAGCAAATAGTAGTTTTACCCCCACCCCCAACTCTGAAAAGCCCCTTGGATATGACTTAACCCGATTGAGTAGGAGAACTGGGTTTGTGGCAAAACACTATTCACCTCAAAAAATTCTCTTTAATGTATAGTTTCAGAGCAAGGGTGGGGCTGGGGTTCAAGGGGAGAGGCCAGAGGTTTTCCAGGAAAGTTTATTGCACAAAGAAGTCCCTTTTCTCAGATGGCCTACACTTTGGGACTATTGATTCACTTTTCCCTAAACGCCCAGTTACATTCCTCTATATTCTGGTCAAACAAGCTGAAAGTGATACTTATTTATTTTTTCTAATGAGTTAATTTTATATTTGGGTGAGGATTAGAAACTGAGCTCTGCTTGTACCGGCTCTTACTGTATGATCTTACCCTCCTAATATATCTTGGTCATGCTCCGTAAGCTGAGATTAAAGATGAAAGCAGAGGTCAGTTTCTAGGCTGAGGTCTCCCCATCTTCCTTCATTTCCTTAAATCTTAGGATCTTATGATAAATCCATGAATGACTCTCCACCCCCACAGTCATTCCTTTTGTTTTCTTTGGCGACATAGTCTTCAGCTGTGCATTAATTCTCCTCATGAGGAGCATTTGAGCCTGTAAAATGACCAGGAAGGGTTTCACATTTCTTTGCAATGTCTTGAGCTACAAGAAACTTCACGCTAAATTAGATTTATTAGAGTGGAGCATTTAAGTTGCATGTGGACTAGAAGACAGCTGCAATGAGAACACTTAGATTATTTTTTTGTATGAGTTGTTACAATTTCCTTAGAAAATCTGAGGATTCCCCCTGCATATTTATTAAATTAACATGAAGAGATCTTGATCAGTTTTCTTAGTGATGCTCTATTTTTTAAGCTTATACCTGGGGCAATTTTGCCATGTGGCCAGGCTGAAATGGAAATGAGTGAGGGTCCTTGCACTTCCTTTTGTGTTTGATTATATTCAGTTTAATATATCATATCCTCTCCTGTGCTGTTCTCTAATTATTTCTTTACTTCATCTCCCTTCTGCCCAAACCCACCTCCTGCCAACACCAAAATCTGCTTTATAGAATTATAGAATCTCAGATTCAGGGACCTCAGAGGTCCTCTAGTCTAACCCATAAAAAAACAAGAATTCCTTCAATAATATATCCACCAAATGATCATCCAACCTTTTTTGAAGACCTCTAGTGAAATGAGAAGTGCTTGCCCCAAAAGAACCCTTCCCACTTTGGGTGACCCTTAAATGTTGGAAAGTTCTTCCTCAATCAAGCCAAAGTTTGGTTGTCTCCAACTTCCGCCAATAGTTCCTAGTTCTGTCCTCTCGAACCTACTGAACACATCTATCCCTTCTACTCTGTTTAGACACTTGAAGACAGTGAATCACGACCTTTAATTTAACCTTCTTCAGAATCAATATACCCATTTTCCTTAAAAGATTTTTATATGGCAGAATATTAAGGCACTTTGTCATAGTCATTCTTCCCTTGACCCAGAGCCATAACAAGGTCAATGCAAGATGGGCTTTGTCCCATTGTGGCCAAATTTAGAAGGTAGTATGTTACCCTTGCAGACTTTGAGAAAGCAGGCTGTCATCCCTCTCTCTAATCCCTAGTAGGCAGAATGACACGAGATAGGTGACTATAAACACCCTGCGCCCAGTTCTTTCACCAGGGTTTGAGCAAGGCAGATTCAGATATCTCTTCTTTTCCTTGGAAGCCACAGCTATAAGATTTGGGGCACTTCCCACTCAACTCCACAAGGGCAGGTGGGTAGTGGGGATGGGAAATAGTATGGGGATATAGGATCTCCAGTCATTAAAATTCCCTAGTGGGAATAAGTGGGGTAAAGGAGAGGAAAGTGTTGGATTCCCTCACCTCCAATTAGATGCCTTGGCTTCCCACCACTCTGTCCCATCCAGGTTCCAACATAGCCTGGCTATCAACTCACAATCCACCCTCCATCCCAAGTGGCTAGGAGACTTTAACTAGGCAGAGAAATTCTAGGACCAGAGGACCCAAGGAGCAGTAGTGGGACAGGGAAAGTATATCCCATTGTCATGAGATCACTGCTGCCATCAATTCCTACCCCCTCATACAGTGGAGTTATAGACTATTTCTTCCTGCTGCTAGGCTTTCCTAAGACCAGAGGGAGGAAACAAGTACCCATCCTGGTATGGACAGGGATGGTGGATCCCACAGGCGGCCTGTTATGAAGGGTCCCTTTCTGCCAATCCCTCCACACAAAGAGTGGAGGATGATATTTCTTTAGAATTTGTCTGATCAGCCTGGGTTGGATGAGAGGATAAGCTCTTATTCTGACCATCTTTGCTCTTTGGTGGATATCCTGATGATGTTTGTGTTCCCAGGGTGCTACCTGTGCTCAGAAAAGGATGGTGCTATTGCTGGAGGTAAGAGGGGATGTTTGGTGAAAGAAATTAGACCTTTCTTCCCTCATCCCCTCACACATCTATCATCTTGTGTGCACTAGCACCTGGTTAGTTGGAATAATCATTTAAAATGGAAGTTATCTTTCTTTTCATATCCAAAATCCTGGAAATATCTTTGTTTCTATTTTATCTCCTCCCAATCATTTCTCTGCCTTTTGTAATATGAAGTCTAATCTTATCTCTCAGACTGTTCTCTCCAAAGTTATCATGGTCATCTTAAATGCTAAATCGAAAAGCTATTTTTACCCCTCAATTTTTTTTCTTTTCTGCAAGTTCTGATACTCTGACACTGTCAAACACCCTCCTGGGCCTGGATCTTCTGTGCTCCTTCACATTTCCAGACACTATTCTCTCTTGTTCTCCTCCTACCTGCCTGATTTTCTCCTCAATTCTCTTTGCTGAATTATTTTCCCACCTAAACTTGTGGGTGCCCCAACCAAGACTGTGTTCTGGGCTACCTTACTGTTTTTCCCTATACCTTATTTTTCATAATCTCATCAGCTCTAATTGGTTTCAATTATGTTTTTGCAAATAACTTTAGAATCTATACATCTGTCCCTAATCTCTCCCCTAAGCTTTAATCTCAAATCACCAACTGCTTGTTCGACATCTCCAATTAGATGCGCTTTTTTTTTTTTGTAAATTAGTCATGTTTGACCCTTTGTGATCCCATTTGGGGTTTTCTTGGCAAAGATACTGGAGTGGCTTGCCATTTCCTTCTCCAGCTCATTTTACAGATGAGGAAACTGAGGCAAAAGGGTTAAATGACTTACCCACGGTCACACAGGTAGTATCTGAGATCAGATTCGAGCTCATGAAGATGAGTCTTCCTGACTCTAGGCTCTGCAATCGATCCACTACACCAGTAGCAGAACTACTGAGCAAATGCTTTCTGAGTTACTTATGGTGTTTACTATGGCAGAACCCAGTTATACACTCATTGAGTGTTCATATAGTAAAGCTGAAATATAGAATGTTTCCTGAAGGATTGTAAAGATTGTTTTAAAACACTGTAGTTACTGTGAAATATTCATTTCCCCCCAAAAGATCTTGCAAAGATATAGACCTATGATTTTACCAGTGTAGTCAATACGTAGTGTTGAATGTTCTTCCACTGATTCAAATTGGTAACTGGTCACACAATTAGCATGTGTCAGAATCAAGACTAGAACCTATCTTCCTGACTCCAATGGCTGCTCTCTATCTACTGCACCATACTATCTCTCACCCAGAGTAAAAATTAACATGGGTTATTCTTCATTTTTCAGACTCTTCTACTTTTCCATTTTCAACAAATCATTTCTTTTTATAAGGAGAATGGAGAGTATACACAATGTAGCATTTGGTATATTTTAGGCACTTCATGTATTTCTATGATAATAGGCTGTTAATTTTTATCACATAGCTAACAGATGCAATTATTAGTAGAAATACAGTATGTGTATAGTTCTTATTTTATTTGTTTTGAATAGAAACAGTACTCAAATGGTAACTGGCTGTTGTATCTTAAAGTGGAAGATGCTGGCATGTTTCTAGATTTAAAGTTAGATGAGTCTCTTATTCTGTACTTAATATTAGCTACCAATGCATCCATCCTTCTCCCAGGATACTTCTAGAAAAGTTTCTTCCAATTGCCAACATCCTTTTCATGTTTCCCCTTTGGGGTCTTTGCTTTTAAGCCATCTTATCACCAAACATTATTGATCCTGATCTTTACTAGGCTACTATGTATTTCTAATATGTTGAAGAATAGCTTATGATCAGAGGGTCTGGTATCCTGAAACTGAAATTCCTGTAAATAATATTTTTACGAAATGGAGGCAGAAAGGACAATAATTCATTAGATTTAGGGCTGAAAGGGACCTTAGAGATGGGTGAAACAAATCTTATTTTAGAGATAAGGAAATTAAGGTGCAGAAGTTAAATAACTTGCCCAGAGTGATCCGAATAGTAACCAGCAGAGCTGAGATCCCAAATGTTCTAAATCTATACTGAATACTTTTTTTTGGAAAATGACAAAGTATCCCTTACTGTTGTAGCTTGGGCTTCTCTAGACGTACCCACTTTCCCACTCTGTATTTGACTACAGTCTTTCGGGTGACTCCTATCTGCTGTACCCAGAATGGTGTCCATGAACTCAACAAGTGTTAAGGGAACTTAACACTTTTGGCCTCCTTCCCCCTCTTCATCTCTTTCTCTCTCTCTCTCTGTCTGTCTCTCTCTCTCTCTGTCTCTCTGTCTCTCTCTCTATCTGTCTCTCTGTCTCTCTCTCTCTCTCCCCCTGCACGCACATATATACACATACACACATATGTAATTTCCCCTATTACATGTTAAAATAACTTTTACTGTTTTTCAAGTTTTGAGCTCCAAATTCTATCCCTCCCTCCCTTACTCCTCTCCCCATCCCCACTTCTTGAGACAGTAAGCAATCAAATATAGATTATACATGTGCAGCCACATGAAAATTTCCATATTAGTAATTTTATACAAGAAAACTTGAATAAAGGAAAAAGAAAGAAAGAAAGTAAAAAATAGCATGCTTCAGTCTGTATTCAATCAATAGCAGTTCTTTCTGTGGAGGTGAATAGTATGCTTCATCATTAGTCCTTAGGAATTGTCTTGAATCATTGCATTACTGAGAATATCTAAGTCACTAGCAGTTCTTCATTGAACTATATTGCTGTTTCTATGTACAATGTTCTCTTAGTTCTATTCACTTCACTTTGCATCAGTTCATGTAAGACTTTCCAGGTTTTTCTGAAATCATCCTGCTTATCATTTCTTATAGCACAATGAAATTCCATTATAATCCTATACCACAGCTTGTTTAGTCATTCCAATATTTCTGTATATTACCAACAAAGTCTAGCAGCAAGAAATAGAAGGAAACATTCCATTTAAAATAACCGGAGAAAATACAAAATATTTAGGAATCTACCTGTCAAGGTAAATCCAGGAACTATATGAACACAACTGCAAAACACTTCACACAAAATCAGATCTAAACAATTGGAAAAATAGTAATTGCTCATGGGTAGGCTGAACTAATATAATAAAAATGCCTTGCCTCTTTTACCCCAGCTCCAAGAAATGGGCCTGGCAGTGTTTGTTTCTGTTCTGGGTTATTTGCCCTCAGTTTCAAGTACCTGAGATGATCTTCAGGGGACCAAGAGTTCAAGCCATGATGCCATTGGAGCCAGTAGAGCATTCTGGGCAGAGTGCCTGGGACTCAAGTTCAAGGTTGAGTTGGGACTTGGAACTGGAACTATGCTTTATAGTAACTGATATAAGTTGTGAACTTAATCATCTTCCCATCCCCAGAGACTGAGATGGTGGGGAGGTAGAGGAATAATGACTCTTATGTGTTGGGGGGAATGTTTGCATAGATTTTTTTATTTTCTTTTGAAGTACATTCCTTTGTAAAAGCTCTACTGTTATACTATCATAAAATACAAGTATAAATGAATAAATGAAAAAAAAAATTTGTTAAGCATTTTCTATGTGGCAGGCACTGTGTTAAGTACTGGGGATATAAATATAAGTAGGCAAGACATTCCCTACCTTCAGAGAGCTTAAACCCTAAGGGGGAAAGGCAACATATAAAGGGAAGCTAGTCAGGGAGTTGCTGTGAGCTCTTGGGAAATGATGTGGATGTCTGGTTCTGGGCAAACTAAGGTGAAACTTCACTCATCAGAGCTGTGTCCCAGGGGCAGTGTTCAGGTTCTAGTGGGAAGGAAAGGAGTAGGATGGTGATGAGGTGGCATGGTTTGAAAATGGTCAGTTGATGCTGGTGTGTGAGGCAGGAGCTTGTGATTTGATTAACTGCCAATGGATATTGAGCATGCTTATGCAACTGAGTCTCCCTCATTTTTTGTTAATGAGGGCTTCCCTAAAGAGTAATCCCCTTCAGAACTGTGGCCTTCCCTTTCAAGTCCAGAAGAGACTTTCAGGGTTTAACCCAAGGCTCAAAACTCATTTGTATGAGATTTCTCCTTAGTGGAGATTGTTTATTTAATACGTATGTGACCATACAAACGGGCTTTGAGGCTTGGGTTATAAGGCAAAGGAAAAAAAATTGACTAGAGCTTCACTACTTACCCACCCTGGTGGCCACTGGTACTAGAAGTATCTAATCCTGAGGACTATTTTTTCTCAAGTAAACTATCATTTCTCAGAGCTAAGCTCTGTGAACTCCCAGCCAAAAATCCCCCTCTTACAATGTTAATTTGGATTTGATAGAAATATAGAAATAAATTCCAAGATTTTAGATCTCCTTCCTATCAAGTTTTCTCTCTCAATATCCAATCTCCTTAATACATTTAGACAAACATAACTGATACAAATAAGACAGCTATCTTTTTTTAAAATTCAGTTCTCCACAGAACAAGAAAACCCCCTAAGTTAATAACAGTTCTAAGCTGTAGTTACCTAGGCTACAGCCAGGAAGAAGGGAGAGGCAAAGAAGTGGCTGAGGCTGCCATCCATTATGCCCTCTCCATCTCACTTATTGAGGACAAGGAAAGCCAGAAAGTAGTGGGTAAGAAACAGGAGGAATCTTCTAGCTTAGAAAGTACAGAATAAAATCCCCAATGTTCGTCTCACCAAAAGGCCCCAGATGCTCTCAGGTCAGATATTCCCTAGCAGCCCCTGAGATATCCTTCACCTTGTGCTACAGCTGTGTCTGCCCCTCAACAGGGCTCTCAGGCCCAGCTGAGGAGAGCTGATGCTCTTGGCAGGAGGTCAAAGTCTGGCATCACCACTTATCTTTCAGTGGATACCTGCCTCTCCAAGGTCCTGACTTCCTCTCTTCCTGATTCTTGTTCCCATATGACCCTTTAGGTTCAATAGTGTATAAATCTCTGAGGAGTCAAGGAGGAGCTTTCTGGAAAATCTCTGCCCATAGCTCTATCTTAATCTACTTTGTAACTCTTGAAGGTGAAATAGTCAAAAAAAGCATTCCACACAAAAAGACCAAAAGGTAAAATAAAATAATAATCCTTTCACAAATTCTAAAGTCTAGCTGTACCAAATAGATAAAATAGATATAGGCTCACTCTATATAGAATTATAGACAGTGTTGGAAGGGACCTCAGAAGTCATCTAGTCCAATTTCCTCATTTTAGAGATGAGAAAACTGAGACATAGCAAAGTTAAAAGTTACTTGCTTAGGTTCACACATTTAGTAAGTGTCAAGGATTGGAATAGTACCCAGGTCTTTTGTTTCCAAATCAAATACTCTTTTTCATAACACCTCACTGTTAGCCCTAAAGTTTTTTGTCACCTTACAATAGATAATAAAGTCGTTTGGGTACTTAGGTAAGGTCTCTGGGATAAGGTCTAAAATGAACTTTAGCAAATGATGGATAGCAAGTTTTCAATGCATTTTGTACTAACGCCAAACATACCAAGAAGATGGGGTATCTATCAATCAGTCCAGGAGTACTTATTAAGTACCTACTGTGGTCAGACATGTGCTAGGTGCTAAGATACAAATACAAAGAATGAAATAATGCTTGCTTTCAAGGAATTTACATCTTAACAGTGGAGACAATCCCCTATATAAGTATATGCAGAATAAATATAGTGATAGGGTTTAGAACTGTGGTTTAGGGTATTGGTATAGAGAACTCCTATTTCAGGCAATTCCTTCTCCCAATGGAGATAGCATCTTCTCTGAAACTTACAGTCTTGATTGTGGCCTAGAATGAGGAGAGGTCAAGTGACTTGGCTGGGATCACACAGACAGCATATATCAGAAATATGATTTGAATTTAGGGTTCTTGGCTCCAAGGCTGGATATCTTACCATTATACTAGGCAGTTTCTTTACAGAAAAAAAGAAAATAAATACAAATCAAAAGAAAGAAATCTACTTTAAAGGCACTGAACATACATATGAATCATAGGGCTGGAAGCTGCCTAAAGAGGTTGTCTATTTCTTCTTTCCACTTAACCAGGACTCAAAGACAGATGAGAACTCCTTGTTGAAAAAAAGTCTTCAGAAAAACATACTTCACATATTCTGGGATCGCTTCCCAGGATTAAGAACCCTTAGAAAGTCTTTCTTAATGTTAAACTCAAGTTCTTCTCTTTGGAATTACTTTTTTATTTCATATATTACTTCCTTCATAGACTCAACTCTATTCAGCTCTATGTCTTTCCTTTTCTTATGAGGTATTTTAGGTAAAGATATATGTATTTGTGTTTACTTTGGCTACCATATTAAAATTGCTACATGGCAACACATTCACTTTTGGATGTTTGAATTAGAGGTACAAAATTGGTCTTTTGAAACCTATTACTTTATGTGTTACATACCTGGGGCCTGCTGGCAGCACACAGCAAAGCCATGTGGAAAATTCTTGGGTTTATAACTTTTCTTAAGTCTTTGTTCCTCATTCAGTTTTCAAGACTACTTTGTGTCACAACATTGACTTCACTGTAGGGTGCCCTTCTTAAAAACCAATATGAAAAAACATCCCTTATTTACAGTAAATGTGAATAACATATGGAGAAGGAAAGAGAGAGACAAAAGATCTCTTATATACTTCTCCCTGTTTGATTTAAGGATAGTTTTCAAAAGGAAATGCAATCTGTGTGACCCAAAGTCCCAGGCTGCCGAGATTTTGCTGAGTCTCATGCTATCTTTGTTCCCACAGCCAAGCTGGGGACAATGAGAGCCACTAATCCCTGGCCTACAACCTCTCTCTGGTTGGCAGTCCCTTCAGCTAGCACATGTCAGAGCTCTTAGACAGCAGTGCCATCTTCCCCTGAACTCAGCCTGAGTAAGAAATCCAGAGGGATTTCCTGTGAGATTTTCTAGCACATCATTGAGCATGCTCCCAAGACAGCTTGCTCCAAGTAATTGTGGATGCCACATTAATATGCTAACTCTTTTGATTGAATGCTCCAGTGGGACTCAAGAAACTGTTCCTTAATAGCCAGTTTCCTTAATAACTGGGCTATTTTTGCTTCATTTAGGTGGGGAAGGCATAACTTTCCACACTCTTCTCTCTCCTCCTCTGCCCCTCCAAAAAGAAAGTCATTCAACTTCATTTCAATGAAATTCCTGTTGGACTTTATTCACATCTGTCTCTATGTTAGTTTCATCCTACTGCATGTTCCTTGACCATCTACAAAATGATTCTTTAGCAATTAAGTAGAGGGTTGATGGAACAGTGTATGAATGATATAGGCCTCATTTCAGTAGGAGCTTTGACCTTAAAAGATTGATAGCCAAGCCAGTAGTTGAGAGTTCTTGAGTCATGTAGCAGAATAAACACATGTTTGCTTATTATTGTACAAGGTATAGTGGAGATTATTTGACAATAGTTTGCTTTGATTTCTTCAGTGGAAATTTCCAAAACAATAATGCAAATTGGGAAAAAAAGGATCTGGTTTGAGACGTGGTGAATGACTTGTTGTAGCCTTCTACATTGATCAGACTGCTTAATTTTACACTATATACGCATACTCAGTATAAAAGAGGAGGCCCCTCTAGATTGTAGTGGCTACTATCAAATGTTGATGGATTCTTAACAAAATCTAGGTCACTATTCAACATACTGTAACAGATGTGAGTTTTTTGGTCTTGGATGAATGAAGTATTATGGGTTAACTCAAATCTATTGTATTTGTAGTACAGGCATATCTAGCATTAAGGGATGACTTTCTGAGCCCACAAGGCTGGAGGTTTGTACCCACTCCCTCTTCTTAAGCCTCTGTTCTGTTCAGGATCCAGGTAATTGGACCTGATGGCAGTGTCCTCTAATGAGAAGAAGGTTAGGCCTCCTTTTCTCACATTTTTCAGTTTACTGAGCCTCCAACCCTGGTGCCTTAGGGAAGATTTAGTAATAGTTTAGGAATGGAAAATTATGGGGCAGATATTTATTTCCAAAAAAAAAAGAAATGTTAAAACAAGAAAATAACACTCATGCTTATTGACAGTAAGAAAAATTATACATGTTAATTTATTTTTAGTTTTCAACATTCACTTCCATAAGGTTTTGAGTTTAAAATTTTCTCCCCCTCCCTCCCTTCCTTCCTCCACCAGATGGCATGCAATCTGATATAGGCTCTATATATACATTCCTATTAAACATATTTTCACATTGGTCATGTTGTAAAGAAGAGTTAGAACCAATAGGAGGAACCATGAGAAAGAAGAAACAAAACAAAACAGAAGGGGAAAAGCAGCAAATAGTATGCTTCAATCTGCATTCAGACTCCATAGTTCTTTCTCTGGATATGGAGAGTGTTTTCCATCATGAGTCTTTTGGAGATGTCTTAGATCCTGCTTAGATCCTCAGCATTGCTGAGAAGAGATAAGTCTATAAAAGTTAGTCATCATACAATGTGACTGTTAGTATGTACAATGTTCTTCACTTCAGCATCAGTTCATATAAATCTTTCCAGGTTTTCTGAAGTTCACTTGCTCATCATTTCTTATAGCACAATAATATTCTATTACATTCATATACCACAACTTGTTTAGCCATTCCCCAATTGATGGGCATCCCCTCAATTTTCAATTTTTTGCCACCACAGAAAGAGCTGCTATAAATATTTTTGTACATGTGAGTCCTTCTCCCATTTTTATGATATCTTTGGGATACAGTCCTTGAAGTGGTATTGCTGGGTCCAAGGGTATGCACAGTTTTATAGCCCTTTGGGCATAGTTCCAAATTGCTCTCCAGAATGGTTGGATCAGTTCACAACTCCACTAACAATGTATTAAACTATTAAAACTACTTAACTTGAAGCACTCTGTATGTCTATTGATAAGGTAGCTTACATTTCACCTCAGCTCTGCACTGTCTCCTTCAAAGTCCATGTTTTCTAGAAATCTAGGCCAGGCATTTTTTAGATTCCTGCTGGTGGTCATCTCCAGTGAAAAAACTTTTCTTGCTGCCAGTCCAATTCACTGAATGGACCCTAGGACCTTTTGGTCTTCCTAACTACCAAGCCTTTCTCACATCCCAGACATATCCTTGCTGAGACTGGTGCTTGCTCAGCTACTCAAGAAAGAAAAAACAAATGTAAAAGCTGATGAGGTGTCCAGGACTTTGTACCTACATCTACAGGAGGAAGTCCCCTTATTCTAGTCACTGTAGGGATGACTGCCACGATTCCAGGATAGGAAAGGGCCAGCATATTCTTTACCCCTGCAGATATCTCAGAGTTACACTATGCCACTTGGAAGGTCAAAGGAAGAGAGAGCCACCTGTAACATGTCTTTTTATTTTAGCCAAGGAAGAACCCTGCTTCTCTTCTTTGCTGCTGTCACAGGGCATGGAAGGACCAAGGGACCACTCAGGTTTTTCTGCATTGTACAAAAGTGAGAAGTTTTTTCAATGATGGGCCACCACAAGGAGGGAAGAACCAAGAAATTTATCATCCCTAAAAGGTCCTCCTGTTTAGTCACCATGTCCTTGGAATCCCCAGAAGTTTCTAGGAGACCTTTGCATGAATGATTTCTGATATGTGCCTTTTAAGTCAATTAAATACTTCCTCCCTCCCCAACCTCCGTACACATCTGTACTGTCAGAGCAGCCACTGCATCACTGAGGAATTACTGAAAGGGACTCCTCTCTTTGCTAGAGATTTGTTCATTTATTCATATCACACACATACATACATACATACATACATATATATGTATATGTATATTTGCCTTTTCTAAAACCTTTCTAGGAAAGGGGGAGAATTAGTATATGGGCTTTCAGAAAGGTGATATTTTGTGGTGGAAAAGATATTTACTGTGCTGGAAATCAAATTTGAAGTCTAATTCTGCTCTGCCACAAACTACCTATTTGACCTTGGATTATTCACTTAACCAAGAATGGGGAACCTGCAGCCTTGAGGCCACATATGGCCCTCTAGGTCCTCAAGTGCCACCCTTCAACTGAATCCAAACTTCACAGAACAGTCAAAGGGTGGCACTTGAGAACCTACAAGGCCATATGTGTTCTCAAGGCTGCAGGTTCCCCACCGCTGGAAACTCTTTGGAGCCTCAATTTACTCATCTGTAATCTATTGGATTAGATAATTTCCAAGGTTTCTTTCAGCTGTAAATTGCCATGAAGTTTGTGTTATTTTTCTTTTCCTACAAGACAAGTGGTGAACACGAAACCTAAAATAATTTGCCCTTTTACCTTCACTACTTCTTAATGATTGGTTTCTCTATTATCTACCCATTTAGCTACTGATTATGCTATGAGCACCAGAAGAGAGGCTTCAGTTGACAAGAAAACTGAACCAAAATCAATCTGCAATCTAAAATGCAGAAACTCCTTGATCACTTTGTTGTTGTTCAGTCATGTTCAATTCTTTGTGACTCTATTTGGGGTTATGCTGGCAAAGATACTGGCTATTTCCTCCAGCTCATTTTACAGATGAGGAACTGAGGCAAACAGGTTTAAGTGACTTGCCCAAGGTAAGTGTCTGAAACTGAATTTAAACTCAGGTGTCCTTGACTCCAGGCCTGGTGCTCTGTCTACCACACCACATAGCTGCTCCTTGGTCACTCTTACCCTCAAAACACTAAAATGGAAACTTGAAACCATATACTGCAGGATTGTGTATTATATGCACAGAAGCAGAATGGATAATTGAGATAATTTTCAGATATTTTAAGCCCTAAAACATACTACTGTTTATAGCAATCTATTCCTAGAATTATAAAATCATAGATTTCAAACTGGAAGAGACCTTAGAGTTGCATGCAACATCCTCATTTTCCAAATGAGGAAACTAAAGCCCAGTAAGCCCAGGCAGGGCTACCCCATTAGAAAATGTCAGAGGTTGAATTCAAACCCAAGGATTTGTGCCTCCTGGTCCAGTATCCTATCCACTTACCACATAGCCCCGATTTTTCTGCCTCTCAAGCTTTGGCTATGCTTTCTTGAAATGTAAGAGTAACTGTGGCATTGCCTGGTGTAAGGGAAGAGCCAACTTGGCTGTTATTGAGCCTTGAGTCCTGCATCCTGTAGTCTAGGTCCCAGACCAGGGGTGGGGAACCTGTGATCCTCTAGATCTCCAAGTGTGGCCCTTTGATTGAATCCAAACTTCACAGAACAAATCCCCTTAAAAAAAGAATTTGTTCTGCAAAACTTGGACTCAGTCAAAAGGCCACACCCAAGTACCTAGAAGGCCAAATGTAGCCTCCAGGTTGTAGGTTCTCCACCCCTGGCCTAGACTCTAGGCCTTCAAATCTACCCTCTTAGTAGGAAGCAACCAGCTATCTATGGGGGGAAATAGACTGGGTTTCTCAATTCACTGGCACATATGCTATAAAAGTGAAATGTGTATTTATAGTGCATTGTAAAAAAAAATCTTGCCTGAGGACTGAAGGAAAAAGGTGGGGGTTGGGGGAGGCAATATCATCAGCCTCAGGCACACATGTAACATCCATCCCCTTGCTCATCATTTTCTTTTCTTTTTTTTCAAACAAGGGGCAATTTCATAACTTCCTACATCCATATATACTTTATGGATACACATTAAAAAAAAATCCCACTAAGGTTCCATATTGAGCAAGGCCCTCACTCAGAAAAAAATACAAAAGTCATTGTTGACATCTGCTTAAGTGTTGCTCTCTTTGCCAGCACACAACATATTATCACAGACTTTGTCTTGCTGAGATGCTCAGATGGGAAAATTTGAAATGATGCCAGACTGTTGTCGTATCCATGCAAAGGTCTAGCCATTATATTCCCATATTTAGGATGGTCTTTCCTATATTTAAATTTGATCCTTTACCACTCATTTACTCATTCAAATCAATAACAAGATTATTGATTTGAAAATGACTGGGTCTATATGAATCCTTGGGTACCCTCAAATATCATTCCTGTTCATTTCCAGAATGGTAAACTTTAGGGTTTGCAGGGAGATACTAGAATCTGACTCACAAAACAACAAAGTAATGTGACTTAATTGACAGATAATTGACCCTGGAATCAGGAAGACTTGAGTTTGATTCCTGTCCTGAAAACATACAAGTTGTATGACCATGGGCTTAACATTAACCTTTCAGTGCCTCCAGGTAACTCTAGCACTATTTTAAGACTAAATATATCAGGGAAAGAAGGAAGGAAGGAAGAAAGGAAGTAAGGAAGGAAAGAAGGAAGGAAAGAAGGGAAAGAGAAAGGGAGGGAGGAAAGAACAAAGGAGGAAGGAAGAAAGGAAGGAAGAAAGAAAGGAAGGAAGGAAGGAAGGAAGGAAGGAAGAAAGGAAGGAAGGGAGGGAGGACTTATTAAGTATCTACTATGTACTAGGCACTATGCTAAACTCTTTACAAATATCCCATCTGATCCTCACAATAACCCTGCCAAGAAGAAACATTGAGAATCTCTGCCACATTCAGCTTCCTAACCTCTAAAATGGAAACAATAATAGCACCTATATCCTACGGTTGTAGGGAGGATTAAATGAAATAATGTTGAGAAGTGCTTTGCAATCCTTAAAGTGCTATATAAATGTTAGCTATCATTTTCTCCCTCTATCCTACTCCTACTTCTCTGTCCAGTATCTTTAGTTGAAGAATCATGAGATTATTAAATATTAGATATTTAACTATAGATGCATAGTTGTCCATATGTTGAAAATCTATCTAACAGAAAAGTCTGAGACAGAAAACAAGAAAGATATAGTAGATGGTATATAAAGATTGATCACTGGGGAGGAAAGAAGATGGAGGAAGAGGTGAGAAGTGGCTGGAATTTGGAATTTGGATTTTTACACAAGACCTTGTAGACAATAGGGAAGGGCAGCTACTAATTTGATTAGGGTTTTTGAAAAAATCTGCTAATGAATATTGAATGGTACCTGCGCAAGCAAGTAGGCTAATATCTTCAGGAAGCATAGAGAAAGACCCAGAAAACATGGAAGATTCAATATCATCAAGGCTTGGCTCAGGAACATGTAATACTCTACAACTCCCAGCATAGTAAACAGATATAGCAAAAAAAAAAAAAAACAAAAACATTTCCTGCAACAATTAGCTGCAAGAGTCAGCCTGAGTTACTCTAAGCATAGGAACTGACGAGCACTGGTTTCAGTCAAAGGTATAGCAAGGCAAAGGAATTTCTCTATGACCTTCAGAGAGTGTACTTTATCTGTACTTATCTAGTTCCAAACAACAGCTACAGAGAAGGTTACAACAATAATGGGCAATAGGGAATTGAAATCCAAGTTGATTAATGGGATGATAAGGGAACATCTGGCATCTGCCTTAAATGAGTTCATCACTAGGCCCAAATGGACTACAACCTTGGAATGGTAGGAATGACATCTACTATTGCTAAGAAAACTGAAAGGTCCCCGCCCCATAGGTTAATTTTCCATTAATAAGGTAAAGTTTACTTGAAAACTTTAGTGGTACAGGAGACTAAGGCTTAAGTGGTTCACAAAGATTCCTGCTTACCACCTTAATATTTAGTGGTTGTCTATCAGGCTCAACAGACTTCACATTGATGTGTGATCAATATGTCCTTCTGATAAAACCTTCTATCATAGCAGGTGTGAGTCAAGGGGAGCTAAGTTCAATTGAACTAATGCCTCATCTTCAATGAATATACTTTGTATGCTTCTGTTGAGTAACTTCCTTTTGTTGTGTGTTACATGTCTTACGAATGTCACATTTCATTCTGGTGCCAAGCCTGAACCACCAGAATAACATGGCTTGACTCTGGCCTAGGATGCTAATGTACTGAAAAAAGAATGTCACATGTGATTGCATGGTCCATTGGTCTTAAAAATACAAGAGGGGGAGAAAAATGGAGATAGGCAAATGTTGCTCCTGTTTCAAAAAAGAGCATAGATTCTCCATACTATTGGATAGTGAACTTGATTTTGATTCCTGACAAAATTATAGAATTTAATATTGAAGGTATGGTCAAAATAATACTCAATGTCATCACAATTCTTAAAATGGAAATCCATTGTAATATGATTCCCTTCTCTTCTTGGAAAGTCATGTTCAGTGGTCTGAGACTTGAATTTATCCTAGCTATTAACTAATCATCCCAAATTTCCTGAGTGCCATATATTCTTCTAATTCAGTGAAAACTCCCCTGTTAGAAGTTATCTCAACCATGTTTCTGACAGAAACAGTAATCAACTAATTCAGGAAAGGAGATTAGGATGATTAGGCACTCAGACTGGGAACTTTTCAAGTTTCCATTGGGTAATAATATACCTACCATTTCTGCCCCACTCCTTCTAGCCCCAATACCAGATAATTTAATGTTCAGAATATTGCACTAGGAGTCAATATATCACAGTCACTTAAGCTATGGTTTTGGAGAATTGAAGGATGCAAGACCTCTGTCAATATGGCTAATTATCCAATTCTATTCTAGTCCTCACCAGGTGACCCTTCTATGTTAATAATATACTGAATAGATTAGAACAATTAGCCCTGGCATCTTTTGCAATAGAGAATATGAGCCGTTGGCATGGAAATAGATATGGAATCAGTGCTACCAATAAAATTATCCATCAATAGAGACTGATGTGTGTAACAGAGACATTCTTCTATAACCAAGACAAGTCTATTTCATTTTTTTTTGCTAAAGATTGTTCTGCAAAACAATGAGTTTCCTGACTATATTTTTATTAAGGATCAAGGTCTGGAATAGTGATTAATCAGTAAATTCTTCAGAAAGGTAGACAGTTTCCTTGAATTAATATTTTGTTGCAGAGATGGTACAAAGTAGGCATTTCAGTATTGACAGTAATGTTTTACCAGGAATTAATTTGAGAAACTGTCATTTTGAAGACTATTTCCTTTAAATTTATAATGAATTTCCTGATAGATAAGTGGTCAAAGGATATGAACAAATCATTTTCAAAAGAAAAGGTAGAAACTACAAATGACCAACTGTATGAAACTCTAAAAGCTCTAAATCACAAATGATAAGAGAAATGCAAATTAAAAATACTCTGATATGATATTACATATTCTGTAAATTGATAAAGATGACAGACAAAAGCAACATTCAACATTTAAGTGACTGTAGAAAAACACACATACTAAGGCACTGTTGATAGAGGTGTGAAAAAGCCCTGTTCCACACAATAGTTTGAAATTATAAAAGAAAAGTGGGCCACATGCTCCTATGCTTTGACTAAGCAATCCCACCATTGTAAATATACCTCAGAGAAGTCAAAGACAGAAAAAAAATATTTCATTATCAATCAGTCAATATTTATTAAGCACCTACTATGTACTAGATACTGTGACAAATGGGGGAAATATAAAAAGAGGCAAAAGACAGTTCCTGCCCTCAAAAGATTGCAATCTAATAGGAGAGACAACATACAAACAAATAAGTATATGAAACAAACTATATACAGGATAAATAGGATATAATTAAGAGTGGGATGACACTGGTAGTAGGAGGGGTTAGGGAAAGCTTTGAATGGAAAGTAGAATTTTAGTTGGGACTTAAAAGAAGCCAGGGAGGTCAGTAGTTGCAGTGAAGGAGAGAAAGCATTCCAGACATGGAGTACAGACAGAGAGAATGCCTGGAGCTGAGAAATAGAGCATGTTGTTCAGTGGGATAGCCAGGAGACCAGTGTCACTGGAATGAAGAGAATTTGGTGGGGAGTGAGGTGTAAGATGACTAGAAAGGCAGGAGAGGGCTAGGTCATGAAGGGCTTTGAATGCCAAACAGAACATTTTGTATTTACTTCTGCAGTCAATAGGAAGCCACTGGAATTTATTGAGTTAGGGGAGTGACATGGTCAGACCTGTGTTTCAGGAAAATCACTTTGGTGGCTGAATGGAGGGTAGATTAGAGTGGGAAGAGACTTGAGGCAAACAGACATACCAGCAGCTATTGCAATAGTCCAGGCATGAAGTGATGAAGTCTTGCTCTAGAGTGGTGGCAATGTCAGGGGACAAAAAGGGCATGTATTTGGAAAGATGTTAAAAAAGGTGAAATCAACAGGCCTTGGCAACTTGGATATGGGAAGTGAGAGATACTGAGGAATCCAGGATAACCTCTGGGCTGTGATCTTGAGGGATGTGGAGAATGATGTTGGCTTCTACAGTAATAGGAAAGGTAGGAGGGGAAAAGTTAAGCGACAAAAATACATGTACAGAAATATTCATAGCAACACTTTTTGTGGAGGTAAAGAACTGGGAATAAAGCAGTTATCTTTCAATTGGAGAATGGCTTAAAAAGTTGTTATAGAGGAGAATAATGGATATTATTAGACAGTAAGAAATAATGAATAAGAGGAAATCATAGAATCATAGAGTCAGAAAGCTAGGTGGAGCAGTGGATAAAGCACTAGAGTGCTAGGCCTGGAGTCAGGAAAAACTAAATTTAAATTGAGCCTCAGACACCTGCTAGCTATGTGACCCTCAGCAAGTCATTTAACCTTTATTTGCCTCAGTTCCCTCATCTGTAAAATGGAGATAATAATAGCAGCTATCTCCCATTGTTTTGATGATCAAAGGAGATAATAATTGTAAAGCCCTTGGCACAGTGCCTGAAACATAGTAAATGCCATGTAAATGTTAACTATATCATTATCATTTGTGTGAGTTGAAGCAAAGTGATACATGCAGAACCAGTAGAATATATAATGTATATAATGTATATAATTTCTATAATGTAATAGAAAGATCAATAAAATGGAAATAAGCACAAGTAACTACAAGGCAATATTGGCCCCATAGAACAAATATCAAAACATACCTTCTACCTTTCAGACCATAGATGGGCAATTACTTCAGCAAAATGTTACATACATTTATAAATGTGGTCCCTGTATTGATTACTTTTGCTTAATTATTTTTTCTCATAACAAGTGATGGGTTGAGGGGGACAGTATAACATCTAGAAATGGCTGTAGTAGAAAAATGAACAACATAAAGAAAATTTATTCTGTAAAAATAAGTTTATATGGACGCATTTTGTGCCAGCCAACATTACTTTGGCAAGCCATTAATATGAAATATTTACCAAATAATTTACATCTCAGAAATAGTAAGATTTCAAGAAAACAAATTTTAACCATTTTGAAGAGGATTTAATTTTAATCAAAGTGTTAAATGATAATCATTTGATTATTTTAGATTCTTATCTGCTTGAACTTTAAATTTCTAAGGGTATCTGGGTGTGTTTTTTCTGTTTTGTTTTGTTTTGTTTTTAGTTTTTTGCCAGGCTTGTAATAATCTAACACTCCTCTACAACCCCACCCCCCCACAACTGCACTGTGCCTGAGCAGCTCCAAGTTCTAATTCAGTTAAGAAAGTTATCTCTCATTTATCAAGACATTGAAAATTCATTCCCTCTGCTTTCCACCCCGCACCTAACTCTCCCTTTCATTTAGGTGCTCAAATACCAAGTAAAGTACAACAGTTCAGATAAATTAACTGCCATTTTTATTACAGGTTCTAGTAACCTGTGGAGACTAAAGCAAACATTTCAGGGGATATGGGGAACAGACATGAAGGAATTAACTAGTGTCTGGGAGATTTGCTTTCCCCATGGTGAATTAAAGGAAGAGAATGAAAGGACCAGGGTTCACACCATCCTACTCCCTACTTATTCTGGGTCAGCCATGCTTAGCTATTCTCAGCAAATGTCTCTGAGAACAGTCTGCCCTGATTTCTCCTTCAGCATAACAATTTCTTATCTTCCAAAAGTTAAAAGGATGGGGTGAATTTGCAAGTCTAAGCCCAGTCTGAGGAGTGGGGCAATTCTTTTTTATCCCCTTTGTGGGTGTGATAGCTAAGCTAGAGCTATATGAGGTTAAAGCAATACATTTTCATCAACAAGTACATGATGGAGAGGGGGAAAACTTCCAAGAAGAGGGATAAGAGACAGTGTTGCATAGTTTATTTCTATGTCTGTCTACCTATATATCTACCTATCTATGTATATATGTATCTATCTGTCTACCAAATCTACTATCTTTCTATCATCTATTGAATCTCTATATCTCTATGTGTCTATCCATCTATCATTCTATCCACCCACCCATCCATTTATTTATCATCTATCCATTCATCCATTTATCTATCATCTCTCTATCATCTATCCATTCATATATCATCTATCTATCTATCTATCTATCTATCTATCTATCTATCTATCTATC
>NW_020954552.1:13688907-13720682 GCF_900497805.2 Vombatus ursinus | reverse complement strand
ATCTATCTATCTATCTATCTATCTATCTATCTATCTATCTATCTATCTAGAACTGGTCTTACAATTAGAAAGAATCAGGCTCTAGTTCTGCCTCATATGTTCTGCCAATGTGATCTTAGCAATTTATTTAACCTCTCAGGGCTGGAAACTCACCGAAGTATAACGTATAGGACAAGTTTACACATCTTATCACAAAGGGATGGTGGTGCTGGTGGTACAGAAAAGAAAGAAAAAAAATTATGTGTTCACTGTTTACCCCTGTTAATTCTTAGCCCCTTCTATGGTATTCTAAGTGTCTGAAGCAAGAATAATAGTTAATTCTATAACATGTTTCTGAACATAGTTCTATAATGACACAAAGATGCAGTCAATCACTCAATCAGGTTAATTCATCTTTTACTACGCCTTTTATTCCTTCTCCCTTAGCACTTCCATCATCCAATCCAAGGTCTCCTCATTTCGTGTCTGAATTACTGCCATAATCTTCTTAATGATCTATTTTTTCCCATTTCTTCCTCCTCAATTAGGTAGCACAGTGGATGCAGTACTGGTCCCAGAGTCAGGAAGACCTGAGTTCAACTCCAGTCTCATTTATTGGCTGTGTGACCCTAGACAAGTCACCTAAGCTCTGTGTATTTCAGTTTCTTCAATTGTAAAGTGGGAATCATAATAGCACCCACATTCCAGGACTATTTTGAGGATCAAATGAGATAATATCTGTAAAACCCCTAGCACAATATCTGGCACATAGTAGGTGCTTAATAAATACTTGTCCCCCATCACCACCTTAATATACTTAAATTATTATTATTATTATTCTATAAAATCACTGTCGCTTAAAAACCTATTAAGTGCCTTTATATTGTCCATTGGCTGAATTCCAAAAGCATGGGAGTATTCAAGGTCCTCAGCTGGTCTTTCTATACCTATCTGACCATCTTTCTCATCATTTCCTGATGTAACACATGGTTAAACTCAGGAGGTTTTTCACTTCATGTTTATGGTGCCTCCATGCCTCTTCCCTCTTCATTTCCTTTCAGGCAAAGTTCAAGTCTCAATTTCTTCATGAAAATTTCTATACCTGATTCCAGTCCACAATGTCCTTTCCCTACTTAGTACCTATAGAATTCATACTCTACCATACATTACATAAATATTATATATAAATCAATAAATTAATAAACACCTAATTTAAACTGTAGTTAAGCACCTGTGATACACCAGACATTGAACTAATTGCTAGTGATAGGGTTTTTACCCTTAAGTAGTTTACATCCTATCAGGAGAGATAAACATATAAATATAGGCATGTGTAAAATTGATACAAAATAGACATAAGATTTTTTTTTTGGGTGGGAGGACAGGAATGGAAGTGTGTGGTTCAGGAAGGGCCTCATGTAGAAGATAGTTGTCTAATTATTTTAAGCAAAAATATCTTGTCTTCCCAACTAGACAATAGTACCTAATACAATTCTGGAAATGTAGTTGTGGTTGATGGTATCCTTTTGTTGACTTGATTCAACAGTTATCAAAATCATTTTCCAATACTAATTCCATTTTTCTTGATTTTTTTTCACTCATTGTTGAAAGGCATAGGAAAGGAAATGCCTCATTTGAGTTTGCCTGGGTTTCTAGCTCTCTAAGGTCCTTTCCAGCTATTACCCTTTGAAAGGAATACTTTTTAAAACTACATCCTTCATGCCCAATGTCTTATTTCTGCCAGCCAGACATTGAAAGTTCCCTCTAGAGAATTTAATGTCACTTCCAAACCCCCATCATCCACCATGCTCCATTTCTAGACTACCCAAAGCTAGACTGGTTCTGACCTAATACTAGAGTGTCTACTCTTTGAAATTTATTGATACTATGAATAGCATGTTTGAAAAGAGATAGACTTCATTTGCAGCACTGTTTAATTATGAAAGAAACTTTTTAAACAAATGCTTTCTTGTTAATTTCTGTCTTAAACTTAGTCTTTCTCTTTTGCTTAGCAGATGTGTTTTCATTACACACACATTTGGCAATTTTAAAACAAGTTCACAACAGAGCCCATTTTCTAAACAAATCTGCACAAATCTGCAAACTGTGAACTTGACATTCAGCTTTACAGCTGCAGCAATTGAGGAATAAATACTTTTTCAAGGGTAACCATTATGTGATTGAAGATTAAAATTCACTTCCAATAAAGTCACATTGAATACCATCACCTATCTTGACTTTCTGATAGAAAACTGATATATTTACATGTAGATTCAGTGATTTCAGGGTGTTTTATCTAAGAATCTATGTCTTCATCTCAGTGTTGATGAGAAGTATGTCAAGTTAAGTCAAAACACATTTGAAAAATAGCTATCACATAAAATACTTTCAAGTGTTAAGCACATCATTGTCAACCCATGATGTAGAGTCATTTTCCAATAAAAAAAAGTTTTCAAACTGAAAAAATATGGATTTTCATTTCTTCCTCAGGTGAAATGGCCACTCTGAACTTAATTAATGATTGCTGATTGGCTGATTGCTTAAAAATATTGTGCTAGGACCCACTGAACTGAGATAAGACGGAGGCACTGCATCCTCAGCCTGTGCTCCTAACTCTCTTTTACTGCACAACACCAGGTAGTTTGTAGGGCTATTGATCTAAAGCTGGAAGTGAACTAAGAAGCTGTCTAATCCAATCTCCTCATTTTACACAGGAGAAAAGGTGACCAAGGGAAATTGTTATTTTTCTCAAGGTCACATAGGTCATAACTTTCACGAGCAGAATTTGAATCCAGGTCCTCTGTTTCCAGAGTCTGGGGATAATTCCTTTGTATCATGCTAGTCATGGCCCAATATTGCTTGTACTTCTTGACCATCCACTCCTCAAAACCTTATAATTTTATATTTTTTGTCACAATCTCCTTTGAAGTTATGTGAAGCTAATTATTGGTTTTGCCGAATTTTTTCCCCTCTTCTTCCCCTCTATTTATTTCTTTGTTAATGGAGGGTGAGTGGGAAGGAGGGAATGAATTGTGTCCAAGGCAGAGATGCACAACTGGAAAAGTATACAGCTGAAAAAAGAAAGGAAGGAGTCAAGATGAAAGAAAACAAAGATGTACTCATAAGAGGATATGAAAAACAAACACAGAAGTAATAACTCCAAATGGATGTCAAAGCCAAAGGAGAAATTAGGAATACATGATGAGGCTGCAAATCTGAGTGAAAGGCCCGGGCATGGTGGCTATGAGTGTTGACATTATTAAGCAAAGAACCAAAACAAACCAAAAACCAGTGCTGCAAGAGGAGACCGGCAATGTGCCAAACTTGGGAAGACTAGACGTACGGGGGTATTTTCATGTAATGGTACATACTGTGTGTTTATTTGTTGTTGTCTAGTTGTTTCACTCATGTCTGACTATGATACCATTTGGGCTTTTCTTGGCAAAAATACTGGAGTGATTTACCATTTCTTTCTCCAGCTCGTTTTACAGATGAGGAAACTGAGACAAACAGGGTTATGTGACTTGCCCAAGGTCACACAGCTAGTAAGTGTCTGAGGCCAGATTTGAACTCAAGAAGATGAGTCTTTCTGACTCCAGGCTTGCACTATATCCACTGTGCCAATAGGTATATGTATATGTACATGTACATGTATAAATATCTCTGTGTGTATATAGATATGTATACACACATATGTATATTATATATATACATGTAAATATAGTATGTAATATATATATCATCTATCTATCGCTTTCCTTTTATGCCCCCTTCATCTTCCCTATATCCTTCTCTCTTACCCTTCATTACAAAGAAATAAATAGAGAGGAAGAAGAGAGAAAAAAATGGCAAACGAATAAACACATCCAAAAAAATTTGGTATTATCTACAATGTTTCAGACTCATAGATGCCCACATCTGCAAGAGAGTGGTGGAAGACGTCTTCTCATATTTTCTCTTTAGGGTGAAACTTAGTCATCATAACTCTGCACCAGTCAGTTTTAACTTTTTTTTTTTTTTGGCAGACGTTCTTTCTGTAACCCCTTTTATAGTGGTTAATATTAAAGACTAGGGCAAAACATAACGACCTTTATATGTATATGATCCCCACAGCTTTGGCCTTAGGGTGTTTCTTTTATATGAATACTTATGATTTCAATCATAATTGCTTTAAGTTCACAGCCAGGAAAATTTCTAACAATTAGGCAGAGGTTAGGCTTTTTGTCTGACTTTACATTTATATCTATCTGGCTTCTTTGTGGTTGAGGCAAAATTCAGTTTCTTAGAAAATTTTGAATGATGAAACAGTTGATTATTTCATAGTGTCTGTGGATAGTTAAAGAACAAGAAGGGAAATTGGGGAAAGAGTAGCTCTTTTTTCATTATTTCCCCCAGCCTGAATTTACTGATTTGAGATGAAGGTTTCTTGGTAGAATTTGGCTTAAAATTTTGAATTGGTATTCCTAATAATATTGGTCTACGGTTCTATTTTATTTTTTACTTTATCCTTGCCTGGTTTAGGAATTAGGAGTCTATCTCATAAAACCCTTTTGGTAGAATTCCTTCTCAATTTCTGAAAATAATTTGTGCAGTGTTGGTATTAAGTTTTATTAATTTTTCTTTTAAAATTTCTTATAAATCTGTCTGGACCAGGGGATTTTATTTATTTATTTATTTTTGTAATACCTTTACAGATAATTCTTTTTTTTTGCATGAATGAATTATTTATAATATTTGATGTTGTTAAATATCTATTTGATGTTTTTACTCTGGTAGTTTTTGATAGTAATATTCTATTTCTTTTGTATTCTCAGTTTTATTGGTGTATAACTCTACATAGTAGGTTCTGATAATTCTATTTTATTTCTTTTGGTTTTATTATGATTTTTTTTAAAAAAAAATTTCTACTATTTTCTTTATAATCAGTTTAGTTAATGGTTTATCTTCTTAAAAGAACTATTTTTTAGGGTTTTTTAGAAAAATGGTTCTAGGCTTAGATTCTTACAATCTAGCCAATAGCTCACTAACATTCAGACTCCTTAAGAGTCTGACCAATATGATGGATGTTCTAACAAACTTTGTCTTTGACTGAAAGAAGGCTTGGGTCGAATTCTTTTGGGCAGAATCCATGTGTTGTGATATTGGGGTACCAGCACCCCTAAACTCCTAAACCTCAGCATTTCAGTGGCCCATAAAGGGAAGCTGCCTAACACCAAGTTCTTCTCTAGCCAAGACTGGAAGGTATGTAAGCCCCCCCCCCCACTTTTCTTGTTCTGCAGTTGGGGTTACTCTCCAAGCACCAAGGCTTGGAGGTGCTTTTCAGGCAGACAGTTATGAGGCTGTCTTGCACTTGGTATGACACTCTCAGGCTCTAGGTCCTCTGGGTCAGTTCGAGGCCATGGACCTGGGTACACCTTTCACAGCATAGAGGACAAGGACAGATGCCCTATCTGGAAGTGTATGCCCAATTCTGTCAATTCTCTCAGCTGTTAAGGAATTGGGGAAAACTGCAGTTGCTTTTTGGTTCCCTGAGGCTTACTTACTCCCTTCTCTCTACACCCCTGAATTCTCCTTCATGGAGGTTACAGGGAAAAGTTAGAACAGCTAAAAATATCTTGGCAGATTCTGGAGGTTTTGTGATTAATCATTAAGGAGTTTTGAAACACCTCCTTACAACCCTGGTCACTCCTTTCTCCCACTCCCTTCCCTTGAGTCAAGAGGGTATCTGTTAACCCCTCTCATAGGAGCATAGAATTTCACCCTTTACCCCTCACTTTTAATTTCGCCCTCCCCTACCTGGGAAAGGAAGGAGGGTGGAAGGGCAGCAGCTACAGCGTCGGCCCCCTGGCAATGACCTTGGGCCCTAGGGCAGCCTTTGCCAGGAACCATCATCCAGGTTCAGCATATCCTGCTCAAGGTAAAGAAGCTGGCCTCCGGACTTTGGTAACCACTTTTTAAAGGTGTAGTTTTAATTGTTAATGATGAGATGTTGATTCTCTGTGTAAAGTAATCTGGAAATGCATTTAACAAAATTGAAGTCACCTAATTGGTAATGGGTTTGTTTCAAGTTTCAAATTGGTGAACTTTTTGTATCAGTTATGTCAAGCAACTTTTCATAATTTGGTTACCACTAAAATAATTTGTCTATTGTTGGTCACTGTTCTAATGTGTAAACTTGCCAAATAGCTTGTTTGGATTTTGTCTTGCTACGAATTTACAATTATATAGGAATAATCTCTATCAATTGGCTTTTTATACCAGGACAAACTTAAATTTGAGATATAAATCCTGGAAAAGATTTCCTAAACTGTGATTAGTGAAACTTGCTGTTTGAGGTAAAAGCTCATAGGATTTTATTTTCAGTTGTCTGATGGATCATAATAATCTATTGATAATCAATAATCCACCATCTGAGAGAAATGCCACAAGCTACTCAGAAAATATGATACTGGTAGGAAGTCAGCATTGGGAAAAGCTGAGAGGACAATGTTAGCCTCAGTCTAAGATGGGATCCTTCTGGCTCAGTTTCCCCCTTATGTTCCTTTGAAAAGGAATGTTACCCACCTGGCTGTTCCTGAGTCTGGCAATGGGGTGAATTTGATACTGCATGGTTGGAAAACTGAATTATCTGAATCCAAACAGAGCTAAGGATGTTTTATCCTCTCATATATGGGCCCTGCAGTCTTTTCTGTCAGATTTGTGTCTTCCAGACTACAGGCCATTCACCTACAATTGATAGCAAACAGCGGGTACCAGCCAATATCCCCTCATTGTTCCCTGGATGCAGCCTGTGCTTTGTTCCAGTCAACCTCCTCTTTAGGACCCCCTTAAGGCAGGGACAGCTCTATGCCCTTTGCCAGCAGGAAGCAGTTTCAGAAGTCAAGACTTTCACCCCTTACCCCAAAAGAATTTGGGTCCCATTTTGAGGGGGGAATGATGAGGATGGGAGCCAGACCCCAAAAAGGAAAAACCCTGGACTTTTCTACATGGCCAAATCTCTGACTTTTGTCTGAAGCTATAATCCCATCAACTGGCCTTTCATTGTGTCTACAACCAATCTCCCAATTCTCTTACCTCCCTATGGTTCCTGGCCATTTCCCACCCTTAATCCTAGATAGGTTCCATTCTCCTTTGGCCAAATGTGGTCTGTTCACCCCAGCTTAGTGGCCACTCCCATTAAGATCTTTCTTAGACCCCTTCCTCCAGTCACCCCAAACTACTTGGCCACTCCTAGATACCTCCCACAGTCTTTCTGTATATAAGGTCCATCTTATCTCCATTAAGGTGCTTAGATTCTTACAGTCTAGCCAATAGCTCACTAACATTCAGACTCCTTAAGAGTCTGCCCAATATGACAGATGTTCTAATAAACCTTGTCTTTGGCTGAAAAAAAATCAGTTCTATAGACTTAATGGTCTCTAATTTATACATTTTAAAGCACTATTATCAATACTAGTTATCACAATTTTTGAGGAGCCCTGGCCATGCTGCTTCCTTGATTCTCAGTTCAACTCATTCTCTGAGCTGTACCACCTCCCTCCAGTTGCCTAGAAATATAGGGATGACTCCACCCTTAGGCCTACTCATGAAATGGTGAGTGTCTATCTGGGGTTGCCATTTACTGAGGACACCCAACTATGCTTGCTCATTTCAATCCCACATCAACTTACTCTCTGGACTTAGTACTTTCTCACTAGCTGCATTGCCCCATGCCTGTGCTCCTTTTCCAATTCTCTTACCCACTTTTCAGCTGCTTTATGCTTTGTCTTCCCTTATTAGAATGAGGTTCCTTGAGAGTAGGGGACATCTTATTTTCCTGTATTTGTATTCCCAGTGCTTAGCGCAGTGCTTGGCACATAGTAAATGCTTAATAAATTATTTAACTATCTGTCAGTCTACTATTAGTTTTGCTTCATCTACGTTGATGCAGCTCTATTCCTAGAGACTCATTTCACCTGTCTAATTCTCTCCACCCCAATTTAGTATTTCCATCTTTCAGTATAAGTTCATGATGGAAATAATGATAGAAACATTGCCCTATGTAAGAAATCACCCCATGTCTCAAATTATATCTCCCCAATCTATTCTCTTCCCTCCTCATGCTCATGTGCCTTCCCTTTGCCATGTGCCATGTGGGTCATGTGCTCCCATCTTTCTCTGTTTTAATTCCACCTAGGAGGTCTGATGTCCTTTCTCCTGAAGTTGTATATTACATATATTTCTCCTGAAATTCAATACTGTCTCAGAGAAAGTAGTTGAAAAGTTTATTTTTGATGGTGATTGGGCACATGTCCACCATGCCCAGCCTAAACATTTTCGGGGAATGGCTTGTCAGGCTTTGGGAAATAGATGTCCATTCTCAACATGATTCTGGTGAAACTGCTCCTATAGATTCACCTAGTCTACTATATTGCATACTCATTGAAGGCAGAAGACATTCTTCCTCTATCTTTTTGACAGACTTATTTTTTTAACAGAACTTTTTACAAAACAGGCATTTAATAAATGTTTGCAGAATGCAGTAACTGATGTATTCATGGTACCTTTTGTCATTATATATTGTGTCAATCATTGGTAGACAGTTCATGAAATTTATTGTTGCTAAAAGGGGGATCATATTTGAAAAGCTGGGAACCACTGATAATGTGGAAAGTGTGGTGAAGTTGGAGTCAGAGAAAATGAGTTCAAGTTCTGACTCTAACATATAGTAGCCTGTGTACTTAAGAAAATCTCTTTATCTCTCTGAATCTATTTCTTCATCCATAAAATTCAGAGAACTCTATGACATGACTTTAAGGTTCCTTCCATCTCTGATATCCTTTGATCTCATGAACCCGTAATTTCTAGTAATACCATGCAAATGTCATACCTCTCTCCCCACCCCCTTGGGGTTTACCTAATTGCAAATGATAGCTCTACCGCTAGGTGCTATGCTGAGAAATCAATGTGGTTAGTCTTTAATTTGAGCTTTAATGTTCATTTGTAATTGGAAAAGGAAAATTGGGCTGGCTGGCATTAAACAAGGGAAAAATATTATTCTTTGGTGCATAGCTACTTTTGCCCAAGAAGTAGGCAAATGTGATGATTCTGTGTTATCATCAAATATTAGAAAACTGAGAATATGGTAGAAATTATTTGGGTAATTAACTATATTTTCATTTTTTAGGAATTTTTGATCATCATGCTTTTGGAAATCTGTGAAAAGTGCCAAGTGTCAGTCACCAAAAAAGAAATCATTCATCTATAGACTCAGAAAAAACTCAGAGCAAGTATAAGGTCACATTGTGGGCAGTGCTGCTCACTGATTTATGTCTAGGGGCTGGTGAGTTTAATTCTAGAACTCAATTTATAAAGAATTCATCATATGACTTTGGGACAGCTCTTTTACCTTTGTATCATTGTTTTCTTATTATCATTTTGACCTGTCTCTTGAAGTTGTGAAGTACAAGTAATTGATAACCAAAATATGATTCATAAACTCTAAAAGTCCTACATTAGGTAATTAGCATAAAGTGCTAATATCTCTGTGCATATTTTACTTTCTATTTAAAGTCTTCATTAAGGTCATAAAGTGAGTTATTTAGTACATAAATAGGTAAAAAAAACCATGAGCATAAGGACATTATGGCAAAAAAAAAAAAACCCTGAGAATATTACTGAAAATCAGGAAATTAGGAAATTCAGGAAAAATACATTTATTCCCCACTTCAAAGGCATTAGCCATTATAGTAAGATAACTGAAGAACACTCTCATGTTACAAATAGAGTTGGTGGTGGGGACGAACATATCACTGGTGGTCAGAAGACCTGGGTTCTGGCCCCAGTTCTGCCACTCACTGGCTATGTGAATATAAAGAAGTTGCTTAATCTTTCTGGGCCTTGGTTACCTTATCTACAAAATTAGGAATTTGGATTCAATCACCCTGAAAACTCCTTTAAGCTCCAAGATTCTTCAAATTATTCCAGCCGTGAAAATATCAGGCTGTGTCATCTTTTGTAGCTCTTGTAGGGCAAATTCCCACCCAAAGCACAGAAGCACCTTTTTGTCATTAGTAATCCAATTCAATTTAAACATACATTCTTCAAGGGACTCCCAAGTTTAGGGCACTAGACTAGGTCTTGCATTATAACAGATCTCTAATATGTATTTAGACTTGGTGTGGAGAATTTCTACCAACTGGTAGCTACAAGAAATCTTGTAGTCCAATTCCGTATTTAAAAAAAAATGAAGACTATTGCTTATGGGTTAGACTACTTGATCACTAAGATTCTAAATCTTGTGAGTGTACCCAACACTCTTTTCCATGTTTACAAAATCTTGTAAGATCTATCTCTATTTTATACCCTTTGGATTTTTACTTGGCTACCTGGAGGGCTGGGTATAAGGGTCTTACTTTTTCTCTTGTGAATTATTTCTGATAAGTGGAAACAAAGAGAGTTTGAAAGAGACCTTCCCAGACACACGGTCTATAAGCAGACTTTGGAACTGGATTTCATCAATGCCTATCTCCTTTGAGATCTGACAAGCTCAGGGTGCACCCCCAGTTTCATCCCTCCTCCCATTATCAGATACAGACCAGAGGTTCTTCTCAAAGTGCTCTAGACAACCAGTATGCATAGACACGAGGATCCTCAGCAAGCCCCAGCCTGGCATAATGGAAAGCCAAGGAGATATACAAACTCACAAACTGTGATAGCTGTGGACAAAATGATTTCAGGAGTTCTGTAGCCCTACTCAATCTTCATGCCTGTAATTCACATACTTCACACTCTGGTCCCCACAAGAAATCCAAGACATGTGTCTAGGTCAACAACAGATCACCAGTGCCCCAGGCATCTCTGCCACTGCCTTTTCAGTCACTGTGCTAATTGCTCTCAGTGGAAACATCAGTAAGCAAACAGGGCCCCAGCTGCTACTTGAGGAATTACTGTTGGGACCACTTTCTCTCCCATCCTCCTCCCCTAACCATCCCCATTGCCTGGAATTGCATGATGGGAATGTCTTTTGAATTCCTGTTTGCTTCCTTTATAGCTGCTGCCTGTGTCTCCTTAACTCTATGGAACTGAAGCTATTGACACTAGGATTGTGTAGTGAAGTCTACATCTCCCAAATCATCTATAGAAATATCAAGTAAAAAGCCACTTGGACATAAAGATCATTTATTCTTATCCTACTCTTTGTTCTCTCTAAGCCAGTTTCTAATCTGTGACAAAACAGGGTCCCAATTCTGTGCTATCTCAATTTAAGAACAAAACAAAACAAAACACACTTTGTTGTGGAACCCTGACAAACTTAAAAAAATTCTACATTGGTTCTTCCTTATCTCCATGCTTATTTTCTCACCCAAAGAAACAGAAGCAAAAATGCTAGTAGATTAGTCAGACATGATTTCCTTTTGTAGAAACTTATTTTATCTTTAACCTTTGGGGACAGGAGCTTGTTTTTATCACCATAGTCCCTATTGAATGACATCATTGGTTCTACCATAGATAAATAAGACACACCAAACAAAGAACTGCCTCATTTTATTTTCACTCAGCCAAGAACTGATAACCTGAAATCTCATTCTTTGGCCCTAGGAATTCATCCTTCCTCCTCAGATAATAAGGCCATTCACAGCTGGAAGTTAGACCTGACTATGTCTTGCTGTTCCTTGTGTTTGCTGATAAAGCGGCTTAGAGTGCTGTGAATCTGTTGCACCCAGGATACCTAAAGAGCAGCGGATGTCTGGATGGGAGTGAGTTTGACTCAGTGGCTTGCATCTGCCTGCTGAGTTCCTGCTCCAGACATCACAGCTTTGTTTCTATAAGCCATAGGCCAGGACTACAGCATCATCAGAGTTCTACTCCTAGAGATCAGCCCTGCCAGGTAGCTCTATTACTTTTGTTCACGAGGAGGGGAGAGGAGAACAGTATCTGCTCTGAATGGAAGGACACATCAACCAAAGTTATGCTGTGTTGTCAAGGTCAATTCTTGTCAACCCCCTTTCTTAACTTCTTTAGCTCATAAATAAATAGTCTCTATGAAAAGGAGGCAGCATAGTACATGCTTAGTAAGAATACTGGTTCTGGAGTGTGAGTACCAATCCTACCTGTATAAAATTTGAAAGTCATTTGAACTCTCTGGGCCTCAATTTCTTCATCTGTAAAATCAAGGAGGTTAGAATAAATGGCCTCTGATCCTATAAAAATAGGCTCATCCTTTTGTGTGACCACTTTTCTTTATCTCTCCTTGCCTTCCCATTTCTTTAGTTGATGAATTAAAGGAATTTAATAAATTTGATTATTTTTAATAAAAGAAGATTTGAAATGAAAATTCATATTTCTTTTCTGTCAGTCTATTGGGCTTTAAGACTTCATAATCAAGTTATTCACAGATACATTCTTCCTTTGTTTGGTATTCTTTCCTTTAGCATCTCCAAGACACTAGTAAGGGTATGTATAAAATTTCAATTTATTGACAATGTCTTTTTTTTGTCTATTTCTGGAAGTTTGTCAGAATGTAGAAATGTTCCCTGTCTTTGAGATATTCTTGTCCCCTCTTTAGTACTACAAGAAGCATTTTTCCTTTAAGAACTTCAGAGTTTCAGTGACTTTAAGAACTTCAGAGTTTCAGTTCTTACCATAGAAAGGAAATATAACTTATTTACACAGTCCTAGAACTACTAACTAACCCAGAATGTAACATCTGATCAGCAGCCAGTGTCAATATGGACTTTGATTTCTTGCCACTTTCTAGTGTTGTTATTTTCCAGATATGTAATGAGTAGCCAAGGCTACATCTTCATCTACTTTTATATGCTCAGTACTTCCTATGTATGGTTGTGTGATGTAAATTAAAAAAAAAATACTACCTAACCATACTGTGTTAGTACTCCTTACCATTTATTTAAAACAAAACAAAACAAAATTTAAAAAAAAACCTGGGAAGTTCATTCAGTTTCTGTTTTGTATCAATACAATTAAATATAACAAAAGACATTTATATGTTTCTATTGGTCCCATATTTGAGGTAAAAGAAATTGATCTAAAATTTTGTAAAATGTGAACATGTATCAAAATGCTTGAAGAAAGTAGAATATAATTTCCTAGAGGGCAGGAACTATCTTCATTTTTGTTTTTGTATCCCCAGTCACTATAACACAATAGTACAACTATTAGGTGCCAAAGAAGTACTTGCTTTGCTTCATGATTTCATGAATCAATCAATAAACATTCATTAAGTGCCTATTATGTGCCAGGTACTATGCTAAGCTTTAGGATGGCAGATAAGGGAAAAAAAAAACAGTCCCTCAAGGGACTTAACAGAAAGAAGATAACACATACCCCTAAACTGAAAAGAGTGAGAGAGAAAAGGTCCCCACTGATGGGACGTGGTGAAGTCCAGTTCAAAGAGCACCAATGGTGAGAAATGAAAGAGTGTGTACAAGAGCTTGGGAGAAAAGGAGAAATTCTTTAATCTCCTTCAAGAGAAGATATCTGGGGTTCCAAATTCTCTTTAAGATTGACCACACACACACACACACACACACACACACACATATAAAATCTTTTGATTTCTATTTGCTTGGATAAATAGATTTCCGCCCTATTCATTATTTGTAATTGTCTTTTGTGTAACCCATGTTTGGTGGGAAGGAATCAACCTCGTAAACATAAGCTTTGAACAATCATCACCTCTTTAAAGGTAATGGCCAGGAAAGTGGCTTTATTCTGAACCTATGTACTATTACACCAGCAATATTTAAGGAAGGTAGATTCTAGAGTTGTACCCCTCTCTCAAATGATTGGAGAACATAGTGGCCAGTCTTGTGGTCCTTCTGCTTCCCTCAAGTCTGGAATTGAAATCTCCCTCAGAGAGGGGTGGCCAAGATTCAAGACATATATATTAATGTCTTCTTTGAGCTGCATTTAGACAGCCTAGTTGGGCATTCATGTCTAATATGGGAAGCACAAACACCTTACAGTCACAATATATCATTATTTATTTTTTAACCAATGAGGTCATCAAATTCAATAACTATTAGACTAATACAAAGTAATATCCTTGTAGATATTCACCTATTTTCACAAGAAATCAACTGAAATCATAGAAAAGACATGAGTAGAAAGAAATTCCAAGTTTTGACTTGTTTTTTCCCTAAGGGGTTTCTGTTTCTGCATAGGGTTTAACTTTTCCGTCGACTGGTATCATATCTTGGATCTAGCTGGCATCATGGGATCCACCAGTCTGTTTCTATTATCCCTCCATCCTGACCTCAATAGTTTCCCACCTATAGAACCCTCTCACAACGGTCTAGAGTCACAAGGCAATGGTTCAGTCATAGCAGCATAGCTCTGTGCCAGGCAGAAGATAGGAAATAGCATTGTCATAAAAAGAATGGCCATAATTGGAGTCAAAAGAACTGAATTGGGATCCCAAACCAATACTTAATAGCTGTAAGACAACAATTAAATCACTGTACTTTTCTGAGGTTATCATCTGCAAAATGGAGATAACAACCCTTGTACCACCTACCCAAATCAATCAGCCCATCAACAAGCATTTTAAAACTCTTGCTATGTGACAGGCTTTGTGCTAGGCATTGAGAATATGAAAAGGCTTATAGTTGAGCTGTAAGGGGAAAAAATATGTTCATAGATAAGTATATAAAAATAGATATAAGGTGACTTGAGAAGGTGAGCACTAGTAGGTGGGAGATAAGGAAAAGTCCTCAACTGGAAAGTGGAACATGAACTGAACCTTGATGGAAACTATAGATTCTGAGAGATGGGGGCAAAGGGGGAGAGTATTCTATGCTTAGAAGTAGAAGATGAAATGTTATCTTTAAGGAATAGTAAGAAAGACATTTTGGCCAAACCATAATGTTCATGGAGGGGAGAAATGTGTAATGTTGGTATGTTGTATGGAAAGCAAATTGTAAACCTTTATGGACTATAGAAATATGAGTTATTATTTTAGAGTTGTATATCATCCTAGGATGGGTTTGCATTATTTGAAAAAAAACTACCCCCTACCAAGTACAACTAATTTTTTTAAATTTTTATATATTTTTAAAAAATATTCAATTTTAGGATTGCAGATTTAGAAATAGAAGGGACCTCCAAGGTCACCTAGTCTAAACTCCTCTTTTTTATGGATGAGAAAACAAGCCTAGAGAAGATGAATGACTTGCCCAGGTCACACAGGTGACAGTGGCAGAGCAGGATTAAAACCCAGGTCATCTGACTTCAACTCCACTATGCTTTCCTTTGCTCCAAACTGTCTTTATTTCTTTCGGTCTCTTGCTTGATAATAATCAGTCTTTGCACTGGGGAATGTTTATAACTCACAACATGTGTTTGGGCAAAATAAATGTGTTTATATACTCAGGGATAGTGCCACAATGTGTCTTTGCTAAAACAGTTTCACATTCAAATAAAATATTCCATTGTATGATTAAAAAAGTCAATTGATCCTCCTTTATATAAGTATTATTCTGTATATGCAGCTAAGTCTAAGTTGTATATATAAACAAAAAAGGCAAACAGAATTAAAACATTTACCTGATAAATTTATTACCCTAACAAAAATATCTAAATCCTTTCATTGAGGACATTAGTTACCTTGATTGTCTTGATGAAGTTTTGGTGTCCAGTGCCTATATTCTACATTTCATTTTGCATGCCTAAGCCCAGTTCTATGGTCATATCCAAAAATGCATCCTGACTCCATCACCTTGCTGTCAGGAGGTGATTAGACATTGACCATGGCCAATATGGTAACTCGATTTGTTTGACTGTGAATATCTATTTAGAAAGATTGTTTTTTTCTTTATTTTGTATGAGGGATAGAAGAGAAGGAAAATAAATTCTTTCTAATTGGTAAAAATAAAATAAAATCTTGAATACTGAAAGAAAAGAAAAGAAAAGAAAAGAAAAACACTTGGATTTTGATTTATAGAATTTGGTATTGAATCCTGATTCAGCTGCTTACTTACCTTTTGCATATAATAACAACAATTTTATTCTCCCATAAATTTTTCTAATAACAAAAAATTATCTTTACTATTCCTCTACTTAATTCAACAAACACATAATGCATGCTTTTGGGTTCAACATATATGTGTAAAGCTGCGCTTCCTTCTTACTTACCTTTGAAAGAATTCATGCCCTTTGAGGGCAAGGGATATTTTATTTCTGTCTTTGTATCCCCCAGACCCCATCATAACTCCTTGTACATAGTAGACATTGTATAAACATTTATAGAAAGGAATGACCAGTGTGACATTGTCAAGTAAACACCTCTGTGCCTCAGTGTTTTCATTCTCATGGTATAGAGGGTGGGCCTTGGAGTCAGGAAGATCTGTGTTTAAGACTTGCCTCAGGCACATTCTAATCTGTGACTTTGGGCTGGTAATTTAGCTTCTCAGTGCTCTAGATAACTAAATTGAAAAGGCTCAGACTAGTTGTTCATTTGTATGGAGAAGGTTATTCCTACACTGAGTTCCCCACATTTTGGAAGAAGAGGGATGAACAGAATTCCTCAAGAAAGTAGAAGCCCTTTCAACTTCTAAATCTATGATCCTATCAAACCAATAACTGTTTCTCTTCTAATACCTAAGACATTTATTTTCTCAATGCTTTTGATTAATCATATCCCTAATAGCTCAAAAATACTCAGTAAGAATATTTGGATGGCTATGGTAGCACTTGTTTTTGAAGAAGTTAACGCCTAAAACATTATTGGCACTAAGTTGGTTACAGGAAGGAAAGCGATCATAAATGTTTTTGTAAATGGCACAGAACTGGGAAAATGAAGAACCTTGCTCTAGTTCTGCCTCAGATTGGTTGTATAGACCTTACATGAGCCACTTTCCATTTCTGTGTAATTTACTTCTTCTTCATCTATCAAATGGAGATAATAATGCCTGTCTTATTTTGGGTTATCATAAAGATCAAAAGAGTTTTACCCAGGAATGAGAGGTTCTACTGGGGCAAACACTATATGGTTACTAAAGTTAAGAAGAGGAGGAGCAAACAGGCCCAGGATATAGTAAGGGCCCAACCCATGCAGTACCCAGTAGAGGATATTCACCCAGGATTGTAAGGAAGGAAGGAAGCAAGAGAGGTCTTCAGGAAGAGTTGGAGAAAATAAAGAGGAAGAATTCATATTTTAGTGGGAGGGGGAAAAGAAAGAAAATACATGAAATATCTAAGAATGAACAAGAGGTACCTCTGGAAAACAGCAGGGAGAAGAGAAAATGAGGAGTTCTTATTTAGGAGACAGTTTTGAGGTTCATTGGGGAGGGAATGAATGGAGAGAGACAGCAAGAGCATTTGAGAAATCAATAGATAAATGGTAGAAATAGAACAGAGATGATTTGGATATGTTGAAACTGTTTCTTTCTCTCTCTCTCTCTCTTTTTTTTTTGCATGTGTGTGTGTGCATGGGGAGATGGGTAGGTAGGAGGGTTTACCCCTTAGTTCCAGCCAGTGGCCTGCTATGTCAGCATTCATTTATAAATGGAAAATCTAAAAAAGGAGGGAACACAGGGGGGAAAAACCCTGAAGATTTAGGACAAGAAAGAGGAAGGAACAAAAGAAAAACATAGATCAGACAAAAGGAGGAAAGGAAAGAAAGAAGATAGTGTTAAGTTTTCTTCTTTAAAGACAGGGTATGGGGGGTACGCAAAAGGAAAAGTGAAAATAAAACCTAGGTAGCTTCTGGGAGGGGAAGAGGAAATCAGGAGGAGTCCATTCAAGACACTATTTGTTGTGATGATCTATCTATTTCTATAACATTTCAAGGTTCCCTAATTTACATTTCAGACAACAATCCTGTGATGTAGGTAGTAGAAGTTTCTTATCCTCATTTTACAGATGAAGAAACTGAGTTCCAGTGAGGCAATGTGATTTACCTATGGACACATTACTAACAGGTAACAGAGCTAGGGTTTAAATTCCTCTGTTCTGGCTCCAAATCTAATACTCTCCCTCACCATATCAAACTTGCCAAGGAAGATATAGTTAATAATAATAGCTATTATTTATAGAACACTTTAGGAAAGCATTTTACTTATTTCAATTCATTTGGTCCTCAAAATAACCCTGTAAGGCAGGTGCTCTTATCATCCCTATTTTATAGATGAGGAAACTGGGAGTGAGAGAGATTAAGGGACTTGACTGAGTCACTCTGTTATGTTTCTGAGGCAGGATTCAAATTCAGGCCTTACTGACTCCAAGTCTAGTACTCTTATATACTGTACCACTTAGTTTCCCTGTACTACTTAGTTGCTCTTATTATTAATTTGATTAAGATTATGGCTAGATACATCCAAATAGTGGGAAATAAGGAGTTTGACATGAACTTCATGTCAACATACAGGTTGGATTCAACATGGACTTTGAATTAATTCAACAAATATTTATTGCCCTGTCCAAGTACTGTCCTAGGTGTTGATACAAACAGGAAAAGTGGTCTAATTTCTGTCCTCAAAAATTTATCCTGGTGAGGGGCGTATAGGGAGGGAAGGGAGATTGACACAAATAAGTTTAAGTCAAAGTAGACTCTGATAGGGGCAAAAGAGAGATTCAGATAAAAGGATCCATGCCTTTTGAGGGAGGAGGGAACACTTTATGTAGGAAGATCAAAGGTCACAAGGGCAACAACTGACAGGAGAACTTTATGTGTGTCCCAGCTGCACGCTCAAAGCTTTTGTTCATTCTCTTTAGGAATTAAATAGCAGACAGAGGAAATGCTGTGACTTGGTCAAAAAGGTATTTTGATATAATGGTTTGGGGACTAGGCTTAGGAATACAAGTAAAAAGTAAAATTGTAGTCAGAGAATGCTAGTTTAACTACCTGCCAGGTGCTTTTCATTTAGGCATAAAGAAAGATTTTAACTGGTATTGAGGCAGTAGACATGCCACAGATGTGGCCTGAAGAGTCATCTGAACACAATGTGCAGTCATGAAAAGTGTTTGAGGAGTGGTGATCAAGGACACTAAAGTGTTTCCTATAAAAAAATGAATTACATGCGACCTCTGTGATGAGAGAGGGCATCTTGGACAAAATGTTCAATAACTTAAAGAGAAAATAAGTAGAGGTAGGTCAACTTTGGGGGCCTGGAATGAAAAGGGGAAGAAAAAATCTTGAGCTTGCAATGTGTGTCCAAATGCATGCAGGCAATTCACCCAGGACTGTAAGGAAGGAAGGAAGCAAGAGAGGTCTTCAGGAAGAGTTGGAGAAAATAAAGAGGAAGAATTCATATTTTAGTGGGAGGGGGAAAAGAAAGAAAATACATGAAATATCTAAGAATGAACAAGAGGTACCTCCGGAAAACAGCAGGGAGAAGAGAAAATGAGGAGTTCTTATTTAGGAGACTGTTTTGAGGTTCATTGGGGAGAGAATGAATGGAGAGAGACAGCAAGAGCATTTGAGAAATTAACGAAGCAAAAGACCAAAGAAAACAAAAAATAACCGGCAGATTGTTGATGGAATGCAAGTTCTCAAAGAAGGGGAAATAAAGGACGAGGACAAGAATTCAGAAACACAAAGGGGAAAAGAGAAGAGAGAAGTCAAAGAAAGCCTTGAGGGACTAAATAAAATACCAAAGCAGATAAAGCATAACTTGAAGTCAGAAGATATAATAGAAGCAGCACAGAAGGCTAGTGGTGCAGTTTCTAGAATAAGAGTTGGGTATAATTTTACAACTATGAACAAGACTGAAGAGGGAAATGTTTGGCAAATAGAGGGACTGGGCTGGAAGCTCTTTACCTCTGTCCAAACCTGAAGTGAGCTCTCTAGGGGTCAGCTCTTTGTCTAATAAACTTTGCATTTGAAAGGTATATTTGATCTGGGTTAGAAAATGCATGATCATAGAGGTGACTTAGGAAGGTGAAGAGATTTGTGAACATATGCCTACCTAAAGAAATATGAAAGGGAAAATCCTTTTGCTACATGTATTTCCCTTCATACAATAGGAAAGATAATGGAAAAGGAATTTCAGCTGCAACTTGAATCTATATAGGACAGGCTTAAAGGTGACCAACAGTTATTTCAAACACACAAGGAGATTCATGATCTCTTTGATCTGGAAGTTCCTTCCAATAATGCAGATGACAGCAGTCCATACTTGCTCTTCTCTGGGCTTCTTGTCCATACCCTCCTTTAAATTTGTTATAGGTATGGTGTATAGGATATTCAGGAGGACTAGCACCTCTGGTGTGAGGGTTTGCTGACCCCTTTTCAGGGCTGCTTATCTGCTTTTGGTGTTTACCTGTCACAACTCTCACCTGTGGTTCCAAGAAGCTGTAGAACATGCGGTGGCCACATGCTGGTAAACCACCTTGGCAGATGGGCTAAGCCCAATTGAGGGTAACTGACAGACCTCAAACTTCTTGCTGAGGTAAGGGGATGTCTACCCCAAACATGTTAAAACTTCTCCTGGTGGAATGGGCAGATGAGAACAATTTGTTCCAATCACCAAGAAGGTGGCTAAAGCAACTGCTGTCGTGCACTTAGAGCTCGGTCAGATATTAAAGACACCAAGGTCATCTACTACATCCTGAACCACTGCCAATCATCTTGACTTTTGTCTTACCACTGGACTTTTGCTGAGTCTGGAAGAGAGAATGAGGTTGATGACTTTTTGCAACTCTGCCTCATTTAAATCCAACTCACACACAAGTCAAGATATCATCCTGTGATGTCATTGGTCCTCTTTGAAAACAAAGGACAAACAACAACAACAACAGGCGGTCCACCCAGTATGCTGGAGATTTGCTTCCTTTTCTCCTGACATTGCTAAGGAAAAAGTGGAACATTATACTTCTGCACTTGTTATTTCTCACTATTGTCCTGCAACCAAATTCTATTTTTTTCCTCATTATATAATTTTCCAATAATAGTTTTTGTTCTCATCATCTTTATGGAGTTCCTCATTGGTTATATGTTGCAGCCTGCCTACATTCACTACGTGTGTCCACACTAATGTGTAGTCCACATTGAAGATGACAAAGAGTGGCAGGATATTACTAATGTTTATATCAGTTTGATAAGTAAAGAAATAGTGGTTCAGATAGTTCAAGTGAAATTGTCCCAAGTTACTTACATATGAAACTTATATTAATAAATCTCTCTTGGCAATAAGAAAGGAAGAAGAAAAGACTTTATAAAGTGAAGTAGATATTCACAGAAGCAGAAATGTTTAATGGAGGGCATAATTAGAAAACAAATTTGAAGGCATTATAGCAGAAATAGTGAAAATCAAAGAACAAATTAGAGAATTTTACATGGAGTCATAGTGATGAAGGAAGAAAGAAGTAAAACAAAAAGAAAACTATTTACTATAGATAACCTAGAATGTGCAAAACTTAGAAAGTATATTTAATAAACAAACCAAAATGAGGAATTCTTTATAAAAGCAATAAAGGATACAGAAAGATAACAAGTGATGTTGACTAATCATGGGGTTTCAATCAACAGAACAAATGCTTTAATCATAGACAACAAAACATTCACAGAAGGAATTTTGGTAAGATGGCACCATGAAAGATCCTAGAGTCTGTCTGCTTTCCCACTCCAGCAAAGTTCTGAAAATAAACCAAAAGGAAGAATGATAAAACCAAACAAAATCTGCTCTAAGCACCGCTGTTCAGTCTAGGACTGCACAAGAAGATTGCCAAGAAGTGTGTAGGAATTCTGAGTCGAAACAAATTAAGAGGATGAGAAAGTCAGCTCTGATACCTGGTGCCTAAAGCCAGCCAGTCCTCAGCCCTGGCCTGTTAGAGCAGCAGGATACACATTCAGGACTTATAGCTTACAGGCAGAATGAGACGTGTTTGGGCAATACTCTGTCCCCAGGGCCTTCTGAGAGGTCTGAAGCCAGCACTTTAGTAGCTTGAACAGGAGTCATAACAGGCAATAAGGCTAACATGGTGCCCAAGCAACCCCTACATTGGGGGCCTACCAAGAGGTTTGAAGCCAGCCTTCAAAGTCCAGGCAGTTTGGGCTAACGCCACAGCAGGAGACAGGGCCAGCACAACTCCTGGCAGCCCTAGCACCAATGGACCCTACAAAATGCCCAAAACAAATGTTCCTATTGCAGTCATTGCAAAAGTCAAGACAAAGACAGCAACTGGGCAATTCCAGCAACAGGAGATTTGTAACAGGCTTGAGACCCACATAGTCTGTGACATCCAGAAAGGATCTGTTAAGGCCCCAGAATAGAACAATCCATGCTGTTGTGGTCTGCACAAGACAAAGGAGGCAGAGATGAGCCCCATAGTATCATAGCGTTTAATAAACCCAAGGACATTAACTACAGAGTTAAGAACTTACTATCAGACAAAAACTACTGGTAAAAATGGAAAGCAATCTGGCAGAAATTAGGTTTAGACCAATATACCACATAATATATTATAAAAGCCCTAAACAGATACATAAGCTGGATTAAAAAATCATATCATAAACAAATTAGAGGAGCGTGGAAAGAGATAACTTTCATAACTAGGCACAGTGAACAAGTTACCGACACTTTAAAACTTCAGATCCCATCAATGTGGGCACTCCCTCCCCCAGGGCAGATAACAAGCCATTCAGGTCTTTCCACCTGGGGTGAATCATGCCAATATCTTCCAATATTTTCTTGTCAGGGGTCCTACCCAACATAGTGGGTACCCTCTGGAAGGTCTCTTAATATTGCTTGCATACTGATCAAGCATGCAACTGCCCGTCCTTCACTATATGATTACCTCACTTCCTTACATGGCCAGGTATTTCTTTGATGTATTTTTCACTGCTGCTTGAATGCAATTAATCATTGGTATTTTGCTGTGACTGTTTTATGTCCATGTCCATCTTTTCATTGTCCTTGTGTGACCTTCAATTAGGACTTTTTACAGTTGTGATATTTCATGGTTCTTAGCCACATGATATCCCTAGAAAAAACATCAGTATTAAAATGACGTTTTTTTGACTCAGGGAGAAACATGAACTTATCAAGAACATGGCACAATTTCCCTAAAGCCGTACATCTAGCTTTCTTCTTCATATTCAACTGAAGGCATAGCTCATGGTCCATCTGCAGCATCTATGCTATATACCATAGTCTGGACAATAGGCATTATCTGCTGGAGTTTTCCTGAATGGATTCTTAGGCCAAACTTTTTGAATGGCTGTGGGATCTCATTTGGGGAGTTGTGCAGTGTTCTGGAACTTGATACATACCAACCTTGAACAGTAACATCTGATGTCCATCTTCAGTTTGGCCTCTCTTGGACATCTCTCATGATAGCACAGATGCCCTTTGATGAGCATCTCTATCCCTGGTTTATGTTTCACTTGATATTAACAACAAAAGGATTTCTACCCAAAGTTCTCTCTGTTATTGCATCTTTCACATGATCTTAAAATATGCACAGAAGTCATCTTTCTTGTAGAGTATCCTCAATACACCATTTTGTTCTACAAAATAAAAGCTACATTTTTTTTGTAATCAACAAACAATGGATACTTGGGATCTTATACTTCAGTCAATTATGTGACCCTAAATATATCACCTACCTTAGACATCATATGTAAAAGTTCATTGGATTCTGTTTTCATCAAATGTTCATCAAATGCCATAGTTATGTTTGTATGTTATTCTCACAAGGGATCTGTTGAGATGGGAAAGTAGGTATGCTTGGTAAACTCCTGAAATGTGAGAATATAGGAAATATGACAAGCATTTATACACCCACCGAGTAGATGAGGAAAGAAAATACATTGAAAAATCAGGCTGCCTAAGTAGCCCTTCATTCTATGATGGGTTTACAGGCCATCTCATAAGCAAATATGGACCTGATTTATGAGAAGCAACATGGTAAGGGCTCTGGAGATGTGGATACAAATTCTTCCTCTTATGCTTACTAACTATGTGATCTTGAACAAGTCACTCCAATTTCAGGCCTCAATTTTCTCATTCATAAAATGAGAGGGCTGGAATTGATGTGCTGAAGTACCTTCTAGATCTACAACCATGATCCTATGAGACTATGATTGGAGAGAAGTGGGTCTTAAAGATGAAAAAGAGTTAGTGATATATGCACTAGTTTAAATTAAAAGAAATCCAGATGACAGTTTGACAATGATGGCTTGACACATAAATTGAAAATGAAGAAAGAATTTGCTAGAGAAACTAAAGCAAAAATCAATAAATCAAAGTGTAGTCTGTATAAATGGAAGAAAAGAAGAAGGCAATGTGATAATATGATGATGTCAAAATGGAAGCTGAACCACTAGTAATTTTTGCTATTCAAATTCGAGGTGAAGATGTTGTTATTGTTCAATTGTTTAAATTATGTCCAACTCACCATGACCCAATTTGGGGTTTTCTTGGCAAAGACACTGGAGTGATTTGTCATTTCCTTTTCCAGCTCATTTTAAACATGAGGAAACTGAGGCAAACAGGGTTAAGTGACTTGCCCATGGTCATACAGCTACTAAGTGTCTGAGGCCAGATTTGAACTCAAGAAGATGATTCTTCCTGACTTCAGGCCTGGCTGTCTGACATTTGCACTCTACCTACTGTGCCACCTCACTGCCCCAAGGTGATGGAGATATAGAAAAAAAGGAAATGAAAATGAAGAAAATGGGGGAAAACAAAGTTGTGGAACATTTAGAATCATTAAAAAAATAGGGTAAAGCTGTTCACATGAACAGCTTTAATTGTATATGGCTCCCATCCAAAGGGCGAACAATCTTTCTGATGGGAACCCTTGCTGGTCCCAAGAGACAGGTGGAGCACACTTAGGAATCAGCTCATAGATCTGCTGCTAGGTCACTTGCAGAAGGAAGACTAGCCACAGATAATGAAAAATTATTTTATGTCTTAATTTATGTATGTGCTTTGCAACTTTAAGAAGGCATGAATACAACCACTGAGGAGGCAGGCTTTAAATCAGCTCATATTGAGAGATTGATGGGGAGGGAGTGTTTTACTGAAGAGAAAAGATTAAAAAAAACAGGAAAAAGAAGAAAAACCTATGAAAACTCATAGTGAAGAGGGCAAATGGCAGATAAAGGTGAAGGAGCTGAAAATAAAATCAAACAAGTGTTATACATAAAAACATCAAAAGTGTTCTAAACTTAAGAAAAATAAACCTTCAACATACTGACCCTTGGAAATGGGGAATGGTGATTTCATTTTTAAAGAAAAAAATAAAGAATAAAGAAAAAAGCCTTAATCATACTGAGGAATTTAGTGACAGGTGGATATTCTAGCTCCCATGAAAGGCAGGTTGTATTTTTACCTCTTCCTTTGTGTGAGACGGAAATCTCACCCATTTCTCTCTCTCTCTCTCTCTTTCTCTCTCTCTGTCTGTCTTCCTCTTCCTCTCTCTCTCCCCAGAGACAGAAGAAATAGGGATGGAAAGAGACACACAGAGAAATAGAGACAGAGACAGAGACTGACAGAGAGATGGAGAAACAGAGACACAGAGACATAAAGATAAAGACAGAGACAGATGAGGAAGAGAGACAGAGACTAATAGAGAAAGACAGAGAAAGAAATAGAGACAGAGGGATAGATAGAGAGTCACAGAGACAGAGGGGGACAGAGACAGAGAGAGGAAAAGAGACAAAGACAAAGAAAGAGAAACAGAGAGGTCTAAAAGGAGAGATAGAGACAGATGAAGAGACAGAAAACATGAGAGACAAAAGAAGAGAGAGATACAGAGAAAGAGACAGGGACAGGGACAGAGACAGAGGGACAGAGATGGACAAATAGAATCCTAAGTCAGGGTTGGTGGAGGTTAGAAGCTGAACCTGGTGGTGAGTTGCAAATGGCAACTAACAGACTCAGAATCTGAGTCTGTTTAGTACTGAAGACTAGGATATGTTATTATGGAAATAACCATAATAGTGAGCTAGTGTAGAAGAATCCATGCCTGCATTGTGGAGAAAGCTATAATTTTGTTTTATCTGTTTGGTCTGAAATGATTATTCTTGTTTGACTTAGTGATTACATTTTAGCAAGCTAATCAATAGATTCTCTTCTTATATGAAAGAACAAATCAAACTTAATATTGCTAAATTATTTATTGTGAGGGCAGGTGCTGTATCTTATATATGCTTACATCTCTCATCATCCCTAGCATGTTGCTATCTCATAGTAGGTGCTGAATAAAATTTTGATGACTAAATAAATGATTGCTATTCAGCAAATATATGGTAGAATCTTTAATAGAATGTCTTGTTCCTTTTTCAATAGTAAGTCATAGCATATCCAGTAAATGTTTTCAGAGACTCTCAGGCAATCAAATACTGAATAGTTTTTCTATTCAATCTCTTAATCTCTCTTTCTCTCTTTCCAGAAAGTTATGAGATCTCTGCCACAAGGACAAAGGGGTAAAAATGCAACCTGCCCCTTGTTGGAGCTAGAAAATCTGTCACTAAATTTATTAACATCATTGATTTTTTTTTCTTTATACTTTACTTTTGTCTTTGAGAGTGAAGTCACCATTCCCATTGACCAGTATACTGGAGGTTTATTTTTCTTAAGTTTAAATCACTTTTGGTATTTTTGTATGTAACATAATCAGGTCCATACTTCTTAGTGCAATAATTCAAGTATCTCTGATTTTGTTTCTGCAGCATATCCACCCACTGATACATATTGCAGTCCCTCCCCAACGTTTATTGATAGTCGTTGACAGCAGCTGAGTCATTCTTATTTAATGGATAGGATATTGGACCTGGAGTTCCAAAGACCTACATTCATATCCTTCTTAGAGCCTTACTAGCCTTATGGCCCTGGGCAAGTCACTTAATCTTTTTGTTCCTTAGTTTCTTCATCTATAAAATGAGAGGGTTGGATTCAGTGACTTCTAAAGTCCCCTCTAATTTGAACTCTACAATTACATGTACATTTCTGCCAAGAGCTGAAAAACACTTAAAGCCTTTACTATTTAGTAGAAGGTTCTGGAGCACATGCTTCACTGTTACAGCCTTTAAGAGCTCAGGGTCACTTCCATGCCATGATAAGGCATTGTAGGAGGATTTAGCTATTTCTCATCTTTATTTTAATGTTGATCCAGAACACAATAGTCTTTAGTTTTATTCACAGATTTGAGTCATAAGACTGACCTCTATAACTCACCACCCAATTTAATTATTTAATTATTTAATTATTTAATTATTTTTATTTTTTTGGCGAGGCAATTGAGGTTAAGTGATTTGCCCAGGGTCACATAACTAGTGAGTGTCTAAGTGACAAATTTGAACTCGGGTCCTCCTGACTCCAGAGCCAGTGCTCTATCCACTGTGCCACCTAGCTGCCCCTACCTAACTTAATTTTTACATCCCAAATAGCCCTTGACTTGAGAACTTTTAGCTCAAAGGGTCATGATGAGTCCTCTATCACAAGGCTTCATATACACACATACATACACTCACATAGACATCCACACAAACTAAAATACAAAATAATTATTCATTGGCTAGTTTTTGTTCTCCTTGCATAAGCTTTATCTTGAGTCCTTTCTGCTGTCCGAGGTTCCCACTGGCAAGATCACTTACCCATTTTGATGAGAAACATATATAATTAATGCAAAAGAAAACTGATTCCAGAAGTTATTTGAATAGTTCTACCTTTTTTTTTAATTACTCTCCAGCATCCAATATGTTTACTTTTTTCCCACATTCTTTATTTTAATTTCATGATTTCCTTGGAGTTTGGAGGTATTATCTTTTTTTCACCTCCCAAGTGATCAACAAGAATCCTCAATGGTCCAGACTCCATTTTGACATTTTGTTTCAATATGGTTTCTCCAGAACAGCTTCCTTTTTATTTTTCACTTCCAAGATATAGAGGGGATTCTCAGTCATGGATGCCCTCTGTGGTCCCATTCAAAAACTTCTGTGATTCTGTATTATAAGGGAATAGCTACAGTTTGGAATCTTTAAAGTGCATTATCCATTCAGACTGTGTGATTACCCCTGGGGACATTGAATATATGTCACATAGGAAGCCCTAAGGGAAAGACTGAGTGAGTCCTGCGCATAGTGCTGTCACAAAAAGTGACAACTTAGTACATTGACAAATAACTCACTTAATTTCTGTTGGTTAGTTTATCTTCACTTTAGAAATTTAGAACCAAATCTTGTCAAACCTGTACAGGTAATTTTTTTTTCTTTTTCTTTTTGTGGACACATTTTGATAAGTACATCATGAATCTGAATCTGTCAACTTCTCTCTATTGTTCAGTAAAACTTGGGACCCATGCTCAGTGCAAATGGATTATTTCTTTCCATTTTTCAACTTTATATTTTTAGGAACATATTTATAATTTGTAGACTCCTAAAAGAACATGAATTGACTTGTTTGTTCAGCTAGTTTCTTTCTTCTCCTTCAATTTTAATGACCTTCATAATTTATATATTATTTGCCAAAGGGACTTCTATGGCATTTGACTTCTGATTGCAATTAATGGACTGGGAACTAGGTACAGATTGAGTCTTAGTAGGGAGCCACCAGAATAAAAACCATTTTGACTAACTAGCATATCTATCTATCTATCTATCTGTCTATCTATCCACACATGTATATGCATATGTACATATATATGAGTATGTATACATTCATAGAAACATGAATACATAGTTATATCTACAGATATATACACTCTCATTTGAAAGAGACTCCAGTTCAAATAATAACCTTTCTCTTACAATACAGCATTTCAAGTATATTGGGAAGGGGAGCACAGATATGTATGTATATACCTATACCTATACCTATACCTTACTTATACATACATACATACATACATACATACACACATACATATATATAATATAAACATACATATACATGCATGTTTATGAGAAACAGAGAAAGAGAGAGAGAGATGCAATTCTAAGTTTGTAAATTAAGGAAGAGGTATAAATGTACATTGTCTGAAGGAGTTTCTTCTCTATGAAAATTATCAAACCAATAGTTTAGAAATACATAATAGCTGTCGATTTGCATTGGTTGAAGTAATGCAATTGTTCTACAGCTTATATTCTTAGTGCTGTCCCCTCTCCCCCCTTCTCTCCACTCTGTCTTTCTCTCTCCACATACATGCTGTAAGATTTAGAAACAAAGATAATTTTTTGAAAAGAAAAAAATAAAACTGAAACTATCAGTGTTGACTCAATTTCAGTCATGTAATGTTTTCTTGGATGTTATTTTATATTTCTGGCTTCTTTATCTTACAAGATTTTGTCTTTGTCTTGTGGCTTCTGCAGGTGCCCTTTCTAGCTCTACAGACTCCTCACATAAGACATTCATAATTGGAATGGTTCATTTTTAAGCATTTCCCTATGAAGAGATTGAAGGAGCATTTATTTTATTTACCTCCTTCTTACTTTTGCAGAAATCTTTTACTTACAAGTCATTTTTGACTGTGTCATGATGTAGCATATAGGAGATACATAACGTGAGCTGTAATTATGTTTTCCAAAGCTACTTTATAGGCTATTTTGGCACAAGGGGACATTATTAAGAGTAAGGATCCATCTGTCATTCAAAAATGACATTTTAAACTTAACAATGGGTGTGCACATCTTATCTGAATGGAGTAATCTAGATATGGGTCACAGTGTTCTTTTAAAGAGGATTCCAACAACCTCTGATTACAGGAATTCAATAGGCATGATGCCTCTTGAAATGAATAGTCAATAGCTGGCCACATACTGCTGCCATCTGTGTTTCAAGGAAAAAGATCTATCCAATGAAACCTAGCCAATATATAGATCAGATCCTCATTAGCTTTTTTCCCATGTAGTTTACTGATCCCTTAGCGACATCTTTTTGAAAAAAAAAAAGTGGATTATGAATGTTGAGCAGGGGAAATTTCACTTCTAATGCTTTATAGTCAGATTTGGAGTCAGAAGAACTAAACTAAAAGCCTGCCCTGGCCCTTACTGCTTGTATGACCTTGGCCAAGTCTTTTCACTGTTCTGGGTCTTAGTTTCCTCATCTGGGAAATGAGGATGTTGGCCCATATAATCTCTAAGGTCCCTTCTTTACTGCTGCTGTGCTATAGGTGTAAACAGTACATGTTTTTTCATTCATCCCTGTGGAGAAGCACTCTTCTATTTTGTTGTATATGTTTGAAAACTCTAATTTCAAAAATGGAGCAAATCCTTTTATGTTTAGCCTCCTTTTATTCCACTCTAACTCAAAGTTGGCATAGTGAATAGATTGCTGGGCTTGAAGTCAAGTAGACCCATCTTCCTGAGTTCAAATCTGGCCTCAGACCCTGGGTAAATCACTTAATCCCGTTGCCTCAGTTCCTCATCTGTAAAATTGAGCTAGAGAAGGAAATGGTAAACTACTCCAGTATTTTTGCCAAGAAAACCCCAAACGGGGCCATGGAGAGTGGAATATGATTGAAATGACTGAAAAACAACAACAAAACTTGAAAGATATACATCCTTTTACTTCATGAGGACTTCACTTGTATTAGGCAAGGCATGTCCAGACCGAAGCATGGGAAAGAGATTTTGGAAGAATATCCAAAAGAAATTCTTCTTTATTAAATAAATATGTAATTCAGAAAATGAGTTTTGCTTTTCAGAATTATACCTTTACAATACCTCTGACTTAAACTTGGCTTTAAGGAGAGTTAAAATCCATTTCTTTTTCTACCATTTCAAATGTTTCTGGAATGCAGGCCTTGTGCCACCATTTTCTGCCTGAGGTTGAGGAGCACCTGAGGATGAGTGATCTTACCCCAAGGCAAGATGTGCCTGAGTGTTCCCTCCTAACAGCTGCATTCTGAAAGGGGATAAATGAGAATACACTCATTCATTCATTAATTTACCAATTGGGAACACTCACTGGCCCTGTTAAGTTGCTCTCATGTTATGGTCCTTAAACATAATCACTAATTGTCTGGAAGTGTGCCTGTAATACTTAGACTGACTTGGTCCTGGGTGTCCCTTGAAGTCAAGTCCAGCTAGGCAGCTGGGGCCAGCTCACTAACCCCCACCCACAGTTATTCAGCTGTAGCCATAGATCCCAACACACTCAGCTATTTCTCTTGAAACATGCTACAAAGAAAGAAGCAGCCAAAGTTTAGCTCGTTATAAAGACCTGTTGGCTTAGGAGGAAAAATATAAGAATGAGGAGTGGCTCCATTTCAACTCTGGGGAATTATACTGTTTTCTTCAATGCTCCATGATGAAAAACCAAATTCAGATTGTACTCTTTTGGGAAAATAAGTAAATTCCTGGATATATCAGGCCCATTCAAAAGAGTGCTAATTATTTTCTTTGTGCCGTCAAAGGCTTTCTCTCTTTCTCTCTCTCTTTCTCTCTCTCTCTTCCTCTCTCTCTTTTCTTTCTCTCTCTTCTTTCTCCCTCTCCCTCTCCTCTATCTCTCTTCTAATTTTGGAGGTGCACAAATTTCTTCCAAAATTTTAACACTTAACCACTTATCTGAGAGAAGCTTGGGCTGTTTAGGCTGGTACTTTCCACTATTCTTAGAGAAGAGATACTGCTTTTCTCATAGGCCTAAAAGTAGCTGAAACATATATAATGCTTTGTACATGATCTCATTTGATCCACAGAGCAACCATATGGATGAAGAAACCTAGGCTGCATGAGATTAAATGACTTTCCCCAGGGCATATTTAATAAGTCCCAGAATCAGTCCTTGCAAGTCAAGTAGACTTCCCATGATACTATTTTGGATTTTTATAAATTATATAGGAAGAATATCTATCTATCTATCCATCTATCTATCTATCTATCTATCTATCTATCTATCTATCTATCTATC
>NW_020954552.1:13618269-13688897 GCF_900497805.2 Vombatus ursinus | reverse complement strand
ATCTATCTATCTATCTATCTATCTATCTATCTATCTATCTATCTATCTATCTATCTATCTATCTGTCTATCTATTTAAAATGTTAAGAAACTTAGAAAGTTTCTCCAGAATCAGCTCCCATTCACATTCATAGTTATGATTATTAACTGTGTATTCCCTCCATCCTACTTTTTCTCTGTTTATCCTTCTCTCTTTTTCTTTTTACCCTGTCCCTCCTCAAAAGTCTGTTTTGCTTTTGACTACTACTTTCCTTAATCTGCCCTCCCTTCTATCAGCCCCTTCCCCTTCTCTTATCCCTTTCACTTCCTACTTTCCTGTAGGGTAAGATAGATTTCTCTACCAGCTTAGTGTGTATGTTGTTCCCTCTTTGAGCCAGTTATGATGAAAGTAAGGTTCAAAATTTGCCCACCACCCCTCCCCTATCTTCCCCTCCATTGTTTAATCTCTTCCTTTCACACCTCTTTTATGTAAGATAATTTTTTTTGTCTTTCTTCTCCTTTCCCCCATAACCCAATGCATTCTTTTTTCCCACCCTTTAATTTTACTTTTTTGAAAACATCCCATCATAGTCAACTCACATTCATGTCCTCTGTCCATGTATACTCTTCTAACTGCCCTAATGATGATAAAGTTCTTAAGAGTGACACTTGTCATCTTCCCATATAGGAATGTAAACATTTGAGCCTGGATAATTTGCTAACATGGTGACTAGTTTCTGAATAACTTCATAATGACTGTACCATGAATATGATTGTGAGAGCTTTACTGTTATTTTTTCCTCTTTAGACTTTTCCTTTCTGAGGCATTTAAGAATCAGGATAAAACAGTAAGAAAGAAACTGTTTTGATCAATTCTGGTCCTAGATTAGGATTCTTACACACTCTAGCAGTCAGAGTGAGACAGCCCCTGGAAGAAACTTTAGTCAGTTCCAGAAATATGGATTTTATGCTCCCAAAGAGAAAACTTTCATAGCTTGAGTGGGTGGCAAGGTATATAAAGAGTGATTATCCTGAAACTGAAAGTTCAGAAGCAGTTTAGGGGGCTATGATATGCTTGCTTTTTTTTTTAAGCTCTTTATTTCTAGTCTATATATTCTTGTGCTAGTCTTTTTTTAAATGCTCTAATTTATTCAATGCAATGTACTTGTAGCCAGACAGATCTTACCCAGCCTTCTAAATCCCTAGTCTTTGAAACATAAAGAGCTGTGTCATAAAGAAGACCTGGTCTGAGTAAGGTTGGATAAGGGAGACTTCTTAAGCATTGTGAAAGATCCAGCCTACCTTCAGCAGTCAGACTATAGACACATCTAGTTTTTGAGAGGATTGCTAGGATTGAGCTAACATTCTAGATGATAAGTCAGCAATTCATGAAGGCATTTCATATTGAAAGCTTAGAAGAGTTAGTTCTTTTTGTGATTGAATTAAAAATGTTCTCGAATATATATATATATACACATATATATGTATGTGTGTGTGTGAGGTGTATATACACACACACATATAAATCAATCAGTAGTACTATATGCCAATACTATATGCCAAGCCCTTTGCTGAGTGCTGCAGTTACAAAGATACAAATTTAACACAAAGAATTTATAGTCTATCATGGGAGACAACATACTTACACAGAAACAACACATACATATATACATATATAAATATATGTGTATATAGATGTATAGATATATGTATATTTTACAATATGACAATATATGTATTAATTGTATATATATATACATATACAATTGATGCATGCACACATATATATTTCTGTGTGTGTATACAGAAGATACATGTTTGCATATGCACGCACACACACACACACGAAGGCCATTTAGGCTGTGCAGAAGAATGAATGGAGAGTCATACATAATAATACTGGAAAGTGTGTTGGGGCCAGATTGATAAAGATTTAAATGGATTTAAACATAGAGTCTTTTGAAACTAATGTTCATATAGCACTTTACCATTTTCAAAATGCTTTCACATAAATTGTCTCATTGAGTCCTCAACAACAATCCCACCAGGTTAGGCAGACCTATTTGGCAGATTTTTTTTTTGATGTGGTTCTGTGATGTTAAGTGATTTTCCAAAGGTCTGTAACTAGCATGTAGCAGAGGCATTTCTAGAGCCCAGGACTTCTTATGCATCCAGTCTTCTTTTTACTGTATCAATTAATGATTCCACTGTTTGCTTTCAAACGAACTCTTTAGATCCTCAGATAAATCCACATTAAATAAAGATTTCAACTACAATTTCTTGTTTACATGAATAAGCTCTGAGACTTTGGACTAGTAGCCTGTTTTACCTCCTGGGCCTCTGTAAATGAGGAAGTTGGAATGATGATCTCTAAGGTTTTTTTTTTCTTTATCATTCCAACATTCTGTGATTTTGTGAGAATCCCATGCATATGTGGATGGATACATACATTTTGCCAAAGACTCGTTTCTGAATCAGACTTGGAGAGCTCATTTGGGCCTTAGGTATTCTGCTTTGCACTTAAACTCTCTGTGGTATCTCCTCTTGCTCTTTGTTTATTATCTCCTGTGTCTAAAGTTAGTAAATGTACACAAATTGCAAGATTTTGGGTCTGGCCTCTGCCCTGGGAGAGTATGTTTACAGTTATTGCTCACAGGGGGCTTTCTTGGGTTGTTATGGAAACCAAGACAATGTATTGGCAGGGGGCAGATATCCCCTCACTCCTTTGGTGAGGAGGAAGTTCAGTTAAGTACTATGTAATTGATAGAGAAAAGGTCTTCTAGCTCCCAGTTTTGGAATGTGAATGTTACTTTGAGCTCATCTCCAATGGGCCTCAGGTAGGCTCAGTAGACTTGAACTTCCTCAGATGTAATTAGTGGTTCTGAGGAGTGCTCATGGATGCTAATATGCACTTCAGAATTGCTAGTCCTTGACTGTTACAGTGCCCTAAAAACATCCTATTTCTTATGTGAAAAACAGTTCATTGGTCACCAGGTTTGGTTGCAAAGTACCATTGGGAATTGAGAGAGTAAACAAAAGCTATCAGACCACCAAAAATGCTTTACCTAAGATCCCCAAGAGGCAGAGAAGCATTGCTTTCTTGGCATTATTTAGATAATTTCTTCCTGTTCTACATGAATTTGTTATTTTAGGTGGAGTTATTAATAATCAGTTGTAAGAACAGAATCTAACGTGCTGATTGGTCTTCCCACTTAAGTGATCTAGGGGTGCTTCAATTCCTTTGAAGTTTAAAGTAAAACAAAAGCAACAATAACAACAATCCATTTTTTTTTTTTAGGTATTGGAAGGGAAAAAAATGCTAGGCATTGCATAGGGGAATCATTAACCCCACGGACCATATGGGAAGGTAAATTATTGCTGGATTGATGTGAGAAGAGTGTGAAGGCTGAGTTTCTCACAAAGGTTATAGTGTGGTTGTAGGGCTGAGATGAGAAATTCACATAGCTAATCCATAAGAATTCTTTCAGGCTACACAGACTCTTAGAAAACCACATATCAACATTATCTATGTTCATATATGTATATGTATAAACATCTATGTTCTAATATATATATATATGTACTTATACACATGCAAATCTCTCTCTTTACCTATATAACATTTGTTGTTGATATTTCCAAATTGAATTTTTATCTGGTTTGCTGCACTTGGGAAGGATGCAGCTGTTAGCTGCTTGTTTGATACCTTTGTTTTAGAGGAATGTCCCATGGAGTAGGAACCAGAAGACCTGGTTGGGGGGAAGTCCTCATGGCCTAGCTCTGTTATCTCCTAGAGCAGGGTCTGTCTTATTTTTCTGTTTGTATTCCCTGCACTAAGGACAGTGGAAAGGATGTAGCAAGTATTTAAATGTTAAATTTATGCATTCATTCATACTAGTAATGGAGTCTTTGCTAAGATATTAGCCTCCTTGGACCAGGACTCCATGTGTTTTCACTGGCTGTCCGTCCCACATGGAATGCTTTCCCTCCTTAGCTCTACCTCCTGGTTTTCCTAGCTTTCTTCAACTCCCACCTAAGATTCCACCTTCTAAAGAAAACTTTTCCCGATCTGTTGTGCCTTCCCTCTGTTGTTATTTCCAGTTTATCCTGTGTAGCTTGTTTGCACATAGTTGCATGTTGTCTCATCTTTAGACCATGACCTCTTCAAGGGCAGGGACTGTCTTTTGCCTTTCTTTTTATCCCTAGCACTTATCACAGGACCTGGCACAGAGTAGGCACTCAATAAATGCTTGCTGACTGGCTGATAATCAGTGGCACCATCTCCAGTAGGAAATATTACTGGAATAGATGATCTCTAAGATCACTTTCACATTCTATGATTTAACAAATCTGTGAAATGGGTCATCTCACCTAGAAGGGGATTTAGTGCAGTACTAAATCAATGGATCCCCTATACAGAGTGACTTGGAAAGAGATTCCAGAGATGCTGCATGTACCTAAATGTGCCACCGAGTTGCAAACCATATATGGCCACTTCCAAACCAGAAAATCAATTCTTCCAGGTACTGGTGGTCACATTTTTTTTGTCTCATGACCATCAATATTGATCCAACTTGGGTCTTGACTTTGCCACAAGTTAAGAGATGAAAGTTGGAGTTATCAATTGTATGTGAAGTAATACATCCTAGTACCCACAATTTATAATCCTTATTATATTGATAAAATGTGATTTCAGATAAAACACACACACAATTGATTCTCTAAGTTATAGATGATTATTTTTGTATAGCTTTTAATTGATAGGAAAAGGTGGTATATATTAATATTTTAATTCAGTTCTAACTAGTTGTATAAAAAATTGTCATGTTTTACAGAATTTCACAAATCACATTCTTTCATATTTAAGGAATGTTAGCAAAATTTCATGGTTTAGTAGAAAAACAATGGACTTTGAGTCAAACAACCTAGATCTAAGATCCAGCTCTGACATTTACTGAATCCATGATTTTGAACAACTTCTTTCTCTGCCTAAGTTTCTTTATCTGTAAAGTGGGGTTAGAGAAACAAATACTTATTGTCAGGCACTATGTTAAGTGCTTTTACAAATATTAGCTCATTTGAGCCTCATAACCTTTGGAGGTAGAGTCTGTTGTGATCCTCATTTTACAGTTGAGGCACACAAAAACTAAGTAACTTGCCTGTGTCATACAGCTAATAAGTGTCTGAGGCTGGATTTAAACTCAGTTCTTTCTGACTCTAGGCCTAGCATTCCATTCATTACAATACTTAGCTGTCTCTAATGGGGGTGATAATGCTCATATGCTTACCTTTCAATTTTTTCTTATTGAAATGTTTTATAAATTCTACAATGCTAACATAAATGTTATCTATTATTGTTAGGAACAATAGTCAGTCAATAAGCATTTATTAATCACCTCCCATGTCTCAGGTGCTGTTCTAAGTGCTGGGCATACAGAAAGGCAAAAAACAAGCCCTGCTGTCAAGGAGCTTATAATCTCATGTAAAGACATTAAGCAAGTGAATATATACAAGCAAAATATATACAGGATAAAAAGGAAATAATTGAAAGAGGGAAGGCACTGAAATTAAGAGGATTAGGGAAATGCTTCCTGTAGAAGATGGGACTTTTGTTGGGAAGCCAGTGGGTGGAGATGAGGAGAGAGCATTCTAGGAATGGGGGATGTCAGAGAAAACGTCCAAAGTCAACAGATGGAGTGTCTTGTTTGTGGGACAGCCAAGAGGCCAGCGTCACTGGAGTGAAGACTATGTGGGTGGTTTGGGTGTGTGTGTAAGGTATAAGAAGACTAGAAAAAATGTGTGTGTGTGGGGGGGCAGCTTCGGTGATGAAGAGCTTTGGACTCCAAAGAATTTTATGCTTGACACAACAATGCACTAAAGATCATCCAAATTGACTGATAGAGGTAATACTGTTCCATCAATGTTTCAGTATGAGAAGTGACAGAAGTACAGGAGAGAAGGTGGTTCATTTTTTATTCCACTCTGAAAAAGCAACAACAACAATAGATCTTTGTATTAGTTGTTGGATTTTCTCTTTTCTCCATTCATGCATAATGGATATTGATTTAAGTAAAGAATTTTATAAACATACACAATGTTCATAAAATTTGACCCTGCAGGTATAATTTCAGAGGCCATGGTTCTAGCAGTGCTTGGTTTACATTAATTTTTGTTTCAGGAAAATATCTACAGAGCTAATTTGGAAAGAATTCACTTCATGTTCTGGTTTATGTTGTTTTAGCATGCTTTCAAAGGCCAAGTCAGAGAGAAAACCCCTTTTTTGCAAATGAGATAAACCCTTCAGATCAGCCCTGTATAGGGGGAAAAATTAAACTACAATCCAGGAAGCCTAGCATTAAATTACAAATAATTGGGCATTTTGCCCCTAAATTTAGGCCATTTTAGAATAGATTGTTGTGTGCAGGTGATTATTCAACTCTTTCTAGGACAACACAGTTTACTCATTCATTACCAAATTCATTTTAATGAATCTTTGCAGATATTTATAAAAATTCAAGACAGAAGCAAGAAATAGAATGTTTAAATTTTTCCATCCATAACATAAACAGGAAATTATGTGTTTGGGTGGGTTGGTGGGGGGAGTCAATAGTTTTAGTAAATCTGTCCTGAGGTATCCTTCCTTCAGAATGCAAATTCATTTTTTCATCAAAGATTTAAATAGACTTTAAAATTTATGTTCCTCAATAATCTTTTAAACATTTCTAAGAGGGCCTAGTCTTTTTCTTTGGGATTCCTGACATTATTTTAGGGAGCATATAGTCACTGACACTAAGTTTATTCCTTCAAAGACTCATTTATTTCTCCTGAGAAGAAGCTTTATTTAGTGGATCCTTTTCTTTCTGGCATTTCTGTTTCTTGATATATAAAGTTTCCCTTGATGTAGTTCAGGATTCTTTGGGATGCCATGTATTATAAGGGGGTATATTTTTTGCCTTTGATTGAGCATATTCCCTCCAGAGAATATCAATTTATGCTGAGACATGACTTCTTTTCAGGTGAATGTTTCCATGATGTGTAAGCCCGTTTGGGGTTCTTTTAGATTGTCTTGGCAGTTAGAGATATTGTACAAATTGTTTCAGGGTTGGAATCATACATTCTTCTTTGGATTCACCAGTCCCTAGAGGTGTCCTCAGACTAACCCTTTTAGGTGGAGAAGAATTCAAGGGTGTCTCTGTGGTCTTGTCTTGGGTAAACCTTATCTGGAATGCACCAGAATAGAGCTCACGTTAGACATCCTTCTCTCAGTCAGTCAACAACTCATACCATGAATGCCATGCTCTATTAAGATCAGAGATCTTAGTGTATGTGGTGGAACTTTTGGCAGTGCATGGGATTACAAAAGAAATCAGTTATATTGAAATACAGCCACCTAAATACACAATCAAGTGCACAGACCCCAGTTAAGAATCTTTATTCTAGAATCTCTAACAACTGATTTCTATTATAATTGTTCTTCACAAAATCCAAATAAAAATCTCATGAATGTAGAATCAAAGTGGGAGAACAGGGAGAATACTGCCCCATCAAATGAAAAATCTGAATTGGAGAATATATATATATATATACACATGCTTATTATAGTCAATTATCCTGTCATAAACTAAGATAAAAAAGTATACATAATAGAAAAATGAGTCTAGTTAATGAAAGTGTTAGAATTCATGATAAGCTCACATTCACAACATCTCACACATTACCCTGAATTATGTCACTTGCTTTGAACTTTTAAAGTCAACTAAAATTATTCATAATAAGTAAGCCTGAAAGGAATGATACTCTCCTGTAGCAGTTAAAGCTACAAACCCTATATATACCAATTAGTAGGCTGTTCTTTCGTACCTAGAAAGTATAGTGTTGACTGAGAAAATTCCCTATTGTTGTACTCTGTTGTACTTATGAAAAAGTGATAATAGGAATAGATGTCATCCTAGCTTAGTTTTGTTTTTTCCTCCCCTTCCTCACAGGTTTGAATTTAACCTTAAGCATGGCTGTTTCTCTTCACTATCAAATTACAACACCCTTGGCATTATAAATACTTTTGACAGATTAATAACCCTCCAATATTTAAGTGCTAATACAGTATATAGGATAAAATGCCCTTTTTATTTTGGACAGTTGCTGAGTATTAGAATTGCATTTCAAATTTCACCAGGTTTCAATTGCTTAAGTAAAAATATGTCCTTTCATTTAGGTTTCTTGATTCCCTAACTCATTTTTCCACAGCTTGGGTTTTTTAGAAAATAAAAATTATAGATACCATACAAATTATCCTCTATAAAATTATGTTAAAGAATTTTTTATTTTAGAGTTGATTGCTGCCTTATTATTTGCCTCTATCTCCACATATTTCTTGAGTTGTCAAAGACACTTCCCAGAAAGAATTATCTTAGAACCTGAAGAGTTCATTTAGTTTCTAGGGTCAATTAGGATTGCTCATATTGTTCTAGTCTTAATTTTCTCTTAAGAATAAAGTATTGAGCTTAGATTCTTATAATCTAGACATTGCTCAGATTTTTACAATCTAGCCAATAGCCCACAGATGCTCAGATTCCTTAAGAGTCTGGTTAATATGGCAGATCTTTAATAAACCTTGTTTTTGGCTGAAAAAAAAGCTTGGGTCAAATTAATTTGGACAGGACCCATGTATCATGATCTCAGGTTCCCAGCACCTCTAAACCTCTAGACCTCATTTTGGTGGCCCATATGGGGAAACTGCCTAACCTCAAATTCTTCTCTAGCCAAGAGGGGAAGGTACATAAGCCCCCCCCACATCCTTTCTTGCTTTGCAGTTGGGGTCACTCTCCAAGCACCAAGGCTTGGAGGTGCTTTTTAGGCAGACAGTTATGAGGCTGTCTCACACTTGACCTGACAACTCTCAGGCTCTCAGTCCGCTGGGTTGGTTCGAGACCATTGACCTGGGTACACCTTCTACAGCATAGAGGACAAGGACAGACACCCTATCTGGAAGTGTATGCCCAATTCTGTCATTTCTCTTGGCACTAGAGAATTGGTAAAAACTGCAGTTGCTTTTTGGTTCCCTGAGGCTTACTTACTCCTTTATGTCTACTTCCCTGAATTCTCCTTCATGGAGGTTACAGGGAAAAGTTAGAACAGCTAAAAATATGTTGGCAGATTCTGGAGGTTTTGTGATTAATCATTAAGTAGTTTTGAAACTCGTCCTTATAACCCTGGTCACTCTTTTCTTCCACTCCCTTCCCTTGATATAAGAGGATATCTGTTAACCCCTCTCACAGGAGAAGAGAGTTTCACCCTTTTACCCCTCACCTTTGATTTTACCTTCCCCACCTGGGAAAGGAAGGAGGGTGGAAGGGCAGCAGCTATAGCTAGGCCCCCTAGCAATGGCCTTGGGCCCTAGGGCAGCCTTTCCCTGGAAGCATCACCCAGATTCAGCACATCCCGCTCAAGGTAAAGAAACTGGCCTCCAGACTTGGGTAAGCACTCTTCTTAAAGCTGTAGTTTTAACTGTTAATGATGAAATGTTGATTCTCTGTGTAAAGTAATTTGGAAACGTATTTGACAAAACTGAAGTCACCTAATTGGTAATGGATTTGTTTCAAGTTTCAAATTGGTGAACTTTTTGTATCCGTTATGTCAAGCAACTTTTCATGATTTGGATACCACTAAAATAGTTTGGCTACTGTTGGTTATTTTAACGTGTAAACTAGCTGAAAAGGTTGTTTGGATTATGGCTTGCTGAGAATTTGCAAGTGCATAGAAATCTCTAATGATTGGCTTTTTATACCAGGACAAATTTAAATTTGAGGTGTAAATCCTGAAAAAGTTTTTCCTAAACTGTGATTAGTGAAACTTGCTGTTTGAGGTAAAAGCTCATAAGATTTTATTTTGAGTTGTCTGGTGGATCATAATCCATTGATAATCAATAATCCATCATCTGAGAGAAATGCCACAAGCTACTCAGAGAATGTGAGAGTGGTGGGAAGTCCACATCAGGAAAAGCTGAGAGAATTTTAGCCTCATTCTAAGATGGGATCCTCCTGGCTCAGTTTCCCCATTGTATTTATTTGAAAAGGAATGTTACCCACCTGGCTATTCCTGAATCTGGCTATGAGGTGGATTTGATACTGCATGGTTGGAAAACTTTATTTTCTGAATCCAAACAGAGCTAAAGATGTTTATTCTATCATATCTGGGCCCTGTAGTCTTTTCTGTCAGATTTATGTCTTTCAGACTACAGGCCATTCAAATACAGTTGGTAGCAAACAGTGGGTACCAGCCAATGTCTCCCCATTTTTCCCTGGATGTAGCCTGTGCTCAATTCCTGTCAACCTCCTCTTTGGGACCCCCTTGAGGCAGGGCCAGCAGTACTCCCCTTGCCAGCAGGAAACAGTTTCAGAAGCCTAGACCTTCGCCCTTTATGCCAAAAGAATTTGGGTCTCATTTGTTTGAGGGAGGAATGATGAGGATGGGAGCTAGATCCCAAAAAGGAAAAACCCTGCACTTTCCCACTTGACCAAATCTCTGGTTTTTGCCGGAGGCTATAATCCCATCAACTGGCCTTTCATTGTGGTTACACCCAATCTCCATTCCTTTGTCTTAGCTCCATATGGCCCCTGGCCATTTCCCACCCTTACTCCTAGCTAAACTCCATTCTCCCTTGGCCAAGAGGTCCAGGTCCCAGGAGTTCTGTTCACCTCAGCTTACTGGCCACTCCTAGGTCACTCCCATAGTCTTTCTGTATATAAGGTCCACTTTATCTACATTAAGATGCTTAGATTGTTATAATCTAGCTGCTGCTCAGATTCTTATAATCTGGCTAATAGCTCCCTAATGTCTGCCCAATATGTCTGATGTTCTAATAAAACTTGTCTTTAGCTGAAAAAAAAAAAGAATAAAGTATTGAGCAGGGTTCACTCTCCTCTCTTATAAATACTTGCAGCACAGTTGCCTTGAGCTATTATATCATTCAACCATTTACTAAGCAGGTTGGTGAACTCAAAATCCTTGAGTCTTCCCTAAGGATGGAATTGAGTTTCTCTGTGAGTAAGTCTTTGCTCATTGTTGCATTCCTGGCAAAATTATAGCTTTTGCTTCTCAAGGCACTGATAGATGAGATGAAAGTTCAAAAGTATATTCATGCATGTTCTGTATTATTAACATATTTATACCAGCTAGCCAACAGAAGGTACTGGTGTTTGAAAATTCAGTGCTTTTAGTAGCAAAACGTGGTACCCAATCTTTTTCAATTACATTTTCAGTATCTTAAACCCTTCATAATATAATAATTTTTTGTTTGAAATTTGATTAAATGTTGACATACTTGAAAAATCCTTTGTTAATAACTGGGAAGAGGAATTTGTGTGTCAATAAACATCAATGATTAATTGGTATTATAACTTTGTTTTTTCCTGTATTATTGGAAATATTTTAAGATTAATTTACTGCCCATCTGGAATGTATCTAAAGAAGGCAACATCAGGACATGTGAATTATAGAGAATTCTAGGCTTGAAGTCAGGAACACTTGTGATCAAATCCTACCTGAGACACTCATAATGTCTTTAACCCTAAAAATGCCTCTAAGCCATTCTTGCCTTCAGTTCTTCACCTGTGAAATGGAAGAGTTGGACTCAATGTCCTTTAAGATCCCTTATAGCTCTAAATCTATGATATTCTGATCTACATTTTTACTAAACTCTTAAAGTAGAGAATTGATGCAATTATTCAGGTAATTCAGGTAAAAAAAGGAGCAAAACAACCCAATAACTTTTCACTCAAAGTAGGTTCTTAAACTTTTTTTTCTTTCATGGATCCCTTTGGTACTTCTGTCAAGCCTATGAACCCCTCCTCAAAAAAAATTTTTTTAAATGAATAAAATAAGATATGTAGGATGACAAAGAAAAACAATTGTATTAATAAATGATTATCTATATTTTTAAAAAATCATGGACCCCGGGTCAAGAACCTCTGATTAAAGGGAAAAATTAATTGAAATTTATTCATTCATTTACATTTGCTTGGAATATCTATGTACTTAGCTCAGTTTTCCATTTAGCTGGGTTCATATTGAGATAAAGTAAATTGGATTAACATAGTACAACTCCATTACAAGGGGCCTGCATGGTATTATTATCTTTTCAACTGTGCAGAGGTGTCAAACTGTGACTCTTATGTGCAGTAAATTGTAATGTGATTGCTTTCAGCTCTCAAAAAGAAGCTATAAATGAATATTATACTTCCCTCAAAACATCAACATTATAATAGGAGTCTAAGCCATTTTTTCTTATCAAGAGCAATCTTTGAACCCACCAATCTTTTATCTAAATAATAGTCTCTATTTTAAGATGAGATTTATTTGTCCTACTCAAAAAATAGAACTTTAATGATATATAGTTTTTTTTAACATGGCTTTCATATTATACTGCATCACATCCCTACCCCTTTTCAGGAAATCCATATCTTATAACATAGACGGATCTCTCTCTCTCTCTTTCCCTTTTTCTCACTCTATCCATTTATCTGTAAAATCACTAGATCAAAGGGACTTATTTGCAATATTACACATGTTAGTTACTTTATTTGAATAATTTCAAATATACACATACAAACAAACACATACATATGTGCTTGTATACACATACAGACATACATGGGAACACTTAACAAAATCAATCAACACATTGAAAAAACCCAAGGTTATATGCAATGTTTCCTGCTTGTAGACTACCTCCTATACAAAGGAGCAAGGGAAGATATCTTCTCATATTTCTTCTTTTGGCCCAAATTCTGTCTTTATAATCTTGCAGGATTCATTTTCTATTGTTTTGTGGTTGTGTTTTCCATTTAAATCATTCTAGTCATTGTGTGTGCTTTTTTCTGGTTTTGCTAATTTTACTTTGCATTAGTTCAAATAAGTCTTCCTATTCTTCTCTGTATTTACCAAGTTTGTTATTTCTTAGAGGACAGTAATATTCTATTGCATTTACATACCCCAGTTTGTTTAAGAACTCTGCAAATGATTGATGTCTACCTTGTTTCTGCTTCTTTGCTATCACAAAAAATATGTTATAAATATTTTGGTGCATAAAGAGACTTTTTTTTTGTTACTGACCTTCTTCAGCATATGCCTAACAGTGATATCTCTAGGTTAAAGGGTCTACATATTTTGGTCACTTTATCTGAATAATTACAAATTATTTTTTTAAATTATATTTTATTTTTTATTATTTTATTTTGGTTTATTAACAATCACTTCCATATGCTTTTGAGTTTAAAATTTTTTCTCCCCCTTCCTTCCCACCACCCTCCCCAAGATGGCACACAATTTGATATAGGCTATACATATGCATTCCTATTAAACATATGTTTACATTAGTGATATTGTAAGTAAGAATTAGAACCAATAGGAGGAACCACCAGAAAGATGAAACAAAACTCAACAGAAGAGGAAAAAAAATAGCAAATAGTATGCTTCAATCTGCATTCCAACTCCATAGTTCTTTCTTTGGATGTGTTAGTATTTTCCATCATGAGGCCTTTGGAGATGTCTTAGATCCTTGTATTGCTGGGAAGGGTTAAGTTTATCAATATTAGTCATTGCACAATGCGGCTGTTATTGTGTACAACGTTCTCTTGGTTCTGCTCACTTCACTCAGCATACAAATTGTTTTTTACAGAATGGTTGTACTGACTCACAGCTCCACTCTAACACATCAGCACACTTTTCTTTCCACAATCCTGCTAACATTGACTATTCCCATTTTTTTTATTTTTACCAATTGCTGAGTGTGAGGGAAAACCTCAAATTTGTTTATGAAACTATGAAATTCACGATCAGGAGCATTCTTTTATATAAGTGTTAATAATGTACAATTCTTCTTTTGAGAAATATTTATTCATATCCATTGACTATTTACCTATTAGCAAATGACTTTGGGTCTCAAATATTATTGTTAATTGTTTGTATATCAAACTCTCATCAGAGATATTTCATATAAAGATTTTCCCCTAGCCAACCATTTCTCTTCTTATACTAAATGTGTTATTTTTAGGTTTGTGTCTGCAGCTACATGTACGCAAAAGCTTTTCAATGAAATGTAACCAAGATTATCTATTTTGTCTTTTGTAATTTCGTATATTGCTATTTTGATTAAGAATTCATCCTCCATCTATAACTGTGAAATGTATAGCATCTACTTCTCTTCTAATTTTTCTATGATATGATTTAAATTCAATTCACATATCCATTTTGAATTTATTGTTGAATATGATATAAAAATTTGAACAAGCCTAATTTCTGCCAGACTGCTTTGTAGTTTTCCCACTAGCTCTTTTCAAATAATGTATTCTTTCGTAAGTCACTTATGTTTTCAGGCTTATCAGACACTGAGTTCAATTACTTCTCATTTTTGCCTTGTCTGTTCCATTCATCTACTTAAAATTTTTTTAACCAGACCAACTAGTTTTCATGACTGCTTTAAAATACTGTTTGACATCTAGAAGTCCTGTCCTGTTCTTTATTCTTACTTTTTCTCATTATTATCTTTGATATTCCAGAATTTTGGTTCTACCAAATGATTTTTTTGTTATTATCTTCTATAGTTCTGTAAAGTGTTCTTTCGATAATTTGAGTTAAGTTCTATGTTAGGTATTCTATTAGTTTGAATACTCTATATTTATAAAAGATCCCTTAATTTTTCTTGTGATTTTGGTTTGGTTAGCATGAATTATGCAGAATAGGTTCTGATAATTCTTCTGGTTTTGTTGTGATTTCACTGTTTGCTATTGGATTGATTTATTTTCCTACCCTCTTTTTAATCATATTAATTAAAGGTATATAAATTTTGTTAGTCTTTTCAAAATTAGTTTTCCTTTTCATTTCTATACTTCTTTGATTTTCAGTTTATTTCTCTAACTATTTTATATCTTCTCCATTACACTTATGTTGGCCTTATTTGTTGGCTTTCTAATTTTGTTGTTGTTGCATAGTCTGTTCATTAATCCTCTGCTTTTCTATTTTGTTAATATAATTTGTAGGAATATAATTTCCCCCTGAAAACTATTTTGATTACATTTCAGAAGTTTTGTTATTTTGTTTTATCTTTATCAATTTTTAACATAACTATAAATTATGTCTATGATTTGTCCCTTGACTCACTCATTATTTAGAATTTCATTATTGAAAATCCATTTAAGTCTGTGTCTTTTGCTTGTGTTCTCTTAATTGATTATTATTTTTATTGTGTTATAGTCTATAAAGGACATATTTACTATTTCTGCCTTTTTACATTCATTTGAAATATCTCTGTGACATGGTAAATTTTTTAAAAGTTCCATGTTACACAGATAAATTTAAATATTTTTACTTGCCCAGTTTGGAAAATATCTTAGGTCTTTTAGCCCTAGTTTCTTCAGCAATTGGTTTAATTTTTAAATTTTCCTTTAAAAAACAACTTTTTTTGTTAGATTTGTCCAAAACTTAGAGGGAATCTTTGGTCATTTGGATAGTTTGGTACTAAATCTGCATATTGACTTCAGCAGTATTTTTGTTATATTGGCATGGCCCAGACACAAACATTGAATATTCTTCCAGCTATTTAAATGATTCCTCATTAATATAAAAAACATTCTCAATTTGAATATGTAGAAATACAGAGTATTATTTGGTAAACTAACTCTTAAATATTTTATGTATGTTGTAGTTATGTTAAATGGTAATTCCATTCGTGGATTTTGTTGTTATCACATAGAAATTTGATTTTTATGGATTTATTTAATAGCCAGAAGCTTTGCTTAAGTACTTAATTGTCTTGGTTTTGTTGCTCATCCCCTAGAATTTTCTAAGTAAACCATCATGCCATCTGCAAATAGTCTATCCATTTCTCTCTTCTCTTTGTCTATCTTTATTTTTTAATTCCTTTTTCTTGTTGCCATTGCTAGCATTTCTAAAACTACATCTGATAGTAGAGGGGAAAGGGACGTTATTATTTTGCTCCATTGTTTATTAGGAAGGCTTTTAGTTTTTTCTCCATTTTATGTAATGTTTGTTTTTGGTTTTAGACAGATGTTTCTTATCATATTAACAAAAGTCTCTGCAAGAGAATAATCACTTTTTGTACCAGTCATGATCCTATGGATGTCTTGTCTGAGTGTGGATCCTGGCTGAGCTAGTGTTAGGCAATTTGTTGTTGGGCTTATCAGTTTCTTGTTCTGAAAATTCAGGTATAATTGATATATCTCTGATGCATAATTCCTCCCCCTCCTCTCTGAAAATAGGGTGGGAAATGGGAGAAAATTTCTGCTTTGCCATATTGTTTTCTTTACTCTTTTAACTGATTTTTTTCTTGAGAAAATACTTCAGATGAGGAAGGTATAATAGCAATTTTAAGATGTTTCTAGGGATATATCATTTACAATCATTTGGAATGTGGTCTATTTAGTCCTAGAAAACAAAATTAGGAGCAATGGGTAGGAGTTACAGAGAGGCAGATTAAAGCTTTGGATAAAGACACACTTCCTGACACTTAGAACTGTCCAGTAATGAAATTGGATTCTTCAGAAGATAGAAGACCCTCTCTCACTTTTTATCTTCAAGAAAAGGCTGGATATCTACTTGTCAAGTATGATGAGGAAGGAGTTCTTAGTCAGGTATAAGTTTAGAGTAGTTAGCCTCTAAAACCCTCTACAACTCTGAGATTCTAGATATAGGTATGAAATCTAGATAAAGTACATCATTATTGAAAACGATGTTGGAATTTCATTTAGGGAAAAATAAAAGGAATTTTAAAATTTATACACAAATCTCCAGAGTGAAGGTAGCCATGTGTTTTAATTATCAAAATATTCTAAGACTCCAATGAGAAAGGGCAAAATATTCATTGTTTTTTGATTTCTAAATAATTCCTTAAATAAGTTTGATTTTTAGAAGTCAAGAATAGCATTGGTTCATGGGGAAATCTTTTCCTAAATGGTATGAAGTAACTTCTATGGAGTAATGGCTTGAATATGCAAGGTAGCTCCTTTAGTGGTGATTAGTACCACATGAGTGCAGAGCCATCTTTTAAGTTCATGGATGCTGAGCTTAGTGAATGGTGCTCAGCTTTATCAGTGTCTTCTGAGACTGTTATGAATAATAATGAAGAAAGAAACATCTATTTACATATATAGCTAATGCTCTATGGTGTCATAGTCTGCTGCATCCAGCAAGGCATTGGGAGCCATCTCCATCATGGTTGATTGACATCCCAGGCTAACATCCCCAGTAAAGCAGAGTTGCAATCAGTGTGCTTGAGTAAGGACCATTACCTTTTTGACACCACTTTCATTTTTCCTTTTTTCTAAATTTTCTCTCAGAGCAAGTTTTATTCATTCTTTAACTGCAATATATCTAGTTTTGACACTTGTTACCAGTAATTACAAAAAAATCAGTGGACTGGAATTGTGGGTAATATAGATATTGTTGAACTGAACTATGGCTCTTGCCACATCTTCTTCCATCTTCCATACTCAGACAAGAAAATAATAGGTAGCAATTAAATGTTACAGTTTTAGTGAATTGTTTTGCATTTATATGAGTGTTGTAGTGTATTAGATCCCATAAAATATGAATTAATGATAATTAGAGAATCATAGAACATTAGATTTGGAAAGATATACTCTGAGGCCATCTGGTCTAACTCATATGAATGAAAATCTCCTCTATGACATCCCTAAGAAGTGGTCATTTATCCTTTCCTCAAAAATAACTTGTTAAAGGATAATCCATTATCACCCAAGGCATTCCATTTCACTTTTGGACAGCTCTTAATTATTAGGAAGCTTTTTTTCCCTTTTATTGAATTTACATTTGTACCTACAACATCCATTAATTACTCCTCATTCTTACCCCTGGGACCAAACAGAATAAGTCCAATTCCTCTTTTATGTGATATCTCATAAAATACTTGAAGACAGTTATCAGGCCCTTATACATCTTTTCTTTTCTGAGCTAAACACCTCAAGTTCCTTCAATTAATTTGAAAATACCAGGATGTTCAGTCCCCTCACTAGCTTACTTGCCATAATCTGGATTTCTCAAGTTTGTTAATGTCTTTTCTAAAATGTAGCATTCAGCAATGAACACCATAGTGTCTGAGGTCAGAATACAGGAGGGACCACCACCTTTTTTGGTCTAGATGGCATGCCTTTCAATTGGCTTCCTTGGTTGCTATGTCATACTGGTGGCTCATATTGAATCATTAACTCACTATCTACCCCAAATCTTTTTCATGAGAACAGATTCTAGACATTCCTCCCTCATGCTTCTACTTGTGAAACTGATTTTTAAAACACAAGTGTAGGACTCTACATGTATATTAAATTTCATCCTCTTAGACTTGGTCCATTTTGGGGTTTTCTCAAAATCTGTATTTCTTTTTAGACTCAGGAAATCATCTTGATATTGTTATATATCTTATCTTTTGAAATAATCATTTCAGTTCCTGCAGAATTCTCTTGCAGCTTGATAAAAAAAAAATTATCTAAATTCAACCCATGAATGATTCATGAAATCTGTGACCATAATCTGAAAGGGAAAGCAAAATTTGCCAGTGATAAACCAGCCTAAGTTCCCTCAGAAATGATATAGAGCTCAGTTCCATTAGTTCATGCAGGATGTTTATTTGCCATTGGAGTTTAGTGTAATGGAACACTCAGCTTCTTCCTATGGAGTCAGATTACATACTTTTCTAATTCTACAACATTTCTTCAGGGCCATCATTACCAGGCCCCTTCATACTCTTTTTAGCTACTTTCCTCTGCAGGGCTTGTCACTTACTTATAAACATTTAAGGCTAAAGTGCTGTTGTTCTTTTTGAAGGCTGGTTCTCTATCTAATCTTATTTAAAAAATCATAGACTGTTAGAGAAGGAATTTGAGGTTCCCTTGAGATTATCTAGAACATTTTTCCTATTTTATTTTTAATAGTATTTTATATTTTCCCAATTACAGGTAAAGACAACTTTTAGCATTCATTTTTATAAGATTTTGAGTTCCAAATTTTTCTCTTTCTCCCTTCCTTTCCCTCTTCCAAAAATGGTAGGCAATTTGATATAGGTTTTACATGCACTACTTTGTAAAACATATTTCCATATTGGTTACAATTGTGAAGGAAGAAACAGATCAAAAGGAAATAAACCATGAAGAAGAATAAATATACTTCAACCTGCATTCAGAGTCTATCAGTTCTTTATCTGGATGTGGATAGCATTTTCCTTCATGAATCCTTTGCACTTTTCTTGGATCATTTTGTTGCTGAGAAGAGCTGAGTCATTCACAACGGATCATCACACAATGTTGCTGATACTGTGTACAATGTCTTCCTGGTTCTGCACATTTCACTTTGTATCAGTTCATACAAGTTTTTCAAAGTTTTTCTGAAATCTGCCTGCTCATCATTTCTTATAGCATAATAGTATTCTGTTACATTAATATACCACAGCTTGTTTAGTCATTCCCCAACTGATGGGCATTCCTTCAATTTCCAATATTTTGTCACCATGAAAAGGGCTGCTATAAATATTTTTGAACATGCAGGTCCTTTCCCCCTTTTTAATGATCTCTTTTGAATACAGACTTCATAGTGGTATTGTTGGATCAATGGGTATGCACAATTCCACATTGTTCTCCAGAATGGTTGAATCAGTTAACAACTCTACCCACGGTGCATTAGTGTCCCAATTTTCCCACATCCTCTCCAACATTTATCATTCCACATCCTCTCCAACATTTATCATTTTCCTTTTTTTTTGTCATATTATCCAATCTGATAGGTATAAGGTAGTACCTCAAAGTTGTTTTAATTTTCATTTCTCTAACAAAAGTGATTTAGAGTACTTCTTCATATGTCTATAGAGATCTTTAATTTCTTCATCTGAAAACTGCCTGTTCATATCCTTTGACCATTTATCAATTGTGTAATGGCTTTTATTCTTATGAATTTGACTCATTTCTCTATATATTTGAGAAATGAGGTCTTTATCAGAGCCACTTACTGTAAAGATTGTTTCCCAGTTTCCTGCTTTCCTTCTAATCTTGGTTGCATTGGTTTTGTTTGCACAAAAGTTATTTAATTTAATATAGTAAAATTATCTATTTGATATTTTGTAATGCTCTCTATCTATTGTTTGTTCATGAATTCTTCCCTTCCCCATAGATATAACAGGTAGACTATTCCTCACTCTTCTAACTTGATCTAAATCATACACACATTTTGATCTTATCTTGGTACATGGTGTAAGATTTTGACCTTGTTTGTGTCCTATTGTTTTCTAGTTTTCCCAGCAGTTTTTGTCACATAGTGAGTTTTTATCCCAAAAGGTGGGGTCTTTGGGTTTATCAAAAACTAAGTTACTATGGTCATTGACTACTGTGTCTTGTGCACTTAATCTATTCCACTGATCTACAACTCTGTGCCTTAGTCCGTACCAGATAGTTTTGATGATTATGGCTTTGTAATATAGTTTGAGATCTGGTATTTATAGACCACCTTCCTTTGTATTTTTTAAACTAATTCCCTTGATGTTTTTGACCTTTTGTTCTTTCAGATGAATTTTGTTGTTATTTTTTCTAGCTCTATCAAATAAATTTTTGGTAGTTTTATTGGGATGGCAATGAATAAGTAAATTAGTTCAGGAAGAATTGTAATTTTTATTATTTTGGCTCAGTCTACCATGAGCAATTGATATTTTTCTAATTATTTATTTGTGTGAAACGTGTTTTGTAATTATTTTCATAGAGTTCCTGGATTTGTCTTGGCAGGTAGTATTTTATGCTGTTTATAATTATTTTAAATGGAATGTCTTCTATCTTCTATTTCTTACTGCTTGGTTTTGTTGGTCATATAAAGAAATGCTGATGATTTATGTGGGTTTATCTTATATCCTGCAACTTTGCTAAAGTTGTTAATTATTACAAGTAGTTTTGTAGTTGATCTTCTAGGGTTCTTTAAGTATATCATCATATCATCTGTGAAAAAATAGTTTTGTTTTTATATTGCCTATTTTAATTCCTTCAATTTCCTTTTCTTCTATTATTGCTGTAGCTAGCATTTCTAGTACTATATTGAATAATAGTGATGATAATAGGCATCCTTGCTTCACCCCTGATCTTATTGGGAAGGCTTCTAGCTTATCACCATTGCAGATAATGCTCGCTAATGGTTTTAGATAGACACTGCCTATCATTTAAAGGAATGGTCCCTTTATACCTATGCTCTCTAATGTTTTTAATAGGAATGAGTGCTGTATTTTGTCAGAAGCTTTTTCAGCATCTATTGAGATAATTTTATGATTTTTGTTGGGTTTGTTATTGATATAGTCAAATATATTGATATTTTTCCTAATGTTGAACCAGCCCTGTATTCCTGGTAAAAATTTCACCTGGTCATAGTGTATAATCCTTGTGATATATTGCTATAATTCCTTTGCTAGTATTTTGTTCAAAATTTTTGCATCTATATTTATTAGGGAAATTGGCCTATAATTTTCTTTCTCTGTTTTAGATCTTCCTGGTTTAGGTATCAGCACTATATTTGTGTCATAAAAGGAGTTTGGTAGGACTCCTTCTTCACCTATTTTTCCAAATAATTTATATAGTATTGGAATTAATTGTTCTTTAAATGTTCACTCATGAACCCATCTGGCCCTGGGGATTTTTTCCTAGGGAGTCCATTAATGGGTTGTTCAATTTCTTTTTCTAAGATGAGATTATTTAGGCATTCTAGTTTCTGATCTGTTAATCTAGATAATTTGTATTTTGTAAATGTTCATTGTTTTTGCTCAGACTGTCAGATTTATTAGCATATAATTGGGCAAAATATTTTCTAATGATTGGTTCAATTTCTTCTTCATTGGTGGAAATTTCATCCTTTTCATTTTTGGTACTGGGTATTTAGTTTTCTTCCTTCATTTTTTAAAAGTCAAATTAACCAATAGTTTTTCTATCTTGTTGGTTTTTCCCCCCATAAAACTAGTTCCTAGATTTGCTTATTCACTCAATAGTTTTTATTTTTCTTTTTACTTTCAACCTTATTAATCTTACTTTTGATTTTCAGGATTTCCAATCAGGCACTCCACTGGGGATTTTTAATTTGTTATTTTTTCAAGTTTTTTAGTTGCATTCCCAATTCATTGATCTGTTCTTTTTCCATTTTGTTGATGTAAGAATTTAGAGAAATAATATTTCCGCTAAGTATGGCTTTGGCTGCATCCCATATATTTTGGTACGTTGTCTCATTGTTTGTCATTCTCTTTAATGAAATTATTGATTATTTCTATGATTTGTTCTTTTATCCACTTATTATTTAGGGTTAGATTATTTAGTTTTAATCAATTTTAAACTTTTTTTTCATTGCCATTTGTGGAATGTAATTTTTATTGCATTATGATCTGAAAAGAATACATTTGCTATTTCTACCTTTCTACATTTGATTTTGAGGATTTTAAGCCCTATAACATGGTCAATTTTTGTGTAGGTGCCATGTGCTGCTGAGAAAAAGATATATTCTTTTCTGTTCCCATTCAGTTTTCTCTGTAGGTCTGTCATATCTAAATATTCTAATATTCTATTTACTTCCTTAGTTTCTTTCTTTTTTTTTTTTTGGTTGCATTTATTAAGTTCCGAGAGTGGACAGCTGAGGTCCCCCACCGGTATAGTTTTGCTATCTAGTTCTTCCTGTAGCTCACTTAACTTCTTTAAGAATTTGGATGCTATGAACTGATGCTGAGTGAAGTGAGCAGAACCCAGAGAACATTGTACACAGTAACAGCAACATTGTGTGATGACCAACTTTGATAGACTTAGCTCTTCTCAGCAACACAATGATCTAAGACAATTCCAAAAGACTTATAATGGAAAATGCTACCCACATCCAGAGAAAGATCTATGGAGTCTGAATGCAGATGAAAGCACACTATTTTCTCTCTTTCTTTTTTTCTTTTTCTGGGTTTTTCCCTTTTGTACTGATTCTCCTTTTACAACGTGACTAATGTGGAAATATGTTTAGTATGATTGTACATGTATAGGTTATATCAGATTGCATGCCATCTTGGGGAGGGTAGAGGGGAGGGAGAAAAAAATGTAACACAAAATCTTTGCTCTTTTTTGAGTCCTTCCATGAGCTTTTTTTTATGGCCTTGAGACCACTTCCTGTTTTTCTTTGAGGTTTTGCCAATAGGTGTTTTGCCATTGTTGCCTTTTTCTGAGTTTGTGTCTTGATCTTCCCTGTTACCCTAATAGCTTTCTATGGTCAGATTTTTTTTTTTTTGTTTTTTGATCATCTTTTTTTTTTTTTTTTGCCTTTTTCTTTTCTTTTAAATTTGTGCTAGACAGACAAGACATAGATGATGTCTTGTCTATCCTCAGGTCCAGGTCCCTAACTATATTATGGATGATGGTACTAATATATATTCTGACTTTGAGAAGTGGTCTTCCTGAGAATGACAATGAGAACTGAACCATATGGATCACCACAGTGAATTCTGATCTAGTGCCTGAAAACTAAAGACTTTTTTTAGTTATATCACTACTTATTTCATTTTAAAAATTTTGCTTCACCTGAATTTTTAGTGTTTCTAAATTAACAAATTGAAAGTTATATTTGCAAGTTGATGTTATTCTTTATAAGCTTTTTTTATCTTAGTACCTTGATGTTATTTTATTGATTACAACATCTGTATAACATAGAAGTCAAACATGTTTGATATGACATTGCTAAGTTGAAATTTTTATTGCAAGGGAAAAAATGTAGTTTTAGGATTAATTAGGCCAGCTTATATGGAAAGAAGGTAGATGCAAATGGTGTGCCAAAAGGAATGGTCCAATAGTGTAGCATAAGGAAATATGAAAGGAAAGAAGCAGTTATTAAATATTTACTCTGTGAAGTATTATGAATACAAATACAGAAGGGAGGCATAGGGAGCTGTCTTCATATCTCAGATATATATAGTTATGGTGAATGGGAAAAACATAGATGCCCAGTAAAGAGCTAGATCACAAAAGGTCACTGGTTGCTTCAATACTGCTTGAGTATACATATTTGTTAGGGGGATGTTGTTTTTATTTTCTCTTTTTTTCTGATATGAGGAAGGAAGAAAAAATTAAGTGCTTATTAATTGAAATTTAAAAAAAGATTTCATGAGTTAAAAAAAAGATTGCACTAATAGCAAGAAGGAAAGGAAAGAAAATACATGCTTGTTAATTGAAAAAAATAAAGATCACCAATAGTTTACCAAAAAAATATTCCATGAGTAGCAGGATTTATGTCATGTTTTGCTTATCCATAGGAGTCAGAATATGTCTATGAAAATGACATTTAAAAGGTGGAAAAGGCACCTGTGCCCTAAAATATCTCTCCCACCATATGAAATTACCACCATTAGAGTCAGATTGGATTAAGACAGTGATTTCTAAAATTTGTTTCATGAAACAGTTTATTTTTACTACTCTCTCATTTTTCACAAAACAATATGTGAAAATAATTGTCTTAGCTTGAATTTTATTCAAATATAATTTTATTAACTCAAAGTCCAAACTTAAACATGAAATAAAATAGCATAGTATATCTAGATATTTATTGAATTATTAATAATCTCAGGTGATTAATCTAGTATCATTCAAGTTATTTTAATTTTTTAAAAGTTAGAATTTTTTAACCAGCATATTTGTTACATTTTATGTACTAAAATGAAGAATGTTACAAAAATTAATATGTGATACATTTAACTTTCACACAGAAAATTGTTGAAGTTCAAGTTTGTAGACCTCGTGTTCAAATGGAGTGGGCCACACAGTGGGCTAACTTGTCCTTGATGACCCTATTCTGACTTTTGGTTGTGGGCAGCAGTCCAAGATAGTTGCTGTCATGAGTCCACAAACTCAAATTTGATCTTATTTGTCCATAATTATTAAATAATTACTGTGATAATGGTAACATTATAACAGCGTCTGAACAAATTCACTGAGAAAATCTCACTTCTGCTGACTTTGGTTTGAATTTTTTGTTTTCACTGAATAAATGGTTGTATTTATATGGGAGTTGTACTCAAAAAAATTTAAGTGCTGTGGCCATTGCTTTATGTCTTCCCCCCCATTCCCTGCCCCATGTGCCAGAGTTTTCTCTTCATCTGGGAGTTCCCTAAACCAATGAAATCCTGTGTCCATTTCCTATCTCTATTCAATTATCATTGCGCTCTGATTATCCCTTTCCTGATAAAGTTTTGTCTTTGGATCTTTTCTCTTCTTATTTTGTATTCTTTCCCTGAGGAATCTCATTCATTCCCATCCATATGGGCTACTGCCTACATGTAGATAAGTCAAGATAAGTCAATAAGTGTTTATTAAGTTGCTCACGTGCTAAGTGTTGGGAATATAAATACAAGTGGAAAAAAATACAGTCTATATTCTAATGGGGGGAGAAAGACAACACATTGAAAGGGAACTGAAAAGCAGAAGATGAGGTTGGTAAAGGTAGGATGAACCAGAACATGGTAGAAAAAGTCCTACAACAGTGAGTCAGCAGTACAGCATAGACAGGCATGATGACATGATTGGCTTGAGATTCCTTCTTAAAGTAGAGAGTCTGGAGGTACCACCGAAATAGAGGGAGAGGCTGAAGGGGCAGAGGGTACTTACAATGTGAGAAGTAGTCCAGCAGTGAAGTGAGTTTCCAGGGTGAAGAGGTTTATATGACAATGTAGAGAAAACCTGTGGATATGAGTCAGCAGTGAAGCCAGGAGAGCAATGAAGATAATTCCCAAATCCTTATCTCTAGCCTTGGCCTCTTTTCTGAGTGTGAAGACCACATTAGTTGTGCCCATAAGACATTTTCAACTCAATTATCTCATTGGTAATACCACAGTGTGGCATAGAAAAGAAAATGCTGTCTTACAGTCTTGAAGACCTGGATTAAAATCACACTCATATTTTTTCCTAGGTGTGTGACCAAGGACAAATACTTATTTTTTTGATTCTCAGCTTCATCATCCATAAAATGGTAATAATACTTATAGCAGCTGCCTCATAGGGTTGTCATGAGATTCAAATAAAATAATGAGTGTAAAATATTTCACAAACTTCGAAGATCTTTGTGCCATCTATTATTATAAAGAGAGTAGTATGGTATGTTGCACAGAAAGTTGGCTTTTAGTCTGGCCTGTGACAAACTGGTTGTGTGACCCTGGGCAAGTCACTTAATCTTACTATCCAAGGCAACTCCAACGCAAATTATAGACAATTTGCTATTTTTACTTTAAACTCAATGTCTTTAAAAATGAGCTTATTTCCTTTCCTTCTAAATCCAATCTTCTCGCTGACTTCCCTCTTTCTGTCAGTGTCCCATCATTCACCTATTCTCCCATATTCATAATCTTGGTGATATCTTTGCCTCTTCCTTCTTTCATACCTTGCAAATCCAAATTGTCACTTAGTCCCATGGGTGACACTTCTGGAGCATCTCTCAATATGTCCCCTTTTCTCTTCTCTACTCCCACTGTTACCACCATAGTACAAGCACTGACTACCACCCGCCTGGACTGGAGAAATAGACATCTGGAGGTTTTGGCTGCTCCATCCTCTCCTTCCTCCACTGCATCATTCATACCACTGTCAAAATATCCTTCTTTATGCAGATATCTAGTTATTCCATTTGTCTATTAAAGTATATTCAGTGACTTCTTATTGCCTATGTAATATAGTTCTTATTTCTTTACCCGGCATTTAAAGAGTTTCACAATTCGGCACTACTCTATTTTTATAGCCTTGTCTCATATTATTCTCAGTGGACAGTGCTTCAGCCAAATTGTATTCTCATCTCCTGATTGTGCCCATAAAATCCCTACCTAAGCTTCAACTCAAACATCACTGCCATGAAGTTTTGCTGGATACCTTTTTCTGTTATTGCTGATTTCCCCCATCTATATTTCTCTAGTTACCATTCAGTATTGAATTACCTCTCTTGGTCTTTTACTATTCCTAGACCAGGAGATTGATGAAGGCAGAAATAATTTCTTATTTAAACTCTTGATCTCCCTTAGTGCTTAATACTCAGGAAATGCTAATAAACATTGTTCTTGTTTTATTTTACAATATTTTACTTTTTTCCCTCAATTACATACGTAAACAATGTTAAACATTCATTTTTAAAAATTTTGAGTTCCCAAATTCTCTCCCTTCTCTCCCTCTCTTCAGAGAAGGCAAGTAATTTGATTCATGTAAAACATATTTCCATATTAGTTATACTGTGAAAGAAAACAGACAAAAATAAAACAAGAAAAATAAAGAAAGTTTAAGAAAGTATGCTTCAATCTGCATTCATACTCCATCAGTTCTTTCATTGGAGGTGGATAGCATTTTTCATCATAGTTCTTCAGAAATGTCTTGGATCATTGTATTGCTGAGAATAGCTGAGTCTATCTAAGTTGGTAATCACACAATATTGCTGTTATTGTGTACAGTATTCTCCTGGTTGTCTTCTTTTCACTTTGCATCAGTTCATGTGAGTCTTCCTAGATTTTTCTGAGAACATCCTGCTCATCATTTCTATAGCACAATAGTATTCCATCACAATCATATGACCATTCCCCAAATGATGGGTATCCCCTCAATTTCCAATTCTTTGTCACCACAAAAAGAGATACTATAAATATTTTTGTACATATAGTTCCTGTTTTTAAAATTTTTTTGAGATACAGACTTAGTAGTGGGTATTGCTGTTTCAAAGGGTATGCATGGTTTTATAATCCTTTGGGCATAGTTCCAGATTGCTCTACCAACAGTGCTTTAGTGTCTCAATTTTTCTACATCCCTCAAACATTTGTAATTTTCCTTTTCTGTCATATTAGCCAATCTGATAGGTGTGGAATGGTATCTCAGCATTGTTTTAATTTGTATTTCTCTAATCAATATTGTTTTAGAGTATATTTTCTTATGACTATAGAAAGCTTTGATTACTTCATCTAAAAACTGCTTGTTCATATCCTTTGACCACTTATCAATTGGGATATGACTGGCATTCTTATAAATTTGACTCAGTTCTCTATGTATTTGAGAAATGAGGCCTTTATTAGAAAAACTTTCTGTAATTTTTTCACAGTTATGATTGCTGTTTATTTCCCTCCACCCCACTTTACCCCTGTTTATCCTTCCTTCTCTCTCTCCCTCTATGTATCTCCTTCCCTCCCTTTCCCCTCTCTCTTCCTTTCTTTCTCATTTCACCTTGCCCATCCTCAAAAGTGTTTTGATTCTCACTACCACCTCTGCCAATCTGCCTTACCTTCTATCGGCCCTTCCCCTCCCATTTCTCTTATGCCCTTCCCCTCTGACTTTCCTATATGGTAAGATAGATTTCTATACCCAAATGAGTGTGTATGTTATTCCCTTTTTGAACCAATTCTGATGAGAATAAGGTTCAAGTACTTCTCCATGCCTTCCCCATCTTTCCCTCCACTGAATTATCTCATTTGCAACTCTTTTATGTGAGACAATCTACCACATTTTACCTCTCCCTTTCTTATTCTCCCAGTGCATTTCTATTTCTTACTCCTTCATTTTAACTATTTTAGATATCATCCCATCATATTCAAATCACACCCCCACCTCCTGTCTATGATTACTATTTCTAACTGCCCTAAGAATGAGAAAGTTCTTATGAGTTACAAGTATCATCTTCCCATGTAAGAATGTAAACAGTTTGACCTCATTGAATCCCTTATGATTTCTCTTTCCTGTTTACCTTTTTAGGCTTCTCTTGAGTCTTGTATTTGAAAGTTAGTTTTTATGCAGCTCTGGTCTTTTCATCAGGAACACTTTAAAGTCCTCCATTTAGTTAAATTTCCACTTATTTTCTCCTGAAGGATTACATTTAGTTTTGCTGGGTAGGTGATTCTTGATTGTGATCCTTGCTCCTTTGCTCTCTGGAATATCATATTCCAAGTCCTCTTATCCTTTAATGTAGAGGCCACTAAATCTTGTGTTATCCTGATTATAGCTCCACAATATTTAGATTGTTACTTTCTGGCTGCTTACAATATTTTCTCCTTGATCTAGAAGCTCTGGAATTTATCTGTAATGTTCCTGGAAGTGTTTGTTTTGGGATTTCTTTCAAGAGGTGATTGGTGAATTCTTTACATTTCCATTTTACCCTCTGGTTCTAGAGTATCAGGGTACTTTTCCTCGGTAATTTCTTGAAAGATGATGTCTAAGCTCTTTTTTTTTTTAAATCATGACTTTCAAATAGTCAATAATTCTTAAATTATTGCTTCTGGTTCTGTTGTCCAGATCATTTGCTTTTTGAATGAGATATACCACATTTTATTCTATTTTCTTTATTCTTTTTACCTTGCTTTATTGTTTCTTGATGTGTCATGGAGTCATTAGATTCCACTTGCCCAATTATAATTTTTAAGGAATAATTTGCTTTGGTGAACTTTTGTATCTCCTTTTCCATTTGGCTAAGGATGTCCTTCTCCAGTAAATTTTTGTACATATTTTCCCATGTAGCCAATTCTGCTCTTAAGTTCTCATCGGTACTTTTTTTGTGCCTTCTTTACCAACCTGGTGATTTTTTTCATTCTCATCCTCCCTTCCCAATTTTTCTCTACCTCTCTTATTTGATTTTTTAAATCTTTTTTGAGTGCTTCTGGGAATTCTTTTGGGACCTGAGACAGTTCACATTTTTCTTTGACATTTTTGACATAACTGTTTGATTTTGTTGTCTTTTTTTGAGTTTGTGTTTTGATCTTCCCTGTAACCATAGTAAATTTCTGTGAGTGGGCTCCTTTTTTGCCTATTTTCCCAGTCTATTTCTTGAATTTCATCTTTATGTAAAAGTTAGGCTCTACTCCCAGGTTTGAGGGGCTACTCTCCTAAGCTTCATTTTCTTTGTGCAGCTATTTTCCCAGCTAGTTCTGGGGTCTATAAATTGTCAGTTCCTTTAAGGTGGCATGATCTAAGGAGAGATGTGTTTACTATTCTCCTGGCCTCTGCATTGCTTTGTGAGCAACCACAAGCACTCTTTTATGCCCTGTAACTGTGACCAAGGTCCCTATTTCATTTCAGAAGCAAGCTCTAATGTGCTCTTCCTTGCCTTGTGATTGAGAATCACATCTGTGACCCAGATGTGCATATGGGCAATACAACAGAGTCCTGTACACAGTGCCAGCAAAGGGAGCCCTATAGTCCCCTTGAGTCTCCCTTATCATCTCTGGGCTGAGATCTTCAGAAACCACTAATGCTGATTCAGCTGCCCCCAAGGACTGCTGATGTCTTGCTTATGTTAAACTGAACTCCACTCTCTGCAATGTGACAGATCTTTCTCTCCAATCTTCTATGTTGTCTTAGGCTGGAAAATTGTTTCACTCTTTTTTTTTGTATGTTCTGCCACTTCATGATTCATTTTGAGGCATACAGTGTGTTTATTTGAGGCTGATCAGTCCAGCACAAGTTTGGAAGGCGCTACCAGAGATTGGGCAAAAGTGATCTGTTAGAACATTTAGGGTAGAGATGACTCTGGATTTATAGACCTCATATTTCATTTGTGCTTCTATCATTCTGCTTTGCTCAAGGACTATAGTACCTTCTTTGATATGGGCACACCTGGCTGGACCGTCCTATCATAGCATTTCCCATGTCTCAGAGTCTATACTAAAGTTCTTCAGAGATACCTTGAGAATATCATTATACTGCTTCTTCTGACCACTGTGTGAGCACTTGTCTTGTGTGATTTTTCTGTAAAATAATATTTTGGGTAAGCATGAGTTTGGCATCCAAACTACATGGTCAGGACATTGGAATTGCTTTCTCTACCACAGAGTTTGAATGCTTGGCAGGTCAGCTCTAGAGAGGACCTCAGTGTCCAGTACTTTATCATGGCAGGTAATAATGCTAATAAATATATACTACATATAAATTCATCAGATTGTGTAGGACATAAGTCAGTAATTAAGATGGAGGTGGTGAAGGGAAAGGTGTACTTGTTTCAAGGCAAGCCTGGGCAGTTATCAAAAGGTGAGTATAAAAATAGAGAAAGAGATAATATACTATGAACAGATCAGATTTATATTAGGAATTCAGGGCTGGTTCAATATTAGGAAAACTAGCAGCATAATTGACCATATCAATAACAAAATTAACAGAAATTATATCATTATCTCAATTGATGAAGAAAAATCCTTTGACAAAATACAGCACCCATTCCTATTGAAAACACTAGAGAGCATAGGAATAAATGGAGTTTTCCTTAAAATGCTAAGTAGCATCTATCTAAAACCATCAGCAAACATTATAGGTAATGGGGTTAAGCAAGAAGCATTTCTGATAATATCACAGATGAAACAAGGATGTCCATTATCACCCCTATTATTCAATATTGTATGAGAAAGGTTATCTTTGGCAATAAGAGAAGAAAAATAAATTGAAGGAATTAGAATAAGCAATGAAGAAACAAAGCTATAACTCTTTGTACATGATATGATGGTACCTTTAGAGAATCTTTAATAATCGACTAAAACACTTGAAAAAATTAATAACTTTAGCAAAGTTGCAGGATATAAAATAAACCCACATAAATCATCTCCATTTCTATATATTACTAACAAAGTCCAGCAGCAAGAGATAGAAAGAGAAATTTCACTTAAATTAACTGTAGACAATATAAAATATTTGGGAGTTTACCTGCCAAGACAAACCCAGGAACTGCATGAACACAATTACAAAACACTTTTCACTCAAATAAAGTCAGATCTAAATAATTGGAAAAATATAAGTTGCTCTTGGGTAGACTGAACTAATATAACAAAAATGACAGTTCTACCTAAATTAAATAACTTATTCAGTGCCATACCAATCATACTACCAAAAAATTATTTTATAGAGCTAGAAAAAATAACAACAAAATTCATGTTTTCAAGAATTCAAGAACAAAATGTCCAGAATATCAAAGGAAATAATGAAAAGAAATGCAAGGGAAGGTGGCTTAGCTGTACCAGATATAAAACTATTATAAAGCAGCATTCTTCAAAATTATCAATATGGTGGTACTGGCTAAGAAATAGAGTTATAGATCAGTAGAAGAGGTTAGGTACACAAGACATTGTAGTCAATGGGTATAATAATCTACTATTTGATAAACCCAAAGACTCCAGCTTCTGGGATAAGAACTCATTATTTAACAAAAGCTGTTGTGAAAACTGTAAAATAGTATGGCAGAATTTAGGCACAGACCAACATGTTATACCATATACCAAGATAAGGTCAAAATGGGTACATGATTTAGACATAAAGAATGATACCATAAGCTAATTAGGAGAGCAAGGAATAGTTTGCCTGTCAGACCCATGGAGAATGAAGAATTTATGACCAAACAAGAGATAGAGAACATTATGAAATGCAAAATGGATAATTTTTATTACATTAAATTAATTTTTTTTGCATAAACAAAGCTAATGCTACCAAGATAAGAAGGGAAGCAGAAATCTGGGAAACTATTTTTACAGCCGGTGTCTCTGATAAAGACCTCATTTCTAAAATTTATAGAGAAATGAGTTGAATATGTAAGAATACAAGTCATTCACCAGTTGATAAATGGTCAAAGGGTATGAACAAGCAGTTTTCATAGAAAGAAATTAAAGCTATCTATAGTCATATAAAAATGCTCTGAATCACTATTTATTAAAAAATGCAAATCAAAACAACTCTGAGGTACCACATCACACCTATCAGATTGGATAACATGACAAAACAAAAAAATGATAAATGTTGGAGAAGATATGTAAAAATTGAAACACTAATGCATGTGTTGGTGGAATTGTGAACTGATCCAACCATTCTGGAGAGTAATTTGGAACTATACCCAAAGGGCTGTAACAATGTGCATACCCTTTCACCCAGCAATACCACTTCTAGGTCTGCATCCCAAATAGATCATTAAAAAGGGAAAAGGACCCACCTGTACAAAAAATATTTATAGCAACTCTTTTTGTTTTGGCTAAGAATCAGAAATTGAGGAGATGCCCATCAATTGGAGAATGACTGAACAAGTTGTGGTTTATGAATGTAATGGAATACTATTATGCTATAAGAAATGATGAGCAGGCAGAGTCAAGATGGTGGAATTAGAGCAGTGACTTGCTTGAGCTCTTCCCCAAACTCATCCAAATTCATGTAAAAAATGACTCTAAACAAATTCTAGAACAGCAGAACTCAAAAAAGACAGAGTGAAACAAATTTCCAGCTCAAGATCACCTGGATAGTTGATGGGAAAGGTTGGTTCCACCAGACTGGAAAAAGAATGCAGTTCAGCATGGGCTCTGCAGGCAAACATGGGGCCTCAGGTAATCTGGAGCAGGCCTCCAGGGACTGAATCATGGGCAGCTGTGGTGGTTTCCACACTTCTCAACCCACAAAGACAACTTAGAAGGTCAGTAGGAATGGTCTGTCAGACCTGAGTGAGAGAGGAGCCAGTCTGGCCCCAGCCCTGGCTCGGCCTGGGGATGGAGGTGGCAGCTGCTTCCAGAGCTCTCAGGCCATAGATGGTGGGGAGATTGAGTAGTTGATCTCTTTGCTGGTGCTGAGGCAGAATTCTCTTGCTTTGTTTGTGCTTGGATCTGGGTCGCAGTCCTGGGTAGTGGTCCTGGGGCGAGAAGGAGTGCTGGCATGGTGGAGCTTGTGGTGGTGGTGGAGAGGGAATCCTCCTCACAGTTACAAGGCAGAAAAAAGTGTTTGTGGTCTCACACAGACCAGTGCACAGGCCAGGTAAAGAGTCAACATCTCACTTTTGATCATACCAACTTGGAAGAACTGAAAACTTACAGATCCCTTGAAATATTGCTGAAAACAGCTGCACAAAACCCCTGAAGCTTGGGACAGTACACTTACTACACTAGAAGCAGAGCCTCACCTTAACAAAGAATTTAAAAGTCAAATAATTGACTGGGAACATGAGCAAACAGTGCAAAAAATTCAGACTATAGAATTTTACTTTGGTGACAAAGAAGATCCAAGTATACAACCAGAAGAAGACAACAAAGTTAAAGCTTCTACATCCAAAGCCTCCAAGAAAAAAAATTGAATTGGTCTTAGGTCATAAAAGCTCAAAAAGGATTTTGAAAAGCAAGGAAGAGAAGTTGAGGAAAAATTGCGAAGAGAAATGAGAGTGATGCAAGAAAATTATGAGAAATGAGTCAACAGATTGCTAAAGAAGACCCAAAAAATACTGAAGAAAATAACACCTTAGAAGATAGACTAAGTCAAATGGCAAAAGAGGTCCAAAAAGTCAATGAGGAGAAGATTGCTTTAAAAAGCAGAATTGGCCTAAATTCCTTAAAAATTTGAATGGAGCAAATTAAAGCTAATGATTTTATGAGAAATCAAGAAATTATAAAACAAAACCAAAAGAATGAAAAAAAAATAGAAGACAATATGAAATATCTCATTGGAAAAACAACTGACCTGGAAAATAGATCCAGGAGAGATAATTTCAAATTATTACCTGGACTACCTGAAAGCCATCATCAAAAAAAGAGCCTAGTCATCATCTTTTAAGAAATTATCAAAGAAAACTGCCCTGATAAAATAGTAATTGAAAGAATCCCACTGATTACCTCCTGAAAGGGATCCCAAAAGGAAAACTCCTTACAGCCAAATTCTAGAGTTCCCAGGTCAGAGAGAAAATATGGCAAGCAGCCAGAAAGAAACAATTCAAATATTGTGAAAACACAATCAGGATAACACAAGATTTAGCAGCTTCTACATTATGGGATCAGAGGGCTTAAAATATGACATTCAGGAACTCAAAGGAGCTAGGATTAAAATGAAGAATCACCTACCCAGCAAAACTGAGTACAATCATTCAGGGGAAAAAATGGATATTCAATGAAATGGAGGACTTTCAAGCATTCTTGATGCAAAGACAAAACCTGAATAAAAAAATCTGATTTTCAAGTACAAGATTCAAGAGAAGCTTGAACAAGTAAACAGGAAAGAGAAATCATAAGGAACTTATTAAAGTTCAACTGTTTGCATTCCTACATGGAGAGATGATATTTGTAACTCATGAAATGTTTCTCAGTATTAGGGTAGTTGGAGGGAATATATATACACATGCATATATATATATATGTACCCACACATACATACACATACATATATATACATCTACATATATATGTACATTATATATATATACATCTCCATCTATATCTACATATACATCTACATCTACATCTATCTATCTGTCTATCTATCTATCCATCTATGTAAACAGAGGGCACAGGGTGAGTTGAATATGAAGGGATGACATCTAAAAAATAAAATTGAATGGTGAGAGAGGATTGTATTGGGAGAAGAAGAAAGAGAGAGGTAGAACAGGGTAAAATATCTCACATATAAGAAGCAAGAAAAAGCTTTTACACTAAAGGGGAAGAGGGGGAGGTGAGAGAGAATGATTGAATCTTACTCTCATCTGATTTGGCTAAAGGAGGAAATAACATACATCCTAAATTGGTATGGAAGTCTATCTTACCCTAAAGCAAAATGGGGGTAAGTAGATAAGATAGCAGGGATAACAGAGGGGATGATATATTGGGGGAGCAGTGAATCAGAAGCTAATAATTTTGAGGAAGGACAGGGTCAAAAGGGAGAATAGAATAAATGGGGGGGACAGGATAGGATGGAGGGAAATATAATTAGTCTTCCACAACATGACTATTATGGAAGTATTTTGCATGGCTACACACATATAACCTATTTTGAATTGCTTGCCTTCTCAGTGAGGGTGGTTGGGGAGAGAGGAAGCGAGAGAATTTGGAACTCAAAGTTTTAAAAATGAACGTTAAAAATTGTTTTCACATGCAACTGGGAAATAAGACATATGGACAATGGGGTATAGAAATCTATCCTGCCCTATGGAAAAATAGATAGGAAAGGGGATAAGAGAAGGGGTGATAGAAGGGAGGGCAGATTGGGGGAAAGGGTATTCAGAATGCATGCTGTCTTGGGGTGGGGGGAGGGGAGAGTTGTGGAGAAAATTTGGAACTCAAAATCTTGTGGAAGTGAATGTTTAAAAACTAAAAAACAAAAAAACAATTAAAAATAGAGAAAGAACAGGAAAAAATAGGTGGGTATAGGGAACCATACAGAAAAGTGAGTGTGTGTCTAAGACAAACTTTAATTGTTTCACAATTGTTTTTCGAATTGACTCTGGTTATTGTTTTTATGTTCCTGAAATCCAGCTTGGTCAGTCAGTCATCATACATATGTTTCTTTAGAAGTAGCTAGGAAGAATAGTGGATAGAATGCTGGTCCTGGAGTCACAAAGACACAAGTTCAAATCCATTCTCAAAGACTTACTAACTGAGTTATTTTGGTCAATTCACTTAATTCACCTCTGTCTCAGTTTTCTCAACTATAAAATGGGGATCATAACAGCAGCTACCTCCCAGGATTGTTGTGAGGAGCAAATGAGATCTTTGTAGAATGCTCAGCATATAGTAGATGCTATATAAATCCTTGCTATTATCACCATTGTTATTATTGTCTTGGTGAATTGGACCAGTGAAGTGTTTCCATGTAGTCTAGCTTAGCTATGTCTATAAAATCCTGCCACAAAAAAAGAAGACAAAATTTTAGCCACATTTCAATAATCAATATGAAATTTTTTAAAGCAGAGAAACAGAATAACTTGACCTTGTTTGGTTCTTCAAGGTTTTCCCATTTGCACAATTTCACTCCTATTTTTTTTCTTTTTTCAGTTTGCATACAACCATTTAGGCAGTGATTTCTATGGCCCTATTTTACATTTTATTTTCAAAAGTTCTTCTGGGCATTCTGCCTCTATTCTTTATGTGCCAATGCTATTTCATATTCAACCTCTCAAATGAAGGAACATGAACATAATATCTGTGGCCTTTTTCATTTACTCACATTCCATTTTGAAAGATGCTCCTAAGAAGCTTCATTTCCAAAGGTCCAAACTTTACTGTGTGCCTTTAAATTAACATTCTTCATTTTTGGAATGTAAATTAGAATAGGGAGAAAAAAGATTTCTGGTCTGTTTGCAATTTCTTGGCTCCCTGCTTGAGCATTGAAAAGTACCTGTGCATTGCTAAAAAAGAGTTCTAAATAAATCCAAATTTCCTACTTTCTAAGTACATTCCCAGCCTCCTGTTTATCCCTTTTCTAATCCATCCTCAATACTGCTGTGTGAGAGATCTTTCAAATGAATCTACTATCAAGCCAATCCTCTGCCCAAGAAATCTTCAGTGGTTCCCCATTTCCTACCAACTAATATGAAATCTCAACCTTATTATTTAAGGTCCTCCAGAATCTGCTTTCACATTGTCTTTGATTTTGCTTTAGATTATATTATTCTCCTTCAATTATTTAATGTTTTAGCCAAGCTGTACTATTCTCCCTGTTCCTGTTATTGTCTTGATCTGGCTTGTTCCCGTATTTTTTCTCACTCAATTCCCCATGCCTCAATTCTCCCTCAGCTCCCCCATCTCTTTTTATTGCATTTCCTTTATTCTTTCAAGGATAAATTCAGATATTCTCTCCTCCATGAGACCTTTTGTGCCTCTCCATCCCATACAATTAAATTTATCTTTCCTTTGACAAAAGTTTCATATGACTTTGAGGGCCTTTCCTTTGTACTTATCTTGTCTCTAAGAATATCTTAGTTATTTATGTACTCTTCTTCACATCTCCTAATTCAGGAAATATTATGACTTCTTGGGTTCCCTCTACCCAGTTCAATTTTTTTTCAGTATTGTAGAGGGCCTTAATATCTGTCGAGTGAATGAATACTATGCAGGGATGGGGAACCTTAGGCCTAGTGGCTGTGTCCTTCTATTTCCTCAAGTGCGACCCTTTAACTGAATTCAAATTTCACAGAACAAATCCCCTTAATAAGAGGATTTGTTCTGTAAAACTTGGACTCAGTCAAAAGGTCGAACCCAAGGACCTAGAAGGCCACATGTGGCCACGAGGTCAGAGGTTCCCCACCCCTGCATAGAGCAAAAAATAGTGTAATTGGAATCTGTTGAACTTGATACTACAATATACTAGGTATAAGGTGAGATGATTGGACCCGATAGACTCTAATGTCCTTTCTAGCTCAAAACCCATGTTCTATTATCTTATGACAAATTTAGCAGTGAGTATTAAATAGAGGGTGTCCCAAAAGTAAATTTGAAATTGTACTGTCAGGGCAGCTAGGTGGCACAGTGGATAGAGCACCAGCCTTGAAGTCAGGAAGACCTGAGTTCAAATCCGGCCTCAGACCAAACACTTGACATGTACTAGCTGTGTGACCATGGGCTCACTTAACCCCAATTGCCTAAAAAAGAAAGAAAGAAAGAAAGAAAGAAAGAAAGAAAGAAAGAAAGAAAGAAAGAAAGAAGGAAACTGTACTGTCTTTTGGGACACTCTGTAAGTATAAAATTTTCCATTTCATTTTGGAATCTTCTTGGATTCTTTTTAATTGTGATTTATTGACCTCTATATTTGTGGATAAACTTTCAAAATGTTTACATGTCAAGTAGATTCTGTCCACCATGATTTAAACTAAAATTTTCTATTGGGAGTAACTACCTCCTAGAGATCTAGCATGATATAGATTTGGGGAGATAGAGCCCTGGGTCTGGATCCAGGAAAACCTGTGATCAAATCTTACACACCCTAGAAAGCTGCAAGTCTTTGCCATGGTAAATGGCTCAGGGAATGGAGTGCCAGGTCTGGAGTCAGGAAGAGCTGAATTCAAATCTTACCTTAGACACTTACTAGCTGTGTGAGCCTGGGCAAGTCACTTTAATTTCTGTTTACCTCAGCTTCCTCATATGTAAAATGGAGATAATACTAGCACCTACTTCCCAGAATTGTTGTAAGGATCAAATGAGACAATAATTATAAAGCACTTAGCACAGTGCCTGGCACATTTCCTACATGCTATATAAATTTTAGCTATTATTTTGAAGCTGAATTCTTAGGAGTTTTATACATGGAAAACAACAATGGATTCTGATTGATCAAATTGATATGGGTTATGGACCTATACTCCAGTGAAGCTTCTGTGAGCTTGGGAAAAATTGATCCTGGGACTATTCATGTTGGTCCCAACCTAGACTCATGTGCTGTTAGAGACAGAATTGATCTTCTAGCCCAGTGGTTCCAAAAATGGGCAGTACCACCCCTGGGGGATGCTGGAATGATCCAGGGGAGTGGTAGCAGCCTCATATGTAATTGGGGGGGGGTTTGAATAAAAATAAGGGGGCAGTGGAAGCATAAGGAAAGAAGAGAAGAAAAGTTTGAAAAACCATTCATACATGTTTCATTTGTTGTGTAACAGAGTTAAAGTAATAGTGATTACATTATTGTCCAAATAAACACACAAAATGCAATTTGTAACTGATCAATGATCAAATCTGCCAAAAGGTCTTAACAAGCAAGTGTTGGCAGGTGAATATATCGTACATTGTCTGGAAGTTCAACACACATCAACAAGAGTATAAGTGTGTAATGACTTGTTTACCATATGATACTATAAACAGCTACATGATGCAATACTGCATCATCAAAATTTCAATGCAAAAAAACCCCCCACAAATTTACTGTAAATTGTTAAACTTAAGATCCATCATTTTAAACATATTTTAAATTTTTTGAAATTATGAAAATTTCAAAAAAAAGTTAAAGGATTAAAGAAAGTAGATTTGCAGGGGGATGCTGAGTAATTTTTTTTAAAAAGGGGTGGCAGACCAAATAAGTTTGGGAACCTCTGATCAAGCCCAACTCGCTCAATTTACAGATGAGGAAACTAAAATGACTTGGCCCACGTTCACACAGTAGAACCTTGGACTCCAGTCCTAATTCAGATGTTCCTATTTCTAGACAAGGCTGCCTTTCCCTAGGGTCCCTTATCCACCTCATGAGCACCTTTGGTGTAGCTAATTCTCATCAACCACCCAACAAGCTGTCCAAGAGGGAACCTAGCCAAATAGTTAATTTTGATAAATCTACATTTCAGTTCTTACTCATGTGCTGATGAAGAAAGTCGGGGGAAAAAGATCACAAAATCATGCTCACTGAGTCTACCGCAAATTTATGTTACATAAACTCAACTACAACCTTCACTGTGACAACGTGTTCCTTTTATGCCTCTTTAATTAATTCACTATCCCACTTACCACAGTAGTATTTCTAAATCTTTTCATTCCTCCTTAAGCCTCTCATGACTCCCCCTCCTATGCCCTCTCAGCTGAGAACCTTGAGTCATGCTTCACTGGACAAATGAAGCCCTTCTCTGAGTGTTCACTCTTCTTCCCTCCTCCTCATCTTGCATCACCCTTCTGCCTTTTGCTACTATCTTTTCCTTCACCTTTGTCTCACATGGAGAGGTAGCCCTTCTCCTTGCCAAGGCTAACTCTTCTACATGCAAAGTGATTCCATTCTAATCCCATCTTCTTCAGCAGATTGCTCCTTCTATCATCCCCATTCTCACTTATCTTTCCATGTCTAATGCACCCATGTATCCCTCAGCCTTAAAAAAGGAAACTCCTTCCTTCATCTGTTGATCCCCACTAGCCAAAGTAGGTTATCTACAATGGATGCCTCCACTTCCTTTCTTCTCACTCCTTTCTTAACTCCCTACAATTTGGCTTCTGATTTCATCATTCAACTGAATGAATACTCTCTCCAAAGTGTCCAGTGATATTTTATTTGACAAATCGAATGGCCTTTCTGTTTTCCCATTTCTTCTCCTTCTTGACCTCTCTGTAGCCTTTGACACTGTCAATCAATCACTCTCTTCTTGATTTTCTCCTCTCTTTAGATTTCTGTGACTCTGCTCTATCTTGGTTGTTGTCCTCTTTCTCAGTATCCTCTGCTAGATTTCATCCAGGTCACACAAACATACCCATATGTCCCCCCATCCTAAAGAAATAATAATAATAATAACAAAAATCAAAACAACCCACTTACTTGATCCGTATTGACTGTCACAGGGGTGAGGAACAACCTGCAGCCTTGGGGCCACATGTGGTTCTTTAGGTCCTCAAGTGTGGTTCTTTGACTGAATCCAAACTCCTAGTGACCTCAAGGTCATAGATTTGCCACCCCTGATATTGTTTCCACTTCCCTTTGGAGGCTAAACTTGATAAGGCTTTTTATACTCAGTGCCTTCAGTTTTTTCCTCACATTCTCTTCTTAATTCTCTATGATCTAACTTCCAACCTCATAATTCAATTGAAGCTACTCTTTCCAAAGTTACCAGTGATCTCTTAGTTGCCCAATCTAATGACCTTTTCTCAATCTTCATCTTTCTTGATATTTCTGCAGCCTTTGACACTGTCCATACCTATCTGACTATTCCTTCCCAGTCTCATTTGCTGGATCTTTATCCAGGTCACTCATGGATGTGTCCCATTCCCCCCCCCACCCCCCCAGCTCTTCCCTAGGTTGACTTTTCTTTTCCTTCTTTGCTCTCTTGTTCAGTGATCTCCTCAGTTATGAAGATGACTCCTAGATCTATATGACCGGCTTTGATTTCTCTATTGAAATATAGTCTAACATTATAAGTGCCTATTTGAGATTTCAAACTAGATGTCCTGTAGACTTCTTAAATTTAACATGTCTATAATTCAGCTTGTTATCATTCCCCTAAGACACTTCTTTCCTTCCAATTCCTCTTATTACTGTTTGTCATTCAAAGCCCTTCACAACCTGGCTTCCTCTAACCTTTCCAGTCTTCTTATACCTTACCCCAAATAATCTTTAATCCAGTGACAATGTCCTACTTTCTGTTCCTTGTGCAAGACACTCTATTTCCCCACTCTGAGCATTTTCACTGACATTTCTTTTGCTTGTTATACTCTCTTACTGCATCTTTGCCTCCTGGCTTTCTCTAAGTGCCAATTTCCTCCAAGTTTTCAACAAGAACACTATTGTGATATGCCTTCCCTCTCTTAATTATCTTCAATTTGTCCTGTATATAGCTTGTTTGTTCATAGTGGTTTGCATGTTGTTTCACCCATCAGATTATAATCTCCATGAGAGCAAGGGACTATTTTCCATTTTTCCTTGTATTCCTAGAGTTTAGCAGGGTATCTGGCATATCATAGGCTCTTAATAAATGCCTTAATAAATGACTGAGAAAAATTTTATGCCCTTAACTACAACAGAATGCAGCTTTTATTCCTTACTAAAGTTTGTCATCATCACTCATATTTCTATCTGTGGGAAGCAAAATGCATGCAAGTGAATCAGAATGTTCTCCAAGATATTTCCTCCCTCCACGTTGATGGCCTACGATGCAGAGGAGTGACATAGCGGAGAGCTTTGTAGTTCCTACAGGTGTACTTGTCTTAGTGATCAAATGGTCTGGAGCAGGTATTCCCCAGAAGCAGAAAATTGAGGCTAATTGCTTTTTACAAAGTGAGACTAATTTTTATGGGTGAGAGAGAAGGGCCAATGGGCTGTAAAGGCAATGAGGTATGGCAGAAAGAATATTGACTCTGATATTAGAGTTGTTCAGTCATATCCAATTCTTTGTGACTTCATTTGAGGGTCATGTCACTGGAGTGGTTTACCATTTTCTTCTTCAGCTCATTTTACAGATGAGGAAACGGAGGCAGACAGGGTTAAGTGGCTTGCCACATAGCTAGTATCTGAGGCTGGATTTCAACTCAGGTCTTCATGACTCCAAGCCCAGTGCTCTATCCACTGCACCACCTAGCTGCCCCCTCTATTAAACACCTGAGTACAAATCCTGTCTTGGTTGTGTATGGAACACTGGTGGGTGTGGATGGTGGAGTTGATGTGTATATGCTGATTGGTTTAACTGAAACACTAAATCAGGCTTATACTCATCAATGCTTACATAGGTCAATCTTAAGAATGTAATTATCTATTCAACTGTGTGTGTGTGTGTGTGTGTGTGTGTGTATAAATATGCATATATATACATATATATTAACTCCTCTGGAAACAGATTGCTGACTTAATTCCCAGAAGTCTTGACAAGCATGTCTCATAGTAGTTCTCAGGACACAGCTGTTCCTTGGCACAGCTGGAGGTTTGTGTTTTTCTTAGAGTTGGTATTCATACTGCCCTCAAGCAAACATGGGGTGCTCAAATCTCAAATGGGGGAAATGTAGAGCATATTGATGACTAAAGCCTCTAGCTAGGTAGGAGTAGTGGCTGGCTACACTCACATTCTGGTTGGTGGTCCATCACCTAATTCATATACCACATAATTTGATTGGTAGTTTATTATGTAGGCTAATAGCAAAATTGTTTGCAATAATTTTCATTGGTGGGCTGTGCTATGTAAGGATCTACATATGTTTATTAGTTGTTTAGGAACAATGGTATGTTATTTATTATGAATATCAAGGATAGTGCTTATCTAATTATTAAAAATAAATAACAACTTATAGAAAAACAACCCAGTAGGGAAAACAACAGGGTTACAATTCAATCACAAAATAGAGGCTTAAGACAAAATGGTCACTTATGCTTAGGTAACAAACATTTTCTCTGTTGCTGGCTGATAGTAAATCTTTTCTTTCCCCCTTATAATGCTGATTGGTATGGATATGCATTGTTGTAGAGTAAAGGTGTTTAGTTCCTTCTTTTTACCTTCTGGGTGGGGACAGAGCTAAATCCTTTCCAGGCCTTTCTTAACTCTTTCTTGTAGGGTTACTTAGGATGTGATCTTTTCTCTAAGGCACTGTCCTCTCCTATCCTCCCCCTTTCTCTCCAGAAAATTGGCCCCACCTGGTCACATCCTTTTATAACAATTGGTTCTTGTTTTGACTTTAGAGGTCACCTCGTCCAACCTCCTAATTTTAATGAGTAACAGAAACCTCAAATTAATGTCAGATCAGGGACTATAATCCAGGTCTAACTCCCAGGCCAGTCTTATTTTCGGTAGATTGTTGAAATTTGACCTCTATTGGAGGCTTGGTTTTCATATGGGAGCAGCTGTATTTGATCTCATGACTCAGGATAAATGACTAACAATGAAAGGGCATATGTTGGTCCTTCTGAGCTTCTGGTCTTCCAAGCTCAACTTCCCCTCCTTAACCGATTAGGGAAATATAAGCAGTTTTAAAGGTCAAACATTATTTTTATTCTTATTAATGAGGCATAGCTATGATATCTTTATGTTTCCCCTTCCATTTTTTTTGGTAAAGTTAAGGGAAAAGTCTAATTAGCCAGAGATTAATTAGTATTGTAGATGGCACACCAAAAATTTGACAGCAACTAGAAGACTTCCCAATTGACTTAGTGTGAGTCTCAATTTATAGATCAAAGAGGTTGATTAAGACTTTTCAGGTGTGAGAATTCCAAATTAGCTTGAACATATTGTGATGTGAAAGATATGATTCTTGTAGGTCAGAACAAGGGTCCCCACAAGAGTATAGGCTTCATGACTAACGATAATCAAAGTAGACCATGAGACCTTTAGTCAGAAAATTTTAATGGTTTCCTAATGAGTTGTTCCTCATCTGTTTGGCAGTGATCAAAAGAACCATCAAGCACTTTGGCTTAAAACTTCCCACATTGTCGATGAAAAGTGGCTCAGTTGCAAGGAATGTTCTGATCTCGCCTATGTTCATTAAGCTCCTGCTCCCCAATGGAGTGTTCTTCACTTTTAGAGAAAAGTTTCAAATGCTTGGGAGCCAGTCATCCCTTTACCCTTTCTTTTCCCTCTCCCTCTCCCCTTCTTTCCTCCTTCCCTTCCCCTTCCCTGCCCTGCCCTGCCCTGCCCTGCCCTGCCCTGCCCTGCCCTGCCCTGCCCTGCCCTGCCCTTCCCTTCCCTTCCAGACTTGGACATACATGGTGCCCTATAAGATTGGTAATTAAAGAATCTGGGGTCATATCTTCACTCTTCTATTTGCTAACTCTGTGATCTTGAGCAAATCATTTAGATTTTTTGGGTCTCAGTTTCTTCATCTGTTAAGTGAGAAGGTTGGATTACATAATCTTCAAAGTCCTTTCTAGATCTAAATCTGTGGTTCCATTCTGGAATTTTTTGTTTTGACATAAAGGCAGCATAACCAGGTGAATACAGAAGATGGATGTTTCATTTGGCCAATTAGGTGAAGAAATTGCCCACCAAAATAATTCCCCAACCTCACCTTCTGAGCATCCTTTGTTTATGGCTCCACAAAACATAAGCCAGTCTCTGTTAGTGTGGGTGGGGCTGATGAAAATTGTATGGGCAGGTGAACATTTGAACAGAACTAGATTTATTTTAGAACCTTCCTGCCAGAGTGTTTTAGTTCTAATGATCTTTAAGTAAGAGAAACTGAGGTGTTATTAGCAGAATTGAGCCAGCCACCATTTTATACCTGCCAAGGCACAAAATTGTTGTCACCTACATATTTCAGCTCTTTGCTGCAGCATTTGGAATTAAGAAGAAAAGCACACTAAAAGAGTTGCCTTGTTCCTCTCAGTAGGTTATTTCAATTCCATGTTTTCCTTATTAAAAAGACACAGAAAATCTGTCCCTCATTTGTTCAGAAATTAAAAAGCCCTGACAGGTTTTCTAAGATGTTAGTCCCTCTCAAAGGTCTACACAATAGGTTGTTTTTTGGCCACCAAGCACAGCCTCTTGCTTTCATCAATTGACCAAAAACATTCAGTGAAATTGAATGGGTGAGCCAACCCCATCAATGTTTCCTCTTCTCTGGAGAAACTAAATGGTCATTTGAGTGTAATAACAGGTGATGGTAATAGTCTGACAGGGGCTGTTGTTAAATGCTGGGTATCTTGCCAGAGGGACTATTTTGAATGTCAATAAGGTACAGGGACCCTTGGGAAAAGTGAAGGGGAAACTCTAGCAGTAACAAATGACTTCTCTTTAAAAAGGATAATCCTGAAGTTAATAAAAATTAAATTCTGCATAAACATGTTTCCCCTTGGCTGTAATGCTGAAACTAATTGTCTAGTAGTTAGGTACCCTGCTACTATTAACTCTAATGGCATTGGTATCAAATATGAGTTAATTAAAATGCTTTGCAACAATAATCTTGTGTCTATTAGTATTAATAGAGTTCATTCTGAAAGAGGCTATGTGGGAGTGAGTTATGAGCTATTCTTTACTATGACAGGGTGTCAACAGAAGCAGTTACTAGGAGTGAGATGGAGGGGTAGCAATTCTAGTTGCTAACAATTGAAAAGGTAGATATAGTGGTTGAACAGAAAAGTCCTACCACTTGTGCTCTGCTAAAGAATGTTAAACACACATCACAATCTGAGCTATATATACTTCAAATGACAGACTTTCAATATTACATCAGTATTAAATACATACACACTTGCACAGAAATACCTTTCTTACCCCCATGGTAATTCTAATTCCAAGACATCCTACCATAAATAAGTATCTATCTATCTATCTATCTATCTATCTATCTATCTATCTATCTATATCTCTCTCTATATCTCTCTCTCTATATATAGAGATATAGAGAGATATAGATAGATAGATATACATATATATATCAAAGCCACAAAAATAACACCACCAATTATTTTCTCTATCCTGTTTCCACTATCAATAACCACATAACTTCCCCTCCTTTCCACTTTTTTTGTTTGTTCCCTATAATTTGTTTTCCAATAGGGGGGCTTCAAAGTTTGCTATTTTTCCCCCTAGTACCTTAATTATAGTAAAACTCTTTTACAAAACCCATTGATATACTATGGGGTTTATTCCTGATATGTTCCTAAATGTATATAAAAATATAATGCATGACTCTGAAGGTAATAAAGAATGTATATAAAGCAGGTTCATCGTCATCATCAGCATTAGTACATGATTTTAGTGCATTATTTTTGTTCAGATAGGACACTCCAGTATTGCTCATCTCCCCTACTAGATTGTATGCTCCCCAAGTGTAGGGAGAATTTTTATTAATTTTTGTATACAAAATAAAATGTGTTCATATATTAAAATTTCAATATATATATGAAATATGTTTGTATTATATGTGTATATATAATACATACATATATATTTATTTATTTGGTGTGGAGGGGGACAGTGACAAGTTGTTCTGTCTCCATTGATTAAGCCATTCTTCATTTCACATGTAGCTTTTTTTTTTTGCTGATAAGAGTCAGTTTTTGTTCATTTATTCATTTTGTAGCTGTTGAATATCTATTATGTAATGTATTGGATACTTTAGGTGGAAGGGTAGAGATATTTGTAAAACATGTGCCCAAGAAACTGTAATCAAGTCCCATTTCCAGGGATAAAGATATGCCAAATTGTTATACCTATATCTGACAATTATACCTAATTGTTATACCTAAATCTGACAATTTTCTTCTGACATATTGAACAATAGTGTCAGAAAATATTTTCTTTATTTCTTCCTATATGGAGTAGAAAGTTCATATTTTTTTTATTTTGGTGAGACAATTGGAATTAAGTGACTTGCCCACAGTCACACAGTTAATGAGTATTATGTGTCTGAGACTGGATTTGAACTCAGGTCCTCCTGACTCCAGGGGCAGTGCTCTATCCACTATGTCACCTAGCTGCCCCTGTTTTTCTTTTTAAAACTACAGTAACACACTATCAATGCAATCCATTTCTCCAAAATGCTGAACACATAACCTATTTTAAAGTTAGTTTGCAGTGTCTTGCTCCTAGTAAGTAGGTTCTAGAAGCTTTCTCCCTCTGTTCAACATAGCTTTAGGAATCAACTGTGGACATTTTTGTCTCTTGGAAGGGAAAAAGACTGTAAATCTTTCAGTAATTGATGGCAACACATCCTATTTCTCTCTCTCTGTCTTTCTGTCTTCTTTCTTTCTCTGTCTCCCTCCATCTTTCTTTCTCCCCATCTCTCTCTTCCCCCTTCCCTCCTATCTTTTAGTTTCTGTCTCTCTCTCTGTCTCTCTCTCTCTGTCTCTCTCTCTTTTCCTTTCATTCTTACTTTAGATATAATGGTAACTATGTTGAGACCCTATGAGTGAGCTAGTAAAAAAGATGAGCTGAGCAAAAAAGCATGACTTATTTCCAACAAATCTCAAAACATTTTATTCTGGAGAAACAGTTCCCCACAGAGGTGGTTTGGAATTGAATAATTTAATTGATGTTTGATTAAATGAAAAAAAAAATGGAATGAAGCTTTAGTAATAACTATGGCATATATTAGTGAATAAATATGAACTATATTATAGATGGTGATGACTATATCTTTAGGGCAATTAATATTTACTCATTGGTCTGGAAGAAATTCATATTTACTCATAGATTCATTTAGAAGATCAGAAGGTATCTTGGGAAAACAGAAGCTATACTACACTCTTCCGGCAAGATCACACCTAAAACTCTCCTTGTCAGATGAAATACTCTCCAACTTTGTAATGGCCCTTGAGGAGTTTAAATTACTTCCTTTAAGGACTCATTTCCATGTTTAACAATAGTTCAGTGGTTAGATTTGAAAAGAGCTATGAATGGAGCTTATAGCCAAAATCAAGTTAAGTCAATGGGAATTTACTAAGTATTTATTACATTTCAGATAGTGTGCTAAGTGCTAGGAAAAAAAAAAAACAAATTTAAGCAAAAAAGAAAAAAATAGTTCTTCCCCTTAAAAAGCTAAGATCCTAATGAGGGAAAAGCAGCACATAAAAGGAAGATGAAAAGCTGGGGGCTGGAAAGAGGGAGAAGTTATTTGTGTGGAGGTATGATGGAAAAAAATTGAGAGTCTGGTGTGGAGCCTGAAGAGGAATGAAGATAAAGATGATCTGGGTACTTTCCTTAAAATGGAGGGTTCATCTTTGTCTTCTATTTTAGGCTGCTGTCCCTTATCAGAATCCAGCATTCTGAAAAAATTCCATTCTCTCAGGAGATAAGATGGAGGAGTGATAGGAAGCAATGCAGTGAATTCTCCACAGGCTCTTCCTAACAGATCTAGAAATTGTAGCAGATCAAATTTTGATAGGGAGATCTAGAAAAAGTCACAGTAAGTGCTTTTTTATAGAGTAGGGGTAGAGGCTAGCAGAATTCTATGCTTGCTCAGACCCCAGGGTAGGGAACTTGTAGATGGGAGTAGGGGGGTGGGCAGCAATTAAACTTTACACTGAAACAGGCCAATTTGAGATCCATGAAAGCTTGGAGATCTCTAGCATGTCTCTGAGGTCCTAGAATAACACAACACTAAATACATGAAGAAAGTAGCAATAAGAGAAGCCTAGAAATTTCCTCTAAAAGTGCCACAGAGCCCAGCTCTAATGCAAAGTCTGAAAGTAGGCTGAGAGGATGAACAAACAAAAATCCCTTCCACAATGAACTATTGTGGTATCAGGGATGCTTAGGACACAATGCAAGAGAGAATTACTAGACATCTACAAGCAATGCCTCAGGGTAGGGGTAAGGTGAAACATAGATTAGACACAAACTCAAGAATTACTGGGATAAAGTTTAAAAAAAAGTTTAAATATTTGTATAGATGGAATGAGAGCACTTGAGGAAAAAAATTAGAAAAGAAATGAGAACTATGGGAGAAGGAATTGGAAAGGGAATTAACAGCTTGATACAAAAAATACAAAACTTTGCCCAAGCAACAAACTTCCTGAAAATCCCAATGGACCAAAAAGAAGTCAACAACTTCATGAAGCAACAAGAAATATTAACATAAAATTAAAAGGCTGGAAAAAAATAGAAAATAAATGTGAGATCTCATAGCAAAAAACAAAAATGGCTCTGGAAAATAGATTGAAGAGAAACAAAAATTAAGAATCATTGGACTATCTGAACACTATAATATAAAAAAAGAGACTAGACATAATAATTCAAGAAATCTCGAAGGAAAACTACCCAGATCTTTTAGAACCAGAGTGCAAAGTGTAAATAGAAGGAATCTCCTGAAAGAAATCCCCAAATGAAACCTTTTAGAAACATCAAAGTAAAAATCCAGACCTTTCAGGTCAAAGAAAACATAATACTTCAAGCAACCAGAAAGAAAGAAGGCAACTACTGAGGAGAGGCAGTCAGGATCCCATGATGTAGCAGCTAACACTAAAAGTGAGTGGAGAAATTGGAATATGCAAGGGCAGAAGAGATACAGAATGATAGTGGAGATGGAAAAATGAAGTGGGAGTTTTTTGAGTTAGGAGAAACACGGATATTTTATAAGCAGTAGGGAAAGAGCTGGTAGGCAGGGAGAGATTGAAGATAAGGGACAGATTTAGAATTACAGAGGGGACAATCTAGTGGAGATGGGATAGAATCATTTGTGTGGGTAGAGGGGTTGGCCATGGTAAGAGTAAGGACATCTCTATGTGTGAGAAAGGGGTGAAGGAGGAGATAGCGGCAGAAAACATCTGAGTGATATGAGATGGAGAAGATGGAGGACATGACAAATGACATCTTTTTTCCCATATAAATCATGAGGCAAGGCATCCTGGGCCATCACCAGTCATCTTGACTTTTGTTCTGTCACTGGACTTCAATGACTCAGGAAGAGAGAGTGAGGCTGACAACTTTGAGCAACTCTGCCTCATTTAAATCCAATTCACATACAAATCAAGACATCACCATGATGTCATTAGTCCTCTTCAAAAATGAAGAACCAGCAAGAACAAATGGAGTGGGTGCTGCACAGCTCCTCCTCACACATGGTGCCGTGTCTCTCCCTCAGTTCTTTAGCCCAACACCAGCAGTTCAGAGCTTTGCAATGCTGGTACTAAGGGGTTATAACCTCCAGTAGGCTTTTGCTCCTGATGAGCTACAGTCTGTAGCAGCCAAAGCAAACTTCTACAGCCTGTAGCTAGGATTGTTGAAAAGAGGGAGGGGGGGAGCAGGGCATAGTGTGGGTTTTATTGTAGGTCTGTGTCACGTCCTTGGGTTTGTTAGTGCAGCTTTACTTCAGGTAGCATGGGAGGTGGTGGAGGGGTGCTGAGTGAGCTCAAGGTCAGTGAACATCAGTCCATGGGGTTTTTTTTTGTTTGTTTGTTTTGGTTTGGTTTTGCCTTCTTTTGGATTGTGGGTTTCCTAGACTATGGAGACAGCTGAAATTGCTTTATTTTTGGCACATAATTTCTGCTTTGGAGAGATTTGAAAAGTCATGAGGGTCAGCAGAAATGTGTAGTCAATCTTGGTACTTACATGACCCAGAAGTCAAATTGTATTTTAATATGTCCTTGTGATCTTCTTTCCTTAGTAATATGTTCATCTGTCATTGCCTAGTTTGGGATTAGGTAGGGTCTCTTTTGGCTATTCAGCCCCTCCGATTTGTGATCCTTAACCAGATCAATGAAGCCATGATACTTTGCAACTGCATCCCAAAATTGTATTGTTAAAGATTTGGTTCTGTCAAAGGATGAGATTTCATAGGAAGTTAAATAAAACATGAAAGATAAATGGGTGTGTTGTATTTCCTTCTCTACAATGTTCCTATGCTAATAATTTTTATAACAAAAGAAGAAAATGAGGAAAAAAGACAGGTGCACATTCTTAAGTGATTCTGTTTTCTATTTCTATATTATCTGTCTTTCCCCGGAACATCTTAACAATTTCCAGGAGTGAAGAAAATCATTCATTGTAACCTCAAGCCATGGTTGATTTTTTTTCTCTTTATATGTTTTGTTACATGTTTGCTGCTGCTTCTTAAAAGACAACTTACCAATCTTCAGGCCATACAGTGATGTGGAAAAGCAGTACAGCAACTTAAAGTCTGTCAGCTTTATTTGAATGCTACACTTCTGGTTTAAAGCCTAGTAAAATTTGAGAAGAAGCAGTGATTCTTTCCTTTTGAAAGATTACAACTATCTTTGTGCAGTTTTTCTTAATTGCAGACAAAAGCAGAGAAAATATGTTGTGACTGATTATTCAAAATTAGCCTTGGAAGATAACACTGACCCTTTACAGACCAAATGCAATAAAAATAGTAATAAATACAGAAAATTCAAACAAAAGATATAAGCAGAAATGATTATTATTAAATGAAAAGAGAATGAAAAGTATAAGACTGCATATCAAAATATTTGAGATACAGCTAAGTCATCTCAGATTAAAAAAAATTCTGAGGATATACATTAACAAATTAAAAAAATACTAGTTTTATTAATGAAAACACTTTGTATCCTTTCATGTGATAAAGATAGTATTAACAACTCAATTAGGGAAAGATATGCAAAAAAAAAAACCAAACTGTATAACTATCACTGATGAATATACTTAAAATGTTAAATAAAATCTTAGCAAAATACCAAAGTAATATATACAAAATATTATTTAACATTGTTGAGTCATTTTTATACATAGGTGCAAGATAGTTCAATGTTAACAAAAATATTAACATAAGGAATTATACTAAAAACAAAAAACAATCCCTACCCACATGATTGTATATCTGGATGCAGAAAAAAAAAACTTTGGATAAGATATAACATTAATTCTACTAAAAAAATGAAGCACAGATATAAAAGCATCATTCTTTAATATAATAAAAAGTATAGTATTAAAAATAAAATCCAGAGAAAGAGATGTTCCCAATAAATATAGGAGTAAGCAAGGATGGCCCCTTTTCTGTTATTTGACATAATTAAAAAAAATCCAGTCACACTAATAAGAGTAAAAAATGTGTCATATAAACATGGGCAAAAAGGAGACAAGGTTTTCTCTTCTTAATGATGAGATAAGGGCTTAATTAGAAAATCCTAGTGAGTCAGCAATATATTCAAAGGTCATGATTGATGTTTGCCTGCATAATACAAATCTATAGTGCCTAAATCATTTTTGGAGAATTAGAGCTATACAAATCAAATTACTAAGAGAATACTCTGGAAACACAGATAGAATGATAACAAAATTCATTTGGATGAGCAAAAATTCTAGTGTCTCAAGGGAAATGATGAGACAAAAAGGAATGAAAATAAATTTTTAAAGGGTTAAGGGGAATAAAATCTCCAGATCTCATTGTACTATGAAATGACAATCATCTAAACCTTTTGATACTGTTTAAAAATAGAAAAGAGCAGTGGAACAGAGTGGAGAAGAAAGAAGTGGAAACAATTGAACTCAATGATTCAATAAAACTGAGAATATAAATTACTTGGGCAACTACTCATTATTTGATCAAAACTGCCAGAAATATTCAAAAAGATTTTGTTAGACATTATATTTACTTTATAATCTGCCAGAATAAGCTCAAAATGGGTCTATCTCCTGAATTTTAAAGGTAATACCATTATAAAAAAAATAAAATTGATCCACAGAATGTAACCGTCACAGCTCAAACTAGGAGGAGAGTTCTTAACTATTCAAGATATTGAAGTGATTACAAAAGATAAAATAGGTGATTTCAATGCCATAAACTTGAAAAGCTATTTCATAATAAAAGTTAATGGAACTAGAATAAGAGAAGATGTCACTTGGGAAAAAAAATCTTTGCATTAGTTATCCCTGATAAGGATCTTCAAGATACATAGTTTACTAACATAAAAATATAATAATAATGGATAAATGGTGAAAAGACATGTAAAACTTCTCAAAAGAATTGCAGTGAAATAACAACCATATGAAGGATTTCTCCAGATTACAAATAATAACAGACATGGCAATAAAAATAACTCCAAGGTTTTACTTTGGTGCTAATTGGAAAAGTTGGTAGGGCTAGGACAAGAAAGGAACACTAAGGCATTATTGGGACTGAGTGGGAAGGGGGACCTTAGTGGTCTGGACTGCACCCTTCTTCACCTATCTGTCCCCTAGGCTTCATTGACCACAAGGGCATTGTGATTAGGAAAATCTGTGAACCTTGAATATATGGATTAGATGTAATTTGCCAAACTGATTATGATTACTAGAGCCTCACAGTCCTTGCTTAAAATTTAGATGGCCAAGACAATATTGGGTACAAGTAAAATTCCCAGTACAAATATGATCATTAACTGTCAGGGATGGAGTCACTTCTTTCAGCTAGACCTACCTAGTCCACCAATAAGCCAATCATTTCTGTGGCTGAAATGACCATTAAACCATTTGACCTAAAGAGTCCATTCCTTAAGAAAGTGCAGTGGAGGTGGAGTCCTCCTGCTCCAAGGAGATAATTAATAAAAAGAAAGTATCCTTATACACCAAAATATTTATCTCAGAACTTTTTATGATAGCAAAGAAGCATATATCAAGTTGATGCCTATTAATTAGAGAATTGCTAATTAAATTTTAGTACATAACTATAATGTAATATTACCATATTACAAGAAATAATCAATATGAAGAATTCAGAGATGCATTGGAAGTTATGTGAATTGATATAAAGTAAAGCAAATAGGACCAGTAGATATACCACAAAATGAGTACAATAATATAAATGAAAAAAAATGAACCCTGAAATTATAAAGGCCAAGCTTGGCTTCAAAGAAGAAATGAAAAAAAAAAAAGAAATAGCTCCCTTTCTTCTTTGAAGAGGAGGAGCTTGGCTGTGGAACATTGCATGTAATGTCAGATTTAGTTGATACATTGGTTAGTTTTGCTGACTGTTTTTTTTCTCTCTCTTTTAAATTCTTTGTTACATGGAGTGGTTCTTTGGGTTGGAGAGGGAGAAAATTAGTATTTGGAAATGAAGGTGATCTCAGAGCAAAAAAGTCAATATATTTTTATAAATAATATGTAGACCTTATAATACTAAAGATAAAGGACTGGTGCTACTTTGTAGGCAAAGAATGTTTAATAAGAATCAAGAGGCAGAAAATATAGAACCCAGAAGAGTATTTCTGATTTGGGAAGATACCATTATCCTCAAACCTAAAAATGATTCATCCTTCAATTTGTGCTTATAGAAGATATTAGGGAATGAATGTCATCACTAACACCAGAGAATGACAGACTTGGCCTTTTGTTAAGTTAAAAATAAATGATTTCCAAATAGACTTTGATGCCTTGAGCTTTTCATTTGATCTAATTGTTGCAATTGTACAAAGCCATCTACATTAGACCAATATATTGCTTTCTTTTTAAAAGCTATTTTTTATCTTCTTAAAATGTGATTTCCTTCTTTTTAATTTCTTTCAATATGAACTCCTATTTTATTAGACTTTTTGATGTTTGAAATACTATAATTAATTTAATGATAAAATGATGTTTCAGGTTGGAAAAATTCTATTCTTCCTCTTGTTAAACATTTGATTCTGTGGTTGTAGTTCTAGAATAGATGTCATTTCTTTGTAGCTAATTACACATCTTTACCTTTTTTCTTTTACAATAATGATCATCAATATTTAATAACATTAAGTCTTCTTGTAACCTGATAACCAACTCCCAATATCTATTTAATCAGCACATTTAATCTTGAGTCCCAGATGTCCTATGTAGTTATCCAGTCCTTGGAAACATCTTCCCTTGGATATTCAAGATTAAGTCTCATCCTCTGGGCAGCTCTGAAAAGGGTTTCTCATAGAAGATCTGCATCTTTGGTTCCAAGTCACTTGCAGAGATAAAATCTACCAGTAACAAGAATCAATACAATTTAGTACAACCTCCTAAATTTGCTTTTTCTGTAATTAGCTAATGTGGTATGAACTAACTTAGACTGTATGAATCTAACCCTATTAACAACAGAACTATAAAAACAATAGTTTAGGAGCTCATAATTCACCTGAAACTTTAAAGAATTTCAGTTTTTACATACCACTTGCTCTTTCTATCTTTGACCAAACTCTGTACCTGATTATGAACAATACCATCAAAGGACTGGACAAAGAATCTTTAAAAAAATCCGTGAAGGTCTGACTTGTAAAATGAGTTCTTCTGTTTCTTAATATTATCAGACAAGGACTTCAAAATAGGAAAACAAGGACAAGATTTAAAGTTATTTACAATTATTAATGCAATTTCATATCTAAAAAACCTCAATCCAATTTGGAGAACATAACATACTAAAACATACTGAAACCTGTATTTCTGTTAGACACATTTGGAAGCCAATCAAATATACAACCTAGTTCTCAGATCTCTAACAGTCTAATCTTGTTTTTTCAAAGTTCAATTAATTTTTTTACATATTTGTCTTATCCTCCCTTTTTGAGGATATATCTATATCTAATCCTTATTATCATCTTAAAGGAATGAGATACTTTAAGGATCTAATCTTATAAATGAATATAACTATTAGCAAGGGGATGGTAAGCCCAAGAACTCATTTATCTAGGTGCATAGGATGTGGAGTTGACCACAAATATAGTTTTAAAACGGTAAGATCTTTCATATTTGTGTCTTACTATAGTAACTGAGATGTTGATTTAGTATCAAAACAACAAAACTTCTTACTGTTCATCTGCCTTGATTATAGAAATTTGCTATGAAAAGAAAAAGGTATGACAATAGCAAGAAAGACTGGCCCCTCAAGGGCACAGACTGACCTAACATAAGGTATAAGAGGGAAAAACTCACTTAGTTTTGTTTTCTTCCAGGAATGAGTCATATTTGACAGTCAATTATGTCATACAGCTCCACATTATTCATAGGGTATCAAAAGCCATGCTCAAGAGAAACTAGATGGAAAAATTTCCTGTTCAGAAAGGAAATAGCACAATGGGAAACCGAATCAAGAAGATCCTATCTTTGCCTACTCAAAGTTGTCCTGTTAACTTTTCTGAGGGACAGACATTCACCTGTAGCAATTCTCAGACTGCACCCCCTTTAGGCAGTACATGGAATTCCCCTTGAGTGGTGGACTATTGGATTCATGACAGTTCAGGCAATCATACATGAAATCAAAACTTAGAACAATGTCAAATCATAGTTTTAAGAGATTTTACCTCAAATATTAAAATTTTACTGATCACAGTTTAAGGCTAGGCTTTTGTTATTTTCCTTTTGCTGCAATAATAGCTAACAATAAGCAAATATAATATTTATTTATAAATCAAAAATAAATGCATTCTGGAGTTTCAGGCATAAATTGAATAAATGATAGTTGACTCAAGATCTCAGAAAAATTCTGGCCACTGTAAAGCCTCCAATCTCCATTGCCTATTAACACCTAAGGCAAAATTGAAATGTTTGAATCTAATGTCTATTGGTGCTAAGTTGACTCAAAGATATAACTTCAATATATACTATTTATTAACAGATAAAATTTCACAATTTTCATAAGTGATGGTCAAACAATCTCAGATGAAACTCACTCTTTACAAGAAGTATACTTTAAATGAAATATACACCATTAAATATTTGTTTTCAAACATTCTTACCTCATTCTTTTAATGGCTCGATTCATTACCCAACAGAATCCAGATTAAAAGAGAAGTTACTTTTCTAACCACATTTCTGATATACTCATTTCCTAAATGTCACAATACAAGAAAAAATTTGTTTAGAAACACAATAATAATGTTCTCAGTACATGGCATGTATTTAAAACATGAAATAAAACTTATTACCAGTTAGATGACCTTAATTCACTCTAATGTATCTCCAAATTATCTTGCATGGAAAATTTTTTTTGATTACTTTTGGCATTCTATATTGGTTACATTCAAGACTAATAGAGAATACTTACATTTACTAACATTTATATGGTACTTACTATGCATGCTAAGTACTTCACAATCATGTGATCCTCACAGCAACCCTGGAAGGTAGGTGCTACTATTATCCCCTTTACATATTAGCAAACTGAGGAAAAGAAGTAAAGTAACTTTCTTTAGGCCATGCAGCTAATAAATTCCTGAGACTGGATCAGCTAATAAATTCCTGAGATCAGATTTGAACTCAGATTTTCCTGATCCATGCATTTTCCCAGCATATCTCCTTAATGCCAAATAGCAAATGTATTAAGTTCTGATTTATCACAATTATCCAATTATCCTCACTATAAACAAGACTATATAATGATTTAGTTTCAGAACAAATTTTGGCCAAATCAAATCTGGACTTATAATCACTATAATCACTAATGGTAAACATGCAAAATCTCAATTTTGAGAGGGCCAAGGGCCATTTGCTTCCAGCACCTCAAATTTCAGGACCCACTGTTTTCAGTTAGCTCATTTTTTTTTAAAGTTCATGATAGCACTCTCATCTCCCTATAACCTTGTTTTGGTTCCTTTAAAGTCACCCAATGAGCCAGATATCTCAATATATTCATGTATGAATGAGAATATGAGATAACCATGCATGTACCCCATGTACTCTCCTGGGACCTATTTTTTCTATATCCTTTCAGTGATCTTATCATCTTGTATGTATTCAGTTACCATCTCTATGTAGATGACACCAAAATCCATATATTCAGCTCTGATTTCTTTCTTGAACTCCATTCCTGTGTTACTCATTGCCTGATCATTACCTCCCATTGAATGTCTCAGGTATCTCAAGCTCAACATGTTCTTCCCATTATCTTCCCTATTCTGTCAACTGCCCTATCATTTTTCCTGTTACCCAGATTCACAGCCTTAAAGTCATGCTTGACTCACTTTTACCCCCAATATATAAACATTTGCAAAATCCTTTAATTTCTATCTTCATAACATCTGTTGTATTTGTTTCCTTCTCTCCCTTTACACACTAAGCTCAGATCCTTATTACCTCTTACATTGACTATTACTATAATCTCCTGGTTGGTCTCCCTGCTTCTGGCCTTTACCCTCTTTAACCCATCTTACACAAGCTGACAAATTGGTTTTCCTATTGTTAGCATGTTTCTGATTCTATTACTCCCCTGATCAAAATCTTTCAGTGGCTCCCTCTTGCCTCAAATGTAAAATACTAAGTCCTGTGGATCCTGGCTTTGAAAGTCCTTTACAGTTTGACTTCACTCTATATTTCCAGATTTATTTCTAGATTTATTCAAAATATTCCTCTTTATGACTCTATGTTCTAATCCAACTGGTCTACTTGTAGTTCTCTACCCTAACCATTTCTTCTCCTGCCTCTGAGCTTTTTCAGACTTTCCTTAATTCTGGGAATGTGGTATCTCCTCACATTTGCTTTATTTTTTTTAACTTTCTTGATGGGTCAGTGTAGATATACCTTCCACTATGCATCCTATCCTCATCTCACTACTTGCTAGTGTTCTCTCCCTCAATAATTTCTCTCAAGTTTTAACTCTTTGCATGTTACCCTCCAGTAGACTATAAAGCACCATTAGGGCAAGGATTTTGTTGTTGTTGGTTTTTTTTTTAAGTTTTATTCCCTGGGCATGACATAATGAATAACATATAGTAGATATCAAAGAAATGCTTTGTGAATGGAATTAAATGTTTCTTGAATTTAATTTTCTCATAGCCCTGTCTTCAAGATAAGTTGTTTTGTTTCATAGTTTCAAGTGTTCTTCCAACTTCTCTTTTCTACTTATACTATCTTACTTGGTGACTTTATCAGCTTGAACCAAGGGTTCAATGATCATTTCTAATTGACATTTTCCAGATCTGTATTTGGACCTAGTGTCTCTGCTGAACTCTAACTAGAGTTCCATCAACTGCCTATTAAATATTTTAAATTTGATGTAGATATCTTAAACTAAACATGTCCAAAACAGAATTCATTATCTTTCCCTTAATTCTTCCACTGTTCTCAAATTCCCTATTCCTACGAAGGACAACAAGATCCTTCCCATCCCCCAGGATCTCAACCTCAGTTCTATCTTCTACTCTTCACTTTCACTTTACTAACCCACATATCTAGTTAGCTGCAAAAGCTCATTTCTACCTTCACACCATCTCTCATGTAAGTCCTCTTCTTTTTGTCTCACAAACTCACCCCTCCCAGTTGAGACCCTCATCACCTCTCTCCTGAACTATCATAGTAGCCTTTGAATTACTTTCCTTGCCCAAAGTCTCTCCCTATTCTAATGCTTTGCTCAGCTGATAAAGTGACTTTCCTAAAACATAGGTTTGAACATGTTATTTCTCTACTTGGTATATTTCAATGGATCTCTGTTACTTTCAGGATCAAATATAAAGTTCATTGTTCACCATTTAAATGTCATGATGTGGCCCTTTCCTAGCTTTCCAGTATTTTTACCCTTCATTCCCCACCACACATTCAATTGATTTAGCCATAGCAGCTTACTTACTGTTCTTTGCACCAGATACTTCATCTCCAATCTCTCTGCCTTTCCCCTATTGCCTTCCTCTTTAAGGTTAACTTTTGTCTCCTCTGTATCTATCTTGTACATATTTACTCTGTTCTCCAGTAGAATATAAATACCTTGAGAGTAGTAACATTCTTTGAGTTCAAATATCTACCAGTTACCTCAGCTTACTGAGTGTGTTGCCCTGCAAATTTAGATAACACTATTTCACAATAAGTCACAAACTTCAACCCACTTTTTAAAGTGCCACATTTATTTTGTATCTTCTGGTGCAGTAAGGGCTGTGAATAAAGGAGGGTTAGTTCATCTCTATCTCCATCCCCACCTTCCACCATGTTCTAGGCTCTAGAATTGAAGCCCATCAAGACTCCATCCTTTTAATCTTCAGTGATTGGACTTTGCAAGCCTTGTATTGAGAATGGTAAGTCTAAGTGTTTCTAAAACACTAGTTAGGTTATGTAATGGTAACTTGGTTTTGATAGAGGGATTTGATGCACACATTTTTCATAGTTATCAGCTTTCCTTCAGATCCTAGTTTCATTGATCTTGTTCTTCATGAAATCATTTAATGAGACTAAACTTCTTGCTGAAACAAAGGCCTATCTTTTCCACATTAATAACATTGATTCATGCTATCTGGTTAAGATTCATGGAATATTGCAGTCTCCAAATAATTAAAATTGCTGGTCACCAGACTGCATCTTCTATCATGGGACCCTGCTTTCCTGATCGATGACTCCCTCTCTCGGAAGATTATTTCAGGAAAGCCACAGCCATCATACATCATTCCCTACTTTATAGACATTTTTTCCATAGCTTTGCCTTCCTCTTTGCTTTCGCATACCTCCTTTTTTTTTTTCTTTCCCTGATCCATTTAGTTCTGGAACCATGATCAAATCAACTTACACTGTTCCTGGATAGGATATGTCAGTCTACTTCCCTAAGGCCCTGCTTACTATCTTTGTAACTTTCCCTACCAGAGCAACCCAGTCTTGTCAACATTCACCTTTGAATGTTTTCTCTTCCCCTGTTTCCCGATTAAGATGCAAGATCCTTGAGGTCAGGGACTGTTTGTCCTTTCTCATTTGTATCCCTAGTGTTCAACAGAGTAGTTGGCACATAGTGAGCCCTGAATAAATGCTTTTTCACTCACTAATCCATAGGGACTTGGTCAGTTTCTGTTTACAAATTCATTACATAGGGAAGTGTATTTACTCTTTTGAGTCACTATGATGACAGTCAAGGTACTTCACAATAAAGTAGCTACAATGAAGGCAATATGCATCCTCCTTATAATAGCAGAGAGTAACATAGGCAATGGGGAAACTGACTCTAAATTACTGAAGAATTTTGTTTGATAAGAAAATTTTTTTGATTATATTATAAATTAATACTTGAATGACAATGAATTATTTTCCGGTTGTTGTTAAAAAGGGTTCTTTCACTATTTTAATAACTAGCTAAGATGAACTTATACATCACACAACTTATAAGAAAATAGGGTTTGGGAAAAGGAGTTGGATTTACATGTCACAAATAAAAGTGAACAAAAGATAATTAACTAGCACAGTCTTCTGTGAATGTAATGAAAGTGAATTTTGATCAGATTATTTCTTCTCTTTGTGTTCAACAAATATGACTGAAACTGAGATATATTTAGCTTAATGTCAGTTTTGTTTGTATGTGGTTGGTAGGCATTATTTCTTCCAGAGAGAAAGAGAAACCTATTTCTCATACTTAAGGAGGTTTAAAATTCACAGAGGAGTGAATGAAAATAAAATCTCATTCTCTTCAGGAAATTGTCACTTGTAATATGCTAAAGTCCAAGCAAGTGCTCAGGCATGTCAGGAAACCAACTGAGCCACTGACCTGTTGCATGCATATTTTCTCAAAGAATAGTCCCAACTACTTTTTTAATGTGAGGGCAGAATTGTCATCTGGTGTACCTTTGAATCAATCCCAATTTGAGGGAATTGCTAAGCTAATTCATGCTTTTGGTCTTGTAGCAGTCATTCCGATTGGCAGCTCTGCGGACAGCAAAAGAGGTAAACTAGTGTTTCTTAAGATGAAATCATTTGTGGGGAAATTTTAGGTCACTCTAATTACTATCATTCTAAGTTAAACATAATGGCAGGTTGCCTTTTTCTTCAAAGGATCTGACAGTGTAAAGTGATTTGAAAAATGAAACGAGCTTTTAGTTCTGTACACATGGAGAGTTGAATTGGCAGTCACCTGGGAGGGAGCTTTGAATAAAATTGACTGAAATAAAACATCTTAATTTCCATTCACCAATAATAATTACATATGCCATGTAAATTAATCACTGAGTGTGTTTGGAGTCTCTTAAGGATTGGGGCAAGTGAAACAAGGAGAGTTTTCTTTGATCAAAATCAAAAGTCAATGGAGTTGAACAGAACCCCTCTTCTTGGCATGTCCCCTATTACCCAGAAGAAGTGTTTATGAGGAATTGTCACTGCTTACTTCCTTCTTGAGCTCTGTTACTTTGGAGGGCTCATCTACCCCAGGTTTTGACAAGAAAGGTTTCTTCTGGGAGCTCCTCTGTCCCCACTCCCTTGCAAATTAATCAAAATGCTTAAATACCTCCCTTAGGTCCTCTCTGACAAAGTAACATTCACTATGTTTCCTCCAGAGATGAAATTCAGCTGGTAACTCACTATAGTAAACTAAGAAGAGATGAAAAAAAAAAGCTAAATATTTGAAACTATAGTCTGAAGGAAAAAGAAACAACCCTAGAATGAAAAAATTGTATATCTGTATACTATCCCCAGTGCTACAGACAGCTCCACAATATTGTATCATGGCAGTCACTAAGGTGTGAGTGTGTATGGTAGGCAGCAATATAGACAGCAATGTGAGAAGATGGGGTGGTAATACAATAAAAGAGCAAGTTGATTATTAGGAGTAGAACTATAGGACCAGTGATTTCATTGGCATAGGAATTCCTTAGTTGAAGAAATTCTTTCTACAAATGCAGGATGGGACTTCTCTGCAATCTTTTGTTTCAGGGAATGGTGTTTGGGGTCATACAGCATAAGTCAGATGGACGATTTGAACCTAGGTCTTTTTGGTGACAAGTCTATCACTCTACACATTGTTTAAATGCACACAATGTGAGAAAATTCTATTATCTGTGGCGTTTATTTATTTTGTGATAAATCAAGTTGCATATATTTGGTATAGCAAAGACTGAAAAGCACTGAAGAATAGTAATAAACCTTTTCAGATACCCACCAATGAAAGAAAACAGGTGGTATTAAGAATAAAAATATGGTACACTCATTCAAGAGGCAAAAACTGTGCTGATACTTTCATTGAAGATTGGAGGATCATTTTCAAACAAATGTATTGCCTTGGCTCAGTGGTGCCTGCTTAATAAACATACATTGAAAATTCAATTTGATTCAATCCAACAAACATTTATGGAGTGCCTGTTGTGTATAGAAAACTATTTTAGGTGACTTAAAAGGGATAATAAAGTTTAGGTCAACCATATCTTCACAGACATGATAGTCTAATTATGCCATGTGACACATATAGCCAAATGTAGATCAAAATAATACCAGATAAATTCATTAGAAACATATAAAACAAGGTACATCATGAAGTCCTCAAAGGAAAAAAAATCTTTAAGGAAAGTGGGGAATCAGGGAAAGCTCCACAGAGAAGATAGTATTTGAATTGAACTTTGTAGAATGGTTAATAATTTAAAGTTAAAGATAGGGAAGTGGGGACATTCTAGGCAAAAAGAAGGAAAGATCTGGGAATGTTTGGATGACAAAAAGCAAGAAAGGAAGATTACTAGAGCAAGTCCTACTGTGAGATAAAAGGGGAAAGGCAGGGTAGTGTTAGTGTCAGTCTAGAAGGGAAGACAAAGGTGTTTGTAATGTTAATCCTAGTAGCTGCAGCTGCCAAAGGGCATCCTCTTGTCTAAGGCAGTTTCTCAAGTTATGGGAATCCCTGGAGGCAGGAGAAAGATCAATTCCAATCCATTTCCATGACTTTTCTGGCTCTGTATCACAATTCCCATAGGGGTATCTGGGTACACACAATGTATAATAACTCCAGACCTTCCCTCAGTCACCAATAAACAAGAATGCATGTAAATAGTAGGGACAGTTAGAAATTTCCATTGGAGCTGAATGTGAATTCTTAACTACAAGAATAGGGTGTGGCAGGGTCTTCTTACCTCTAATAGGAAGATTTATAAAAAAGCTAGGCTTGATTTCAATGTATTTTAAACTCCTTTTCTTTGACTAATGGTAATGAAAATAATATTATTCTAGAAAGTTTGAAGAGGACAAAACAAACCAAGGTTTAGTTGTCCAGATGGCATGCAGATGAGAAACTTTGGTTCCAGCCAGACCTACTCTCCCTTGCCTGTTATAATAGGTATCAGATACGTCAAACACTTTAAAACAGGAGATTATCAATTGAAAATATGTTTGGCCAATATAACACAATTATACTCAATTAGATTGTCTGAAAGGGGCAGATAGATGGTGCAATGGATAGAACACCAGTCCTGTAGTCAGAAGGACTTACCTTACTGAGGTCACAGACAATAGTTGTATGACCTGGGCTAGTCACTTCACCTAATTGCTGTGACTCACTTTCCTCATCTGTAAAATCAGATAATAATAGCACCTAAGATATAGTAATAATAACACCTACTCCTATGATTGTTGAAACGTCAGATGTGATAATATTTGTAAAATACTTTGCAAATATTAAAATACTGTATAAATATTAACAATTATATATGTATGTATATTTCTGATACATTCTTTTTCTTCTGGGAGTAAGGGAAATAGCATGGTAGAGTCTACAACAGTGATTTCATTAAATTAATGTGAAAACTCCCTTCATCCATGCAGATTGGCAAGCTCTCCGTAATTTATAGTTCTAGGGAGTTTTCTGAGACACAGAGTCTGTGACTTGCCACAGCCATAGGCACTACCAGAATCCAAGTCTCTGTGAGTTGAAGGCCATTTTTTCATGCTTCCTTTCAAAATTCATCCTACCTTTTTTTTTTTTTTAGATACATTACCATTTATTTCTGGCACAATTCCTGCTGTCATGATCACAGAGATTAGACATGCAACTATCAGTGTTTCCAAAATTGTTTTTTGACTCTTGCTATTTAATGATAGCCTTACTGCTCTGAATGCTCCCAGCCTCATCTGATCTCAAAAACTAAATTACATTGGGCCTAATTAGTACTTGGATGGAATACAGGCTGAGAATATGGAGAGCTGTTTTCTTAAAATGAAAAAAATGACAAACCAAATAGAGAACTGACCTTGAAGCCACCAAGATATAGGTTCAAGTTTGTATTCTGACAAATGCTGAGTGTGTGTGGGCTTCACAGGTCACTTCACATTGCCCTAGATGTATAGGGGCTACTTCATTTTTCTCTTTGTTGCCCCCAGACTACTCTTTTCAGACCACAAACTGAAATGCAGATGCCAATTTATATTATTAGAGGGAGTTTCTTCACTGGGTGTGCCTTATGCCAAGGAAATAATATGTCCTAGTCAATCCAATTTAATTTTATTTCCACAAAAGTTCTACTCTGATTTATCATGGTCTGGAGTGGGTTGTAGGCTCACAGTAGGTATTAATTCATTTATTCATTCATTCCTTCAACAGCAGTATTTTAGGCACCTAAATATGTTCAAGTATCTGAGAGCACAAAGGTAATGAAACCATCCCTGTCCTGAAGGTTACATTCTGCTGAGGGAAACAGTATGTCCAATGTGCAGGTATTAAATTCCATATGTATCTTGGATACAACACTTTGATTTGAAATAATTGATGCAAAGATATTTTCCCAACTGACAATTTCTTTATTGATTATACTGATTTTTTAAAACACAAAATCCATTTTCATTTAATGTAAATAAAATCGATCACCTCTGTCCCTTGTTTGGGTAAGAATTCTTTCTCTAATCATAAAGAGAGGTTGATTTTAGCTTGATTAAAGGGTGTGATATTCTTAAGGGGTGACTAGGTAATGCAGTGGATAGAGAGCCAGGCGTGGCTTCAGAAAGACTCTTCTTCCTGAGATAAGGCCTCAGACACTTACTAGTTGTGTGACCCTGAGCAAGTCACTTAACCCTGTCTGCCTGTTTCCTCATCTGTAAAATGAGCTGGAGAAGGAAATGGCAAATCACTCCAGTGTCTTTGCCAATAAAATGCCAAATGGTGTCACAAAGAGTTGGACATGACTGAAACAACTGCACAACAAAACCTTCTTTAAAAATACCAAAATAGAATTGACTAATTTCCTGGAGGTTTTTTTTTTTTAAAGTCTTGAGGGTGGGGGCCAGCATAGCTTCCTATGTATGAAATGCTTCCAAGTATTTAAAAAGATGTCAGAAGGAAAAGGGCTTACCTTTATTTTACTTAGTAAATTCTACAAAACTAGAAACATTTTGTATATAGACTCAGCAGTGGTCTACCTCTCTCTCTCTCTCTCTCTCTCTCTCTCTCTCTCTCTCTCTCTCTCCCCCCCCCCCCCCCCCCATCTAAGAACCAACATTGGAGAGTTTTGCCACTAATTGATTTTTAATGGGAGTGACAGAGCTTCAGGAAATAGTCTACACAGGCACTTGAACTCTATGTTACTGGAAACAGTAGCTACACTGATGAAATAGATTTGAAGTATGGAAATGTAGTACTGACATTTAATGTTGATAGGTTGAAGTAACTATTTAGCCTAGAGAAGAGAAGAGCACTTGGAAGCGGCGAATGTTAGTTGCCTTCAAACACCTGAAAATTTGTCCTTTGTATGAGATAGACCTCTTATTACTCTAGGCTCTTAACCTGTCAATTTGTTTCTTTTTAATTTTGATAGTTGCATTTCAGTACAATTGGTTTCTTTTATAATTCTTTGTGCTTCATTTTATATATTTAAATACCTTTATTCTGAGAAAGGGTCAATAGACTATCAGACTGCCAAAGTGGTCCACAACATGGAAGAACTTTAGAGTTCTTCCTCTAGAATGCAGAACAAGTACCAATGAATGTGATGAGGATGGGATCTAGACCCCCAAAAGGAAAAACCCTGGACTTTCCCACTTGTCCACATCTCTAGATTTTTCCTGAGGCCATAATCCCATCAGCTGGCCTTTTGGTATCACCCACACCCAATCTTCTCAATTCTGTTCTTACCTCCCTATGGCCCCCTGCCATTTCTCACCATTAATATCCATTCTATCATGTCCATGTGGCCCAGGTCCCAAGTGTTCAGTTCCCACTCCCATACGGATCTTCCTGAGACCCCTCTTCCAGTCACCCCAAACTACTTGGCCGCTCCTAAATCCCTCCCACAGTCTTGGGTCCATCTTGTCTCCATTAAAATGCTCAGATTATTAAAATCTAGCCACATGCTCAGATTCTTAAAATCTAGCCAATAGCTCACTAATGTTCAGATTCCTTAAGAGTCTGGCCAATATAGAGGATGTTGTAATAAACCTTTTCTTTGACTGAAAAAAGGCTTGGGTCGATTTCTTTTGGGCAGGACTTGTGTGTCATGGTTTTGGGGTCCAAACACCCCTAAACCTCAACAAATGGATATATCAGGGAAGCAGATTTCTGCCCCCAAATAAGAAAGAACTCTTACAATTATAGTGGCTTCATGTTGTAGCAAAAAGTTTTATTCTTGATGTCAGAAGACCTGAATCTCAAACCCATCTCTAATACCAACTTATCAAGTGACCATGGGCAAGCTATGACCTCTCTTTGCTCAGTTTCCTTACCTCTGAAATGGAGAAACTGCTTGTATCAACTCATAGGTCTGTTGTGAGAAAGTGTATTGTGGATCACCATTAGTATTACAATTAGATGAGTCCATCAGTAGAACTGGCTGCCTTGGGAAATAAATGGGAAGTTCTTTGTTGCTGAAAGTGTTTTAACAGTGCCTGGATCCCCATCAATTAGGGATGCTGTAGGAGGGATAGCTCATTTGGTGAAAGGTCAGACTCTGAAAATTCTAAAGCCCCTTTCAACTCTCAGAGTCAGTGAAAAATTGTTTCAAAGTTTCTTTTTCTTCTTTAAAAAATTGTATTTATTTTAATCTGAACTTAAGAAATAAAACAGGCATTTCTGTAACACAGTAGAATAGAAAAAATATGATTGCACATGAAATTATAAATCTATTTTGTATAAGTTGCTATTCCTCTTAAATATATACTAAAGTTATGCAACATTTTTCCTTTTTTTTTCTTCCCCCCAAACCCTAGAGATAGCTACCATTAGACACAAATATGTACATATATATAGGTAAAATTATATACCTGCTTCTATTTATCAGTTCTTCCTCTGGATGCAGTTAGCCTCTTCCTTCATAGATTTTTTGTAAGTTAGTTTGGATATTTATAATAGTTAAAATGCTTCAAACTGTATACATTTTCTTGGTTCTGCTCATTTTGCTCTTCATTATTTTGTGCAAGTATATCCATGTTTTTCTAAGATTATTGAGCTTATCATTTCTTATAGTATAGTAGTATTCCATCACAATCATATACCACAATTTGTTTAGCCATTCCCCAACTGATGGGCATCCCTGCTATTTCTAGTTCCTTGCCACAACAAAGAGAGCTGCTATAAATATTTTAGAACATATGGGTTCTTTTCCTTTTCCCCTAATCATCTTTGGAAACAGATCTAGTAGTGGTATTGCTGAGACAGAAAACATGAGTAAATGCTAGTTTAAAATAGAGGGACAAGAAACAATACAGCTTGTTCTCATTTTTAGAGCATTCCTAACCAACGGGCTTTGCTTTCTGTCGTCTGAGCTTTTATTAGGTACTATTTGTGAATCCGGCTATTTTTCTGCCCACCCCATCTCCCCTTAGTGAACTCTCCTGTTCTATAGCAGTCCCTTTCTCCAGCATCCTTTACCAATTTCGGAGGTTGTTGAAATTTTAGGACAAGGGGTGTAAGAGATTTTCTACAATCTTAGTAGTCATAATAAGTGCTTTCCAGCAATTGTTTTGAGAAGAAAGGCAAGTACTCCTGTGATTGGTAACTCATTCTTTAGTGAAGCATTTTGTTCTTGATGGGAGCCCACTTTGAAAGAAAAACAGCAATTTGGCATTTTCCATCTGTACAAAAAAAAAAGCATAGAATATAAAATGTGATGCTATTTCTCCCATATCAGTTTTATACCTACTACCTAACTTAATAGAAAAAGGGGAATGGTATCTGTACTTCATATCTCTTTATATACCAATATCAAGTATCTTAAGACAGGAAGTAGATCAAATTACCTAACAAAATCCCACATAGGACCTACTAGGGCAAAGTTTGGCAGCCAAATTCCCCATTCTTAATTTTTAGGGGTTTCTCTTATTACAAAGGATGCACATGAATGGAAAATTCACTTCCAGAAAACATTTTGAAGCAAAATCCCTTCAAAACTGTTTAGCATTTCCAAATTTTCAGGTCAGGTACCTTGTACGACTTTTGTGTTTTATTTGCCTCTTAATAATATTAGTCAACTGATATAGCTTATAAAAGTGTGTTCATATTTGGCATAACAAGAAAATTTAAAATACAGAGCTCAAATATGACTCTTTCCTGTAAAAGTTTGTTATTCTGAAAATTGTCAGCTTTTGTCAGCCCTGTGTAAGGTAGAATAGACTAAGTTCAGGGGGAAAAAAAAACATTTAACTATACAGTTCGGATAAAGTCACCTACAATGCAAACTCAGTAAAGTTTTCTTATGCTACATTTATGTTCCCAAAGTGCTACATTTAATTCCAAATTGGTTATTAGTTAGCCTTCACTGGCTCCCCATTAATTAATAAGTAAGTCCAAATCCCTTTAAACTTGTATTCAAGGCTCTAATGCTCCAAACTCTCTTCTAAACAGACTATTGATTATTGTCCCTGAACTTTTCCCTGTGTGACCGTTGTTCACTCTATTCACCCTAGCTCGAGTGCCTTCATTACTACATCTTTCCAAATCTTGCTTATTCTTAAGGCCTATTTTAAATCCCACTTGCTCCATGAAACCTTTTCTGTGTGCTCCTGCCCAAAGTGATCTTTGCCACATCTGAAATAGCAGCCCGCATCATCTTTGGGAAAGACCTAGCTATGAATTTTGTGCCTTGATAGAGGGCATGCAGGTTTCCAGGGATTCTGGGTCCTAATCAGCACTGGTTCAGGGGATCTTTGCCTTAAGCCTCAGTCTTTTTCCTTTTGTGATAACAAACCTTTACTGATCTGTCAACTCAAACTTGAGGCCTCAAATCTCATTTTCTTGATCCCTGAGGCTGTTTTGGTGTCCTGGGTTTATAATAGTTATGAGATCATAGACTAAAAAGGGAAAGGACCACATAGATGTTCTAATGCATAGATTACAAAATTGAGGCTTAGAGAAATGCAACGGCTTTCCTAAGGTCACAGAGATAGGACCAGTAGAGCTATCTCTCATACCTCACTCTAACTTTTTGTTTTTGTTCTTGTTTTCAATTCTTTCTTTCTTTCTTTCTTTCTTCCTTCCTTCCTTCCTTCCTTCCTTCCTTCCTTCCTTCCTTCCTT
>NW_020954552.1:13477179-13618259 GCF_900497805.2 Vombatus ursinus | reverse complement strand
TTCCTTCCTTCCTTCCTTCCTTCCTTCCTTCCTTCCTTCCTTCCTTCTTCCTTCTTTCCTTCCTTCTTTTCTTTCCTTTCTTCTCCCTTCCTCCCTTTCTTTCTTTCCTTTCTTTCTTTGTTCTCTCTTCCTCCCTCCCTCCCTCCATTATACTGACCAATCATGGCCCCAAAGAAGAAATGTAAGTAGACACTTCCCATCCACACCCAGTTCCTTAACAGAGATAGGGGTCTACTGGTGTGGAAAATGGCATATAACAATAGAATTTTTCAGCATGTTTGTTAGTTTTGCTGAATTGTTTTCTTCCTTCTCTTAAAAAAAGCAAACTTTTCTTTTAAAAATTTCTGAACTTAACAAACACTTTTCTGCAATGAGCATTTCCATATACAAAGTAGAACATTAAAAGAGGATTGCATATGAAATTATAAGTTTCTATTCCATCCAGACTGCTTTTATTAAAAAAATACATTAAAAAATTTTACCCTTTACTTTCTAAGCTGTAATATGTAGATTTATTCTACTGTATATTCATTTTGCCCTCTGGTTATAGTTGATCTAGATAGTTTTCAATTATGATATCTTGGAATATGATGTGTAGGTTTTCTTTTTTTTTTTTTTAATCACAGTGTTTGGGAGGATGGATTATTCTTAAACTCTTCTGACTTGTTTCCTAGGTCACTTCTTTTTCATAGCAGGTATGTTATACTTTCTTCAATTTTTTTTCAGTCTTTCCATTTTGTTCTAATATGTTATTATCTCATGGAGTCATTTATTCATATATAGTCTATTCTAATTTTCAAGGAGTCTATTTCTTGTCTATACCTTACCACTTCTGTTCACAAGTAATTTACTCTAGTTTCTACATTTCTTGATAATTATTCAGTCAGCTATTATTTTTAGATTTTGATCGTAGTAAATTGTGGGAGCTAGGTCAACTGGTTCTATTCAAGCAGCTATGTTGCCTGGATCCTGTCTAATGCCCTTTCCCTTTTGTAATGATTCTGTCATTGAGGTAGCCCAAATCCTCTGGTGTCAAAATGTTGCAGAAACTGCTCAATTAAAGGTGAAATCTGCTGTAGAATTTTGTTTTCCCTACACGTTTTCTTGCTTCCTATATTATTTTCAAATACCTTAAAGGTCATGATCTTTTGTAATTCTTCCTATCCACAACTTGTTTTAAAAGAGGTGAAAGAGAAGGAGGAAGGGGGAGGAAGAGGAGTTAACAAATATAATTAAAGTTTGTAAAGCACTTTACTCATATCACATCTGTTCCTCACAACAATTCTATAAGGCAGGTGCTATTAATATCTCCATTTTACAAATGAGAAAATGAGACTGAGATAAGTTAAATGAATTTCTCAAGGCCACACAGCTGTTAAGTGTCTGAGGTAAAATTCAAACTCAGGAGTTAGTCAATCCAAATCCAGCACTTTATCCACTATGTCACCTTGATGCTTTCAGCAACTGCTCCCTACTTATGAAATCAGAAATGTTGATTGGGTACTTATTGGCCCTTGGCTTATCGTCTTCTTGTCTACCCCTGAGCTCATGATATGAAAGACAAGAACCAGGGTTTGGGAACCAAACCCTGTAAAAACCATTCATGACACTATGGATGAATGAAATATGCTGTTGAAGAGGTGACGAGACCTTAGACATACCACATAACAACAAGAAGGAAAGGTGGAGAGTTTGGTGGAATTAAGTCTGCCAAGTCTGAAGGCAGTCTTTCTTTCCGGTGGATCATTACTAACCCCAGCTTTCTTACACTACTCTTTGAAGTTCAATTCACGAGGCTCTTGGCTGCTTCCTTCAGGTGACTGAGACTCTGTATACTTTCACCTGATTTCTCCTTTATTCTTCTATTTTGGCTTTCTCCCAAATGCCTCAGTTATGGCAGAATGTATCATACAAAAGGCCTATTACTTTATGGACAGTTAGCCTTAGATTTTATAAAAATCTCCTAAACTCTGAAAAAACCAAGATAGCTACCATAACTAGATTTCAGATTCTAGCATCCAGTATTTCCTTCCTTCTTACCCCTGTCTACAACATACTCTGCAAGACAAAGGAAGGTTTTCTAAAGTTTATTCATATGGAAAGTAAGAATATACAAATTGAGAAATGATATACCAGCATAATATAAATAGGTGTGTGAATGAAAGAAAACTACCCAGGCTAAAACTGGATAGCACTTACTCGGTCTAGTGCTAATTATTAACTAAGTTCTTCATGTCTAACTTAGTCTTTATTCTTCTTATCAATGGGATGATCTTATGTAAAATGTTTTCCTATTACACAGAAAATAGAAGTTTACTTCAAAATTCACCAACAACAATCTCTTTTCTTGTCTATACCACCCTCTCCTTCTATATCTCCTCAGTGCAAGTCTTTTGAGGTCAGGGAATTCTGTTTCACTTTTTTATATACATTACTCTCTACTAGTGATTAAACATACTGGGGTTCAATAAATATAGGTTGAATATGCATTTGATGCAGTTAAAACAAAATAACTTTATTTGAGGATATCCAGTATCCCAATCTAGCATTACATATTGATCACAGTATATAAAATCTTCTTCCTTCACTGGCCTGGCATCCTTAGCAAAGCCAAGACTTTGCTTTCAGACATCAAGAAACTTGACTCTGTCCTCTGCTGATCCATGCACTCTCATAATGTCGTGGGGTTAGTGTTATATCTATGTGGTTTTCCAGAAAAAATAAATTCCTTTTTACAGAGGAAATGATAATTTACTTAAGTAATCCTAGAGATTCAACAACAAAAAAATTGATACAATTGAAAACTTAAGAATAACAAGATATAAAATAAGCCCACAAGAATGATCAACCTTTTTGTATTTTGTTAACAATATTCAACAAGAGAAAGGGAAAGAAAGGGAAAAATCAATTTTAAATAACTGTAAAATGTATAACCTAATAAGACTCATTCATGCCATGAATACAACTACAAAGCACTCTGCAGAAATAAAGGAAGACTTAAATAATGGGTTAAGATTATATCTCATTGTCTAGAAGGGATCTCAGAATCTAGTCCACCCCCCTTATTTTACAGTTGAGTAAACTAAAGCCCAGGAAGGCTGAGTGATAGTAATTGTTCATATTTGGGCCACACCATTATTCTAAAAGTAATGATGCTATGTAAATTTACAGATCTAGTGAAATACCAAGCTCTTAGGGTGATACTTTATAGAACATGGTAAGCACTTAATCAATGCCTATTTAATTGGATTGTTGAGGTGAATGGAAGGAAAAGTTTCCGTGCCAATCATTCTACTCCCTTTTTTTACATTTGTCTAGTGTGCTTCTGGTCCACCAGCTGTTTCCCTCCCCAATCCCTTTCTAGAAAGGTTCTGGGCATTTTATGGGAGATTTATAGCCAGGATGTTCAATTTGCTTTGGGTTGCATTTTGGGCATGGGGCAGCAAATTATCTGTGAGAAAATGAATAATATTTATATAATGCCTACTATTGTGCCAGGTACTGTGCTAAATGATTTACTAATATTGATCATTTGATCCTCACAACAGCTCTGGGAGACAGGTACTATTATTATCCACATTTTATAGTTGAGGAAACGGAGCCTGACAGAGGTTAAGTGACTTGCCCAGATAGTAAGTGTCTAATGCTGGATTTGAACTCAGGTCTTTCTGACTCCAGGCCCAATCTATTATCCACTGAACTACCTAGTTGTACATAGACAAATTAACTATACAATCTTTAGCTACCTGAGCATAACTGATAGATTAAATGCCTCATCTAGAGTGACACAGTGAGGATGTGTAAGAGATGGAACAGGAATCTAATTTTTCCTGACTCTCAGGCCAGCACTCTAGCTGACTCACCACACTGCCTTTTTGGGTTGTGTTACAGAGTTATGTTTTACTAAATGTTTGGCTTTATCTACAAAAAGGAAAATTTCAGGTAAATAAATTATTCATGTAACGAGGAAACAAACATTGAATGCAATCTTTATAATACCCCAAATTAATGTTTTAGGCTTCATGCATAATGTCATTAACAATAATTTACATTAAAAAATTAATACTAGCATTAAGGAAAATCCAATGGAGATTTCTTATCTCATTTTCGGTTAAGCCTCAAGGTATAAAACACCAGTTGGCAACTGTAGATTTAGAATAATCAATTAGCACAGCATGCACATTCCTCAATGTTTAATGGAAATGTAAAAAAAAAAAAAGAGTTCTACTGGAGACTTCAACTTACTGTAATAGTATTTTGTGGGAAATTTTAATCCATCCATAGTTAGGTTGTATTATTTTTCTTTATTACCTAAATTTGTTACACTAAAGGTATGGAATAACTTTGGGGCCTGAGGTTACCCTGCTATGAAAGCAGGCAGAGATCACTTTAAGAAAGTATGTCTTTTTAGATTAGATGATACCAGAATGCAGCATTTCCAAAATAGAAGTCATATTTTGCCCCCAAATCTATGCAGGCTTCAAACATTGTTAATGCCATTAAGAGTACCACCATTCTTCATTTGACCTTTGCCTGAATAGGCTGAGAAGTGATAGGGTACTCCCTCCCCTCAACCTCTAGGTGCTAAGGTTTGCAACCTTGGAGTTATCACTGACTTTTTATCACTCTTCCCTGCCTCTCACTCCCAAATGCCATCAACTTTCCATTCTTACTGTTTCTAGCTCCATAATGTTATTGAAATTTGTACTGAATCAATTGGCATGACTCCATTGTTTCTAGTTTTGTTTGTCTTCTGGGTATGTGTCAGCCAGTCTGTTGGGAGAGGTGACGTACTTTGATCCCATCTCATTGTCCTTTGTATTACCTGCAAGTCAGCACATAGCCACAAGTGATTTCGTCCCATCCCCTTAATCTCTAATCTCAGGTCCCTGTGATGTGACAATGGGGGAGGAGATGAAATACAGTGGTCCATCCCTTTTTGGAAATGTGTACCTATCAGGGTTGTTTTGCTCTTATCGTGAAAAGTTGTCTATAAAAGCAATTGAACAGTGTGAAATCATCACCTGGCCACATTCAATGCATTTTTGCCTTAGGTACTATAATCAACTCCTTTAAAATTTCTCTTCCTGGGTTTGCTTCATTATTGAGGGCAAGGCCGGAAAAAAAGATATTCTTTTAACAACATCTCAGAAATCTGTATCTTTCTTGCCACTCAACTCACTACCTCTGTTGTAGGTCAGATCTTTATTGTCTTTTGCTTGGATTATTATAGTAACGTTAGGATTGGTCTTCCTACCTCTAATCTCTTTCTTCTCCAAACCCCATCCTTCTCCACATACCTGCTGAATGAATGGGTATTCCAAAAACCCAGACATGACCCTGTCAGTACTGTACTCAAAAATCTTTAAGGGCTCCTTACTGACACTAGGATCCAACAAAAATTCTCATCCTGATAGTGTGGTGAAAGGAAAATTCTTCCTTTGGGCTTTTCACCTTAACTAACAAGGCAAAACTTAGGACAAAGAAAATTAAAAGGAGTTTATTATAAGAACATCAAGGTAGCAACATGTTGACAGGCTGATCACTGAAGATCAGAGATGGCTTCAAGGGGTGAAGGGACAGCTTTTATTAGGAACTTTAAAGACAATTCAGTTAGGTCCACCTCAGCAAGAGAGAATGGGACCTTCCATTTCAGTTTCTCCCTAAGGTAGCAAGAATGTGACAATGTGCAGGTATGGAAATGTCACCTGTAAGAACGTATGACAAAGAGCAAGTAATGCAAAAAGCTGCAGACTTGGTGTTGCCTTCCCTAGCAGAGCCTCCCTCAACACTGATTGACAAGTAGGACTGGGAACAAAGGGTCATTGAGTCAACATAACTTTCAATAGAGATACTTGAAAGGAATAGCAGGTCTCATCTCAGCTTTCTATCTCTCAGAGTGGTTGGAAGAGTCCTTTGCCCATAGTAAATATTTGTTGCATTGTATCCATTCTATGATTTGTTTTTAGGGAGTCTTCATTATACCTAATTTCAGAATCTGCCTACAATTTATAGTCTTATGTGCTACTAGTAGTAGTACAGAGATTTTAGTGCCAAGATCCATCCTAATGGAAAAGCTAAAACTGTTGATGAAATTTTCCAGTTTTGATTTTTTTAAATTCTTTCTCTATATGGCAAATGGTAAAGAAGTAGATAGAGCACTGGCCCTAGAGTTAGTTCAAATCCAACCTCAGATACTAGTTGTGTGATGCCAGGCAAGTCGCTTATGCTCTGCTTGCCTCAGTTTCCTCAACTATAAAATGAGAATAAGCATAGCACCTTCTTTCCAAGGTTGTTGTGAGGAGCAAATGAAATAATATTTGTAAAACAGCCCTTAGCACAGTGCCTGACATGTAGTAGGTGCCTATATAAATGTTTATTCCTTCCTCTTCCCTTCTGTATGTGCAGGGGAATGGTAGAGAGATACATTTGCTCCTTAGAAACGTCTTACTTGCATTAATTGGAACATCCAAAAAAAAAACAACAAAACCTAGTGTATTTTAGTGGATAATTGTGTCAGGAGTTTTTCCTAATCTTGCAATTTAACTAGCTTTGACTATCTAAGCAAGTCATCTCAATTTTCTGCATCCAATAGCCTCATTGGTATGTTTCTTGAGGACATTATTAGGTTTTTCTTTTTCTTAATGTAACCCAGGGCTCAAGCACACTTGCATAAGACTCTCTTTTTTGGTGGGGAGGAATTACTCAATGCTCTGTGGCCTGCATGCCTATGTGAGGGGTGGAGTTAGCGAGAGCTTGAAAGAAGAAAGATCCTAGCTCTTCTGGTTTCCAGCTTCAGAAGGAAACACCCTTGGTTCCAGCTCCTTTTCATGGAGAGAAAGATTATGAGAAGAAGCTGATTTGTAGAGGAGCTGCTTTCTCAATTATGTACTTATCCACAACTTGTCATTTAAGAGATTCAGGGAATTTTTCTCTGGGTGAGATCTTTATCTGTGGATCTCTTTCTCTCCCACCTCCAGTGGGTTAGCTCATTCACTCTATGCAGTGTCTGGTATATTTCTATCTGTATTGGGAATCTCTGATTTCAGTTTGTATAAGTTGGTTTATTTTCTGTTCATGATGTGGATAGTTTTTATGAAACTGTCATTTGATAGGAATGGGATAAAATATTGGATATATAGCTTGGGTCATGAAAAGTCATACATGACTGAAATGACCTAACAACAGCGGCAAATATAGCTTGTATCCCTCTTCCTGGTTAAATGGATAGTAATCTGGAGCACAACCTGATTCTGAAAATTATTTCCCCTTTACTAGCAATATTTAAGGAAGGATGAGGTGGTGGATAGATATAATTTTAGCCTATCACCCTTTCTCAAAATGACCAGCCTGTTAATAATCTCTTCTTCTCCTGGCAGAAGACTCTCTTGGAGAATGGTGGGCAGAGAAGGGTCTAAAGGTTATCTATTCACAACTTCCTTACTATTCGCCATTCTCTCTTTGTTGAGTTGAGATATCTTACTCTGAGTGGGAGAGAGTCCCAGATCTTACCAGAAGAGAAATCTCCCAAAATCCCTAGTGTGGTAAACTGGGAATAAGAACATGGTAAAGGTGCCAGCTCTTCAAGATATTAGTTTTTTTCCAGAGGTTTTTCCTCCCTCCAGGGACCTTTTCTGGAAACGTATCTGGAACCACGTATGTCTTCTCTTAAAATTGGAATCCAGAAGAAAAAAATAGAATCTTTCCTTTCCCAAGATCTTACTCTAACCTGCACACAGGCAGGGTGCATTGAGAATCATTCTCTGCCAATAAAGATAGTCTCATGCAGAAGGATGGATTCTAGGTCACATTTTCCTAGTGTCTTGAATAGAGTAGGAACATAATATATTGGATGACTGAACTGAAGAAAAGGAAAGAGTTCTCTGCTAATCAACCCACTCCCTTTTCCTCATTTACACTGATTTCCTGTGTAGCCTGACCCCCGCCAATGGTCATTGGCATTTTATGTGAGATTGGAGCCAGCTTGTGCATATCACTTTCAGTCTGCCATGGTGTATTGGGGAAAGTACCAGATTTAGAGTCATTAGGTCTAGGTTTAAATATCAGATTTTCTACTTATGTGACTGTAACTCAATTGCTTTATGTATAAGCTTTCTCATCTATAAAATAGGAGAGTTGGAATAGATGGTCTGTCTCCAAATTCTCTTAGCTCCAATGGACATCCCAGTTGATTTCATACACCCTTGTGTCAGGCGTAGGTATAATAACCTCCAAAGAAGAACTAGGCACAGACTGGTAGGAAGTTGGCAAATTTGTCTCTTCTCATAGAGGAACAAAGGAAAGTTTTTCTTTCCTTCGTTCCCAAGAAGGACATGGTCTACCACACTTCATATCTAGAGAGGGAAATAACTCTGAACTTCAATTTTTGAGGAAAAAAATAGACTTCCTATGAATTGTAACATCTCTCATTGTAATAATCACTGAAGAGCAGCTGTAGACTTTAGTTGGTAGAGCTAGAAGATGGCATTGGGGAACTGCTTCCTGACCCCAAGAAGTGATGTGATTCCTTATAAGGTTAATTCTTGAGAATGTTGTATTAAAACCCATGCTGACAGATGGGATGGCAGACATCGCGACCAATTTTATTAGTGGATAAAGGTTTTTAGCTTCTCTTGTGAACAGTAGTTTCTCAAATTTTCTTCTCTCTTCCTCTCTTTTTTTAAAAAATCACTTTCTCCAGATGATTTCTTATCCTTTCCTGGCTAAGACAGAACTTTTTGAAAAAGAAGACGCTGTCTGACTTTGCATTTTTGTGGCTGAGGAAAAACGTTTGTGGTCAAACCAGGAAAAAAATGTCTGACAGGATGAAGAATATCTAAAATGCTTTTGTGCCAGTTTTCATATAACTTCCACAAGCATAGTGAGTTCATTTGACATTGCTTTCCAAGCAGTTTATTTTCCCTACTTTGTATTTTGAGGAATAAGTTACCCTCGACCGCTTGGTCAAATTAAAGTTTTGGATTAATTTCTCCACATCACAGAGTCAATAGGCTTGGCCTAGCTCCTGAGTCTGCATTTAGTCTGGAGGAAATATTTAAGGAATGTGACCTTTAGAATTAAATATATTTTCAGTAAAAAGCAATATATCAGTAGATTGCTCTCCTGTGGCCAAACTATAATTTTCAAATATTGAAAAGAAACTTGAAGGCATGCTTAGATTCTATAGATCCCTTTTGATGAAATGATGGTAGCTATACAGTGCATCATAATACTTTACTTCTTCCCAATGCACTTAGATTATATTTTATATGATAGTTATTTATGTACATGTTGCCTATTCAGACAAAGGAACTCAATTCTGGAAGGAAGGATTATGTATTGGAAATGTCACAGGATCATAGATTTAGAGCTGAATAGGACCTAAAAGGCCATCCTGTCTTGTTTTATAGATGAAGGGACTAAGGGTCAGGGAAGGCATTTAATTGATTTGCTCAATAATTTTAAGAAGGCAAGATTTGAACCTAGGTCATCTGAATCCAAATTGGGAGCTCTTTTCACCATACCATGGACTGGATTTGTAGTCATCTGAGACTTTAATTTGAAGCTGCCTCTGATACTAGCCAAGATAAGACAAGCAAGTGATCTAACTTCTTTGAACCTCAGTTCCTTATCTATCAAATGGGGATAATTCTATCTTTACTAACTCTTCCATGAGGTTGTTTGAACATTGAATTAGATAAAGTTTGTATAGTACTTTGCAAACCTTAAAGCTCTGTATAAAGATCATTACTATTATTATTTATATTATCATATATCTCCTTATACCTAATACAATACATTCTATATATTAGGCATTTAACAAATGTTTATCCCAAAATAATCCAAAGGATTATTGCCTTAAAGAATATAATGATGATCTTGGAAAATATTAGGATGGAAATGTAGGCTTTTTAGAGCCAGAAAAGGTCTTAGAGATTTTATAAATGAGGAAACTGACTGATTAAGGTCACACCGATAGCATATTGTGAACTTTGGTCTTGTGATGCCAAATCCAATTTTTTAAGGGCCTTGAAAATAACCCTGTGAATTAGGGGAAATTTTTCATAATCGTCCTTTCAATAGATGTTAAAAATAGAGAACACTTAACCCGCCCAGGGTTTCAGAATGTGTGTGAGGTGGAGCTGAGGTTAAAGACCATGTTATCTGACCCTATTCACCAAATGACACTGCTTCCATTCAGGAGGGCTCTGTATGGTACACACCTAGAGGATTCTCTCTATAATTAAAAACAGTCATTCCCTGTTGAGAAACAGTTCTGTTTCAGATTTCACTTTCTGAGACTTAGTATAGTTTAGTCAACATACTCAACTTATGCTTACCATATAATGTTTCACTTGTAGGAAAAAAAAACAAAAATAAAAATTCATAACAAAATGAAAACTTCCTTTAAGGAGAATGATTATCAGCCAGTACTGGGGCACCCTCCTTTGGGATATCTCAGCCTAGCTGGCAAAAAAAATGGAGCTGTGATGATGAGTTGCTAGGGTAGAGGGATAATGATTATCATCCCCCAAATTTTTTTTCCAGCTTGTTCTCACTCACTGAGGCAGCACAGTGTAGTGGAATTTCTAGGGGATTTTGCAACAGAGGACCTAGGTTCAAATCCCAGATCCCTTATTTATTATTTGTGTGACACTGGGCAAATCACTTAGCCGCTCTAGATCTCAGTTTCCTCATCCATAGAATCTCTAAGGTCTCATCCAGCTCTAAAAATCCAGAATTCTTATCCTAATAGCTTTAAAGATCATCCAGTAAGTCATAAACACAAATACATTTGTTTATGAAGACTTGGGCTGATTTATTTATTTATTTATTTGTTGAGGCAATCAGAATTAAGTCCAGAGTCACACAGCTAGTAAGTGTCTGAGGTCACATTTGAGCTCAGGTTGACTCCAGGATCAGTGCTCTCTTCACTGTGCTACCTAGCCGACCCATTTAAAAAAAAAAAAGGATTACAAAAAAAATTAAAAAAAAAACAGATCACTGGCATAATGACTACTTCCTTAATTCTCATATTTCATGAAAAAGAATCTTTTAGTCACATAATGTTTGCAATGATGCACGGCTGTGATGCTTACTCAGGAGTTCTCAGAAAGCTGGCTGAAGGCTAAGCAGAGAACAGAAACAAATGCATATTCAGAGTGGCATAATTCAATGTCTACCACGTCAACCTAAAGAGTAATAGTAAAAATAGAATCTCTGTAGGGAAGAAAACAGAAAAAAAGAATGTCATTTTGGCATAATCACCATGTTAAGAAACTTGGAGCTCCCAAGTTTGGCCCTACAGAAGAAATAGAAGGAGGCACCACACCCACTTCTTTGCAGATGTGGGGGTCTAGGGTATGGAAAGCTGCATATAATAGTTTTCTTCTATGTCTCAGTTAATTTTATTGAACTGTTTTTTACTCTATTTTTTTCTTTATTATAAGGGATAGCCATAGATATTGGGCCTGTGACTTGATTGTTAGGGGGGATTCCTAGAAAAGGAAACTCCATACAGACAGGTTGGCACTTTCTCTTCAACTTATAGTCTTAGGGAGCTGTCTAGATCAGATGTGTTGGCCTGTATGTGGCCCACAACATTCACAAGTTCAGCCTGAACCAGATTAAAATGTAATTAGGAAATATTTAACAGCCTAAATAAAAAATATAATGAAATATAGACAATATTACATTTTAAAACTAAGTCAAAATGTAGCCAGCAGGGATCTTTATGTACAGATTAGTGGCTCCAATTTCTATTTTAATTTGACAGCACTGATGTAGCACATTTAGAGATGAATTGATTTGCCCCAGGACACATAGGCAGCATGTGTCAGAGAAGGACTTAAACTTTCTGGTTCCAAGGTCATCTCTCTATCCAGTGTATTGAATTGCTGAGAAATGTAGGCGATAATTTTTTTTAAACTAAAAAGACTAAAAAAAGTAGTTTATTAAATTTAACAAGGTTAAAAAAAGAAGAAACATAGAGTTCCATTCTCTCCTTTGGGTCTCTGAGGGCATTGCTACACTAAGCTCAGGGGAGATAAATGTCATGGTACCAGGATTACATGCTATTAAAAAGATGAATACTAGTAAGTCATTCAATAATTTATTATGTACCTATTAGGTACAAGGGACTTTAGTAAGTGCTGAGGATACAAAGAAAGGCAAAAGACAGTCCATGCCTTCAAGGGGTTCAAAATTTGATGGAGACAACACGCAAACAACTATGTACAGGATAAGGGGTAAATAGTAAATGATAACCAATGAGAAAGCACTAGAATTGAGATGAATTAGAAAGGTTTTTTCTAGAAGAAGAGATTTTACCTGGGACTTAAAGGAAGCTAGGGAAACCAGGAAGCAAAGATAAAGGAGGGAAGCATTCCACATAGGAGAGGCAACCACAGAAAATGCCTGGAGTTGGGAGATGATGTCTTGTTCCAGCAACAATAGCAAGAAAGCCAGTGTCACTGGACTGAAGAATATATGTGTGTGTTGGTGTAAGAAGACTGGAAAGGGTGGGGTAGGTTATAAAAAAAGGTTTTATATTTGAGGATTTTATATTTGATCTTGGAAGTGATAGGGAACCATTGGGTTTTATTGAATGTATGTTATGGGTTGGGGTGGGGTGGAGTGTGAGGTGATAGTGACATGGTCAGACCTGGACTTTAGGCAAATCATTTTGCCTAAACTAGATGGATGGACTAGAGAGGGGAGAGATTTGTGGCAGGCAGATCAATACTAGCAGGTGATAGCAACTGTCCAGGCATGAGGAGAAGAAGGTTTGTTGGTTTGTTGTTCTTCATTCTTGAAGAGGACCAAAAGGACATCTTTACGTTAGGATCAAGTCACAGTGTGTCCGACTATGGCTGATCAGACCAATATGAGCTCGGAATGTTCTAGCACAAGTCAGACACAAATAGTCCATGTGAACATTTGGGGTGGATTCTCTAAATTTGCACATCTCACGTTTCTTTTGAGCTACATTTCTGCTTTGCTCATACAACACAGCTCCTTCTTTGATGCAGGTATGCCATGCTGGGAGGTCCTGTGCTAGTGTTTCCCATCTCATGTAATTAATTCCAAAGTTCTTAAGAGTGTCCTTGCATCACTTTTTCTGACCACCATGTGAATGCTTGCCTTGTGTGAGTTCTCCATAAAATAATCTTTTAGACAAGCATACGTTTGGCATTCAAACAACGTAGCCAGCCCACCAGAGTTGAGTTGCACTCTCAGGGTGGTGACAGTGTCAGAGAAAAGAAGGGGGGTGGAATTCAAGACATATTACGAAGGTAAAATAAAATCAAATCTGTTGCCTTGGTAACAGATTAGATTTAGAAGGGAGTAATAGTGAGGAGTCAGGGATGACACCTAAGTTAAAAGCCTATGGGACTAGGAGATTAGTGGTGTCCTCCACAACAATAGGGAAATTTGAAAGAAAGGGAGAAAATAAAGAAGAAAGTAATGTTTCTATCTGCTCAGAAGAAAGAATTTCTCAGAGCCTGTGGCTGTTAAGGGATCTTTCTAGAATTGGAATTGTCTTCCTCACTGCAGGGTTTCCAGGCAAGGTAGTTATTGGGAAAACCAATAATTGAAGCCATAACAATTCTGTCTATGCTTCTCTAACATACTATCACCTGAGATTCTGTCATGATAGCCAAAGAATTGGAGCAACAAGGACCTGAGTAAATTCTTAGTCAAGCGAAAGAAAACAAAGATAGGAAAAACACTTGGTGTCTTTCAGTGAAACTGTGATGGTTTTTAGTCTGTTCACTACTTAACTCTTGCTCGGTAGGAGGCACAGTTATAGTTTAAAGGATTGATAAATGGTCATTGTCGATGAACTAGAGAAGAAAGCAGGGAATGTATGATAATAAGGAGTAATCATGGCTTTAGCCAAAGCAAAGGGAAACCAGAACCAAAACACCAATACAAATTTTTTTTCTTTTAAATAATATTTTATTTTTTCCAATTACATGTAAAGACAAGTTTTAACATTCTTTTTAAATAAAATTTTGAGTTTCAAATTTTCTCTCTCCCTTCCCTCTCCCCTCCCTAAGATGATAAGCAATTTGATTTAGGTTAATATGTGCAATCATGCAAAACATATTTCCATATTAGTCATGTTGCAAAAGAAGAAACACAACAAAAGAAAAAAAATAAAAAAATAATTAAGTGAAAATAGTATGCTTCAATCTCCATTCAAAGTCTAATAGTTATTTCTCTGGAAGAAAATTCCTTTTCGTATCATGAGTCTTAACACCAACCCAAGTATAAACTAAAGCTATGAATGTTACTTTTGTATGTATGTGTATATACATATATATATATGTATATATATATATATATATATAAGCCCTATAGATCCTAAACAACAATTAATTCAAAAGATCAGGAAGTTGGGACTGAGCAAAATTAATGGAAAAATACAATAACACATGATTTTAATAGGGGCAGGAGGAAACTGGAATGTGGCTTAATGAATATGATGCCATATGTCAGATTCTATGAATGCATAGTGAATTCATTTTCTTTTACCTCTCTGGTGCTTAGTCTTCTCTGTGAAATAGTGTTGGGGGAGGGAAAGTCAGTGATGACTTCTGAGGACTCTTCCAACTCTAAATATATAATCCTTTGATCTCATCATTTCCCCCCCAAGAATCATCTAGTCTAAATAAATAATTTAGAATGAAACCAATATTAGGGGGGAAGCAGAAAACTGGGAAAGAATTTTTACAACCAGTGTCTCTGATAAGGGCCTCATTTCTAAAATACATAGAAAACTAAGTCAAATTTATAAGAATACAAGTTATTCCACAATTGATAAATGGTCAAAGGGTATGAATAGGTGGTTTTCAGATTAAGAAGTTAAAACTATCTATAGTCATGTGAAAAATGCTCTGCATCACTATTGATTAGAGAAATGCAAATCAAAACAACTCTGAGGTACCACATCACACCTATCAGACTGGCCAACATGACAAAGCAGGAAAATGATAAATGTTGGAGAAGATGTGGGAAAATTGGCACACTAATGCATTGTTGGTGGAGTTGTGAACTGATCCAACCTTTCTGGAGAGTAATTTGAAACTAAACCCAAAGGATTATAAAAATGTGCAATTTTGACCCAGCAATAGCACTTCTAGGTCTGTATACCAAAGAGATCATAAAAATGGGAAAAGGACCCAGATGTGCAAAAATATTTGTAGCAGCTCTTTCTGTGGTGGCAAAGAATTGGAAATTGAGGGGATGACTCAATTGGGGAATGGCTGAACAAGTTGTGGTACATGAATGTAATGGAATACTATTATGCTATAAGAAATGATGAGCAAGCAGACTTCAGAAAAACCTGCAAAGACTTTTATGGACTGATGCTGAGTGAAATGAGCAGAACCAGGAGAACATTGTACACAGTAACAGCCATGTTGTGTGATGACTAACTTTGATAGACTTAGTTTTTCTCAGCAATGCAAGAATCTAAGATATCCCCAAAGGCCTCATGATGGAAAATGTTATCCACATCCAGAGAAAGAATTATGGAGTTTGAAATGTAGATTGAAGCATATGATTTGCTCTTTTTTCTTCTGTTTGTTTTGTTTCTTATTTCTTATGGTTCCTCCTATTGGTTCTAATTCTTCTTTACAATATAACTAATGTAAAAATATGTTTAATAAGAATGTATATGTAGAGCCTAAATCAGATTGCATGCTGTCTTGGGGAGGGAGGTAGGGGGAGAAATTAAATCTCAAAGGCTTATGAAAGTGAATGTTGAAAACTGAAAATAAATAAATTAATTAAAAAATAAAGAATTTAGTTATATTCAGGTTATCCAGTTATTCTGAGACCTTGGGATGCAATGATGGAGGGAGACAACAGCCTGATTTGGGGACTACATTGTTTTGTCACAGACACTTAATGGTATCAAAGAAGGATTATCAAATCTTCTGAGTGTTTTTCTGGGCTATCATGCCAAGTTTGGATGTGAAACCATCTCCCTGTGATTGCAATGTTCTTAGAGCCTAGAAGTCCTCAATTTAAAGAAAAAGTCTCAAGGAACTGAAAACCTTTGACCTCAAAAAGAAGAAACCCCACTCTACTCATACTCATTTCACTCATTCCACCAAAAGGTTCATAGATAAAAATTAAGGCTGATAGGGACCTTAGATAGCATATAGTCCCATGCCCTTATTTTATAAATGGAGAGACTGAATTTGAGGTGTTAAATTACTTCACCATAGTCATACACTAGTAAGCTCTGGCCCTGAGTGCAGTGACATCATCTTTATACTACATACTACATGTATCTTAAAATGTTACCACAGAGTAGGTTTGTGCAGAAAAAAAGGAAGAATTATCTGGTATCTTCCAAATTCTTCATATGCTTCCTTGTTAAGATCATTGACTTAGAGCTGGAAGCAACATTGGACATCATCTAGGCCAATAGCCATTTTTTACATAGAAACAGTATTAGAACAAATGACTTGCCTTTGGTCAAATAAGAAGTAACCAGAAAAGTCTGAATTAGAACTTAGACCCTTTGACCCCAAGTCTAGGTTTTTTTTTTTTTTTTTACTGTGAACCCAGAGAACTAGAGTTGGATAGACTGATTTCTATAAAGACTAATTGTCTTTCCCTTTCTTAGGAAATTGATGTCTTGAATACTCTCCAGCTATTTCTTGAGAGGTTTGATATAAATTCACAGCATGTAGCTTGTATTTCCCTCATATTCTATACTTCTTTCTCTTATCCCCAGTAGATTTAATGAAGACACTTATGTTCAGTCAGATATCATTCTGTCTGCTTCAAATATGGAAATTATAAGAGAATTTCAGAAAGGGAATACTCTTCTTTTCCTTAGATTTTTTTTCTCAAATCCAGTCACATTAGTCCTGACTCAATCTGAACTCTTCTTCCCCCTTTCTATGTGCTTTTCCTCTCAATCACCTGTGGATGCAACACTTAGCAGCCAGGATGCATTAGGAGATTAACTGCTTTAACTCAAGGCTTCACTAAATATTAGCAACCAGCCTGCCAATGCTGTTCTTTGAGGACAATAAGTACTTCTAGAAACTACATTCATCTCAAAAAAGTGATCCTCTATAAAGTGATTATCTTTGATAAGGTGCAGTCAGGAAAAGACACGAATTTAATGGGTATATATTTGTCTGCTAGAAAAAGATTCAGGGGTCAGGGTGCATAAAGACATGATTACTAGTAATGGGTAACTGAATAAAGTTATGGAATCTGTTTTTGAAAACCATTAAAAATGACTTCTATCCATTTGGAAAAAAATATTATCTGGTGTGTATGATATTGTGAAACCAGGCAACCTCCTTCAGTTTCTGGTCAAGGTAGAAAATAATTCTCTAGCTCATAGGAAGCTTGATGTGCCAGAAAAAAAAAAAAAGTTTGGTTTTACTCTTCAAAAAGTTTACTGGAAAGATCTTGCTAATGCCTGGTGGAAAGTTATTTTATCTTGAAGAATTCTGCATGGGGTTTCTTTTCAGGTTTTCTGCCACTGTGTCATGCCCCATGTCATGGCCTTTGTGCTGAGCTTCTACCCCTGATCTCCAACCCCACTGAGCATACTCTCACATGAAATATTCTCTAAAAGGAGCATCAGTACCAGTTGCCATCTACAGTATTCATGGGGCGGTGGGAACAACAACAAAGGGACAAAAATCCTCTGTCATGAGCTCATACCCAAAGCTGTAATCAGTGACTAGAATGTTTATTCTTGCCAAAGATGAGGGATTTCTGTAGCTTAGATCTGTGAGGTCTGGTTATTGACACAACCACTCATCAAATGAAACTGGACTTTATCTAAGGGAAAAACATTGTATTTGGAATTTCAGGCTGATTTTGAATAAGCCTTTGAAACTAGCAGTAAGTAATGGATTCTTTTGTTCATTCTCTGGGTTTTCAACTTTGTGGCATGGATGAAATTACAAATGTTCTATGCATCTGTCAAAGTCTGTTACTGAATAGACACTAGCCTCTAACCTTTATTCCCATCAATACTGACAATATATTCTCTTTTTCTTGGGTACTATGAAGCCCAAGACATGGAAATTTTACGTTGACCTTAGATCAGAGACGCATAGATTTCACTCTGGAAGGGACCTAAATCTCTCATTTTGTAGATCACAGGATCATAAATCCAGATCTTTCCAGTTTGCTTGCACAGAGTAGACACTTAATTGACTTTAGAGGGAAGGAGAAGTGGGAAAAGAATGTTTATTTAGCTCCTACTAGAGTGTGCCAGGTTTGGAGTCAGGAAGATTCATCTTCCTGGCCCTGGACAAGTCACTTCACTCTGTTTACCTCAGTTTCCTCATCTGTAAAACGAGCTGGAGAAGGAAATGGCAAACCACTCCAATATCTTTGCCAAGAAAACCCCAAATGGGGTCACAAAGAGTTGGACACAACTTAAATGACTGAACAACAGCATCCTAGTCACTGAGTTAAGCGCTTAACAAATACTGTCTCATTGGACAGAGGGCATCCAGTTCAATTCTCTCATTTTACAGATGAAGATTTTAAGGTTAAGAGGACTTGTTTCAGGTAATACAGGTGGTTAAGTGGGAGAACCAGAATCTGAACTCGGGTCATAGGATTCTATCTGGAGGGGACTTCAGAGGACATTTTGTCAGCCCTCCTAATTTTGTAGATGTGGAAAATGAGAGTCATAGAGGTTAAGGAACTTGCCCAAGGTCACAAAGGTAATAAATAAAGTTCAGATTTGAACCTATATCCTCTCAGTCCAAACTGGGCACTCTTCCTATTATGCCACCCTGCCTCAATAAGAAAAAAGTTGGCCACCATTCAAAAGTGGTATATTGAGGCTGTGTCCTCCTTCTGGTGTACTGGGGATGAAATATATGTTAAGTAAGGGTGAAAAGAGAAAGAGTATTGCTATGCTAAATGTTGTTGAAGATAGAGACTCACAGAAGGCTAGTATTGGCTCACTTTCAAGTAAGAAATATTCCTAGAAATGATTATGCTATGTCTGACACATGTTGTGAGTTGCCAGATTTTGAAATGGATTTTAAATGGATTTTTGTCTATAGCCTTCATAGCATGATTTTGAAGGAAAATATGTGGTGCTCCTGATGAACCTACCTTGTTGCTCTAAGAATGAGATGTTTATAGCCATCACTCCTTATAATCAGAACAAACTGTTTCAAACCAGTTTCCTTCATGCAGTCACAGAGCCTTGCATCAGACCTGCCAATCAATTGCACATTGACTTGTATCAACAATTCAAGTGCAGCTATTGCAGGGAAATAGACAGATATGTACAACTTTTGAAAGACCATGTACATCTCCCAACTCATACTGGAGAGTGAGGGAATCTGATGGTAACGCCTTGATGATTTTCACCAGCCTGTCTTGTCTGTGTGGGCAGGAAGCGACAGTTCAATCTTAAAAGCACCAGCTTTTCCTCTGTCCCTGGAAGCAAATAGCCTAAAAACAGTTTCCTTGCTCTGAGGAAGTCTAGATAAGAGTGTGATAAAGAGGGAGAGGGCTGTCTGTTGTGTCTGTCAGCATGGCACCTGAAGGAAGGCAGCTGGCTATCAGTGAATGATAAGGCTGAGGTTACTGAGGCAAAGATTAAAAAAAAAAAATCTCAGTCTGACAAAATACATTACAAAGCCAGAAGAGGCACAGACAGCAGTGTCAGAATTGTACCCCGAACCTTTCCCTGAAAAGTGAAAAGTCTACTCTGATTTATGAGCAGATGCAAGGGGCAAATTTACTAAGTGAAAGAACGAGTCCCTGATACAGGAAGCAAACTGTTACATAAATACTTGAGAAAACTACACAGGAATTGGTTTCATGAGGTGCTTGAAACTGGTCCTTTTCACAGTAGAATCGTTGGGAGAAAAAAACAAAATTAATGAATCATGTTGAATAAATGAATCAACTTGTTGTTTAAGGCCCTCCACAACCTGTTTTATTTCATCTTATTCCCCTTCATGAACCCTACATTCCAACCAAATTGGACTACCAACTCTTTCTAACCTCAATGTTTCACACCAGCATGGTGCCTCCTACATAGTAGTAGGTGGTAAGTGATTTCCTGTAGATTGGTTGGTTGCCCTGCACCTTGAATTTTTCCATCTTTACTTCTACCATGCAGAATCTCTCACCTTCATGTTACAAATGAGGAAATTGAAGTTCAAAATCATTTAGATGGTGAGTATCAGAAGCAAGATTTGAACCTGGCTCCTCTAACAATGAATTTAGTTCTCTTTCCACTGCTTTAGGTTCTACCCCCTTCTAGGACACTTTTATGATCCCAATATTGTTTGTGTTCATTTCCGCCTCATTTTGCTTGTATCCTTGTTACATGTTTATATGTTTTATCACCCCAGGAGAATCTTAGCTCCTTGTTGGGAGGGACTATTTTGTCTTTGTTTCTTTGGCTCTTCACACATAGTAGGTACTTAATAAACATTTATTGAACTTCATGGAATTTTAAAAAGGCAATGACCTACTGGGGACCTTAACCCTGTAAGAACTGTCTGTGTAGTAGCAGGTAGAAACCTTTCAAAAAAAAAATCTCAATACTCATTTGAAGTAGGAATTTTTCGTGGAACTTTCCTACTTTGCCTCATTGTAGCATTACATTCAGTCAGTAAATAAACATTTAAGGTCCTGTTATGCGCCAGACACTGTACTAAGTACTGAGTATATGAAGAAAGGTTGAGGAAAAAAGTAGCTAAAATGTTAGGGACAGTAGAGACACAACTCTTTAGTCATGCAGGACATCCATGGATGTTTCTCAAAAGTGTTTCTGAATTAAAAAGCTGTTTGATAAAAGATTCAAGTGTAAAAATAATGGAAGTAGTAGGGATGTATGTGTGGAGGATTTCAAAGGCATGAGATACAATATGGAAATACTTTAAAAGCCATCAGAAAGCAATGAAGGAAATTCAAATTGAGGAAATTTATGTAAATTAAGACACATTGAATTACAATCCATGCAAGTATACCTCTCTTTGATTATTTTTTGAAAGGGGATTGTTATGGGAAATTGCTGTTAATTTCAGCAGTTAAATTAGCCTAATTGCTTTTTCTAAGTTATTCCAGATCTTAGCTATTATTACATTTGTTCAAAATGGAAAAACAAAGTTTATTTCCCTTCTACAGTTACAAAAATCAGTATGTTTGAAAGATGAGAGCTCTGATGTAGATTATTTAATCCACAGATTGGCTCACAGGGTATTGTAAATGTGAGAGGGAACCCCTGTAGAGGTAGGAGAATTTGGTTCGCCTTTTACAAGAACTAACTGTTGAATGATGTCGCAGGGTACATGGTTAGATCCCCTTAACCTAAAATGGGAGAATTAGGCTCATTTGGATTTAAAATGAAAAATAAAAACAAGACACAAAAACCTCCACCTTAGCTATTGTTAATAAATTTGTGGGCTTGTATATTTCTGATCGCTGTGTCAGAATACTTGAGCTATATAGAGATAGCTCACTCTCTGGAAAGTGAAGGGTAGCAGAGGTAACAATATTATTCTCAAATGTATTACTGTTTTTTATTAAAAGTTAACTCGTAATACTAGAACCACTCTGGTAGAATGAATCTATTCCAACAAACGTTTTCGGCACTAAAGCAAATTTCAACCGGACTAAAGTTATGATTTCAAGGCTCGATTTGGTGATGGGGGCCAATTACATTTTTATTTGTGCAGTACTACATAAATTCTGAAAACACCAAAGAATACTCCAACAGGAAGAAATATGGCTAGTACAAGGGAAAGCCTTGCTTTCTGTGGCTTGGTTATGGGGAGGAAATGTGCTAATGCTAAATGCTAGCACAAGATACAAGTGCCTTTGAAACCTTCAGGATCCTCGCTAAAAATGGATTATTTTTAAAACTCATTTGATGTCTCTATTCTACCAGTAATTTATTAATTTCTGTTAACAACTTCATTAAAACAAAAGAGAGCTGTGGCCTATACTTGCCTTTATAAAACAAAAATGCAAGTATGAATTGCAGTTCTTTTCAAACAGTCTTTTATTTTTAGTAACATGCAATTAGGTCATGTAAGATTACGCAACATGTAGTATGTAAAAATATTCTGATTCATTTGCATTTCAGCTGGATTTTTCTTGGGCAAGAATCCAAAGTATGTGCAACAGAAGAAAAAAAAAAGTAGTTTAACTGGTTAGTATATTGCAGACAAAAATATCTAGCAGTCATAGATGTTTCTGGGAAGCCCTAAACAATTTCAGGAGTCAAATAATGGGAATCTGTGCTATGTCTCTATTATAAAACTAATTTAATTGAGCTATTTTGGTCTGTCTGGTTTGCTCTAGCAAGTCTCTAAGACATCATGGTCAGAAATAACAGGTACCACTATAGCATGTGATTCTGACAACTTCTTGAACAGAGATTTTCAAAGGATGTGCTGTTTACACTGGGGTGCCACAAATTTCACTTAGGTGTGCCACGAAACTCCTTACCACACCCTAAGATGTCCTCATTCTCCAGCCCCTGACCCCAACTGCAGTTTGCTGTTAATTTTTCCTAACTTAAAAAAGGGAAGTCTATAGCATGTCTTTCCACAAAGGTGTAAAGCCATGTCCTGCCTTGAAAGACTTGAGTCAGTAAAAATAGAAGGAAGGAAGTAAAGGAAGAAAGGAAGGAAAAAGGAAACATTTATTAAGCATTTATTATGCACCAGTAGCACTATCTGCTAAGTGCTGGGTACACAATGTAAACAAAAAGAAAGATTCCAATAGAGAAAGACAATGCAGCGGAGTGAGCTGAAAAGATGGTGGGGCAGGGGAAAGTTACCCCACCAGGATTTTGAAGTATAGAAAGTCAAGAATAGGGCCAGAAGTGAAATAAAGGCAGGCCAATCTGGGCCCCATTCACAAAATGGAACTTCAGGAGGAAGTCACTGATGGGAGAAAAGGTGGTCCCCTTTCAAGATGAACAGGTGAAGGAGTGGTGAGATGTTCCAGGTGAGGAGGCCCCTGGAACTGAGGAAAGTTCCAGAATGACACCACAGCAGAGGTATAATTTTGAAGTCCAGAAAAATCAGAGAGAAGGCCAGGAAAGGAAGAGGGTGATGGGGTAGGTGAAGTGAAGAGAGATCCCATGGCCTGGCTTTGGAGGCCCAAATACTCAGGAACCTTTCCTTATTCACTTAAAAGTTCAGTGTGCTTCAGTTCCCTAAAACAATGAATACTGTGCCATGAGAAAAAGGAAAAACAAAACAAAAACCATAAGAACCCCTGATCTAGACAGTAGATAATCAATTTTCTATGTTCTAGTTCTGTTTATGGCTGATGTGATCTACACAGGCTGAGACTACTTTGCCCATGATGTTTTCAGGCCACTTTCTGAAAAGCCTAGTCGCTGGAGTGAAGGATGAAGGAACCCTTATATAACTATGGACCCTAGGGTTTTAAGAAAAAAAATCCAATTGGAGGAGGCCTAGCTCTTCTATTCATATAATTTCCTGCTCACTCTCCAGTCTGCTGTTCCCTCATACCAGCTGTCTTTCCTTTCTCTTTCAGCTCCTCTTTACATTTTGTCTCCTATTAAGAATGAAAGATCTTTGAGAGTAGGGACTCTTATTTTTGTATTCCCAATACTTAGTCTAGCATAGTGCTATATGTTATCCCCTTTGGTATCTTCAAAGCTATAGAGGAAACTAAAAATTACATTTTTATAAATTATTTACAAACATGAATTTAACTGTTGGTCAATTAACCATCAATAAATAAGTGTTTATTAAGCTCCAACTATTAAGTGCCAGGTACTGTTCTAGGCAGGAGGGATAAAAATACAATGGATGGAACATTTCTTACTTGCAAAGAGGTTATATGTAAACTACATCCAATCACTTACAAAATGACATACAACTGGAGGAAATAAAAAAAATCCACATTGACTTTCTCTCAATTAATAAAAGTAGAAGATATAAAGAAATTACAGGTATTTGAAAGGATGATTCAAAGTTCTCTTTGCAAAGGCAAATATAAGAGTTAGTGGCATTATTTTCATCATGTGCCCAAAGGCAATAATAATTATAATTTCATTTTATGGGACATGGTCCATTTTGTCCAAACAGAGTATTCAACAGACTACAATCAAACAATACCAGGAATTAAGAACTTATGTGGTAGCCACTGCGCTACATGCTGAGGATAGAAATATAAGCAAAAAAAAAAAAAGATAGTCCCTGCTCTCAAGGAGCTTATATTTAAATGGAGTAAGACAGCATATAGATGAAATGTAGGCAGTAGGCAGATGTCCATGGTGGTGAGGTCCAGTATATTGAAACATGCTTGGTCTAGCCCTCTTTTCAAAATGGAGGCACAGGAACCCACCAATAGAAGAAGGGGCAGAAAAAGAAGGCAGCTGAAACATATTGTCAAAATCCAGAGAATGAAATGAAAGAACATGCTTGTAGTTTATTCATCAATGTCTGTTGAAGAGGATAAAGAAGTAGAGAAAGTTTGGGAAAAAATTGTTAAGGTCATATATATAAAGTCAACATATAGTGACTAGATGAATTCTAAATATTTTTTTTTTTCCCAAGAGGACAATGAAGATCTAAATCTATGATACTATGACTTCAATGACAAGGTTAACAGTAGGGAGTGTGGTGAAAACTAGTGGAAAAATATGGTTTAGAATCAATAAATACAGAGACCAAAAACTTGTAGATTATTTTAAAGTATGATGGCTATACAACATGGACTTTTTTTGTTGTTTCAATGGAGTCTAGAGTGAAGGATTTTTTACCAGACTTGTTATCTATTGTTTGTTGTTTCAAAAGTTTTTAGTCATGTTTGCAAAGTGTATTACGTATAGAATTATGTGTAGTATAGGTTTGCTTTCAAGATAATCTATTTCTCTAAAAATGAATCAAATGCCATCTTGTTGCATCTCCCTTCTCCCCCTGCCAGAGAATGAAAAATAAAGCTGGAAAGATAACATTGCTACATAAAAGCAGTCTGGCATTGTAGATGGAGAGCTGTTCTTAGAGTAAGTAAGACCTGGGTTCAGGTTCTGCCTCTGGTACAAATTGATTTTTCTGACTTTGGATGAATCCCTTTAACTCTTAAGATCATAAAAGGCAAGGAAAGTGCTGTTCTGTGTTACTAGAGGAAGTTCCTTACTGGAAACCTCCAATGCTAATGAAATCAGACTCAGTATGAGTGAAAATAAAACCAAATAAAACAAATAGCAAATACACACGAGGAAGCAGTGTGGTGTAGTGAGCAGAGCACTGGTCTTGGAGTCAGAATACCTGGATGCTGATCTTTGCTGGATCCCATACTAAATGTATGACCTAACTTTTATAAAAACAGCAGACATTAACTTAGTGCTTTAAGAACTTTATACACATTTTGTCATTTGACCCTCAGGACAACAGTGTGAGGTAGGTAGTTGAGTTGTTATTATCTTCATCTGATAGAAAAGGACAGTGGAGCTAAGAGGGACAAGGAGTCTTGTTCATTGTAGTAGAGGTTGGAAGTGTTATCAATGCAAACATGAGGCACTTTTTTTTTTTTTTTTTAGGCAACTGGGATTAAATGACTTGTCCAGGGTCACACAGCTAGTAAGTGTCAAGTGTTTGGTCTGAGGCCAGATTTGAACTCAGGTCCTCCTGACTTCAGGGCCAGTGCTCTATCCACTGCACCACCTAGCTGCCCCTAGAAACACATCTTCTTGATTCCAAGTCCAGAGCTCCATCAATTACACTAGCAGCTCTCAAACTTTTTGCTCCCAGGACCCCTTTACACTCTGAAAATTATTGAGGATATACTCTCCAAGAAATCTTGTTCATTCAGGTTATATCTATTAATATTTACCATTTTAGAAATTGTATTACCATTACCATCTAAGTATTATTATGGATATAGTTTTGACTTTGCAAGTTAAATGGATTCCCTGGAGCACGCTTTTAGAACCACTGCACTACACAGTGTTGCTTCTGAGCTTTAGTTTCCAAATATGCAAAATAAGGGATAATGTTTGCTTTATCTACCTCACAGGGTTGTTGTAAAAACCAAGTGAGATATTACATACACATGTAAACATATAACTTTGCAGCTCTATGTAAATGTCAGTTGTTACTGTTAAATCATCATATGAAATTTTCATAGAGAAGATAGGGCCTGCTTATTTTGTATTTTCAATGAGAATAAACTGCTAATGAATGTACTTGTATTTTCTGCAACAAAAGGGATCTGTTTTCAGTGTGGGAGAGAGTCTCTTGACCATAACAGATATTAGGCACAGAATTAGATAGGCCTTAATTTTTGGCCTTTAACATTTTAAGAATGGGGTAGACACTAGTCAAGGATAGATGGATAACCCAAATTCAATCTTTCCTGGAAGCTAGGGAATGGTATCTCTTTATTAACTCAAAGAAATGTAAAAACCTTTTTAATAAATTCTGTTTTTAATGTAAAATTGACATGAAATTGACTCCACATCAGGTTACAGAATTTCTTTTGATCTGGTAATTAAAAATACTCTGCATTAATTGGGTGACTTGTTCTATCCATTAAAAATCTATCAGACAATAAAGTAAGACATACTACCTGTTTGTTTTCCCTGAAGCCAATTTATTGATTTTTTTTTCAGAATTGGTCTTTTATTTTCCAAAACATCACGTATTACTTATGTTCCTCATTATGGCCAAGGGTTTGTGAACCTTTAAATATTGACCTCAAGAACTTAAAGCATTGTGGAGGCTTCTTTTGCTCAAGACTGTAAAAAAGGTTTTTAAAAGAAAAACAAATTCTCACTGTCTAGAACTCCTGTAGCCCACAGAATCTATTATTTCCACCTTTCCTTTCTTATGTGTAATTAATTTTGATGGATGCTCTGAAGAGCCCATGCTCCATTTACTTGATTTCCATATAGAACAGTCCATTTGCAATGTCCTCAAATGTCACCATATTGTGAAATCTTGTGCTTATGCCTCTCCTTCCACAGAATTAATGGCATCAGGTAATTGATAGATTTTGACCTATACCAGCTGTTGACTCAAGCGTAGATTATTCTTATTCATCTAGTCATGTGAAGATCAACACTGTGCCCAGTTATCAGTTACCTAGAAGTATGTGATGTCACTTAGTTCTGATGTGTTAATTTTGAGACAGCAGAAGAAATTACATAGACTGAACAAAATGAGCAGTCAGTGTGAAGACTCATCCTTTGTGTTAGCAGTGGCCTCCTAATGTTTCTAGAGTGCTATAACTGAAGATTTGTTTTCCTATGTCCTTTCAAGGCTGTACTGCTGCTGAGGCGTGTGCTGAAAGTGAGTTAAATAGCCTGGGTATTAATCAAATTAATCACGACCTGGGATGGAAAGGGGTTAGGGGGGATGTGGATTTGGAAGTCAGAGATAACAATGAAAATCCAGTATACCATATCTTATTGCAGGTCAAAAGTCTTCTTTCAGCAAGAAGCCACAAGATTGGAATAACTATGATGGCTGTAGGAGGTAAGGTAGAAGAATTGAAACTTCTGTGGTAAGGATTTCATGTTAATTTTTCTAGTCCACACTCCATCTCTGATACATTGATTCTGGGATTTTGACAGGAAACTTCTTTGTTCTCTAGTCACCCCTGTAAAAGTATAATTTGCAGAGAAAGGACCAAACTGCAATGGGTCAAGGAGTTCTTCACTGGCAGCTCCCACTACCAGTGAAACCAGAAGTCCAGTCCTTGTGTCTATAATATTTCTAGTATCTCATAAAAAGCAACTGTTGAGTAATGACAGGCTAATAAATATTTACCTATCTTAAAAATGTAGTATGATAATATGACATTTTTGAAAAGAAGAGATGGATTAGAGTTTTTTAGGAGTAAAGCTGATTTTTGTAATAGGGTTAATTTTTCTATTAGAATTTTACTTCTAGATGACAAAACTGGTGAGACTTGGGTTCCTGTTCTTTCTCATATTCATTAAAGCTGTATCTTCATGTATAATTTGAAAATGGTTTAAGGCATGATCCTAGACACTTGGTGAAAATGAGCTGTAGTTCATGTACTCTAGAAGTATATAGTGCAGGACAGAAAATGGTGGTAAGTTTAAAACTCAATAAGTAATATATGGCTAATTAAAGCTCTTTGGCCTTCTCAAGTCTTGTTTTCAAACTTTGATTGACATAACCTATTCTGCTGACAGTTTTTTCCTTCTTCTAGTAGCTAGTGCTTTTTTTCTCTCATATTTTTCTCAATTACGTGTAAAAAAAATTAACATTTTTAAAAAAAATTTGAGTCCAAATTCTCTCCCTCCCTCTTTCCCACCTTCAATGAGAAGCCAAACAATTTGTTATAGGTTGTATATATGCAGTCACGTAAAACATAATTTTGTATTAATCACGTTTCAAAAGAAAACACAGACCAAAAACAAACCAAAAAAAAAAAAACCACCAAAAACAAAGACAGTAAAAATGTGTGTTTTGATCTGGAGGTAGATAACATTTTTCATCATAAGTCCTTTAAAATTGTCTTGGATCATGGTATTGCTGAAAATAGTTAAGTCATTTACAATTGATCATTGTACAATATTGCTGTTACTGTGTACAATGTTCTCCTGGTTCTGCTCACTTCACTTTGCATCAATTCATATAAGTTTTCCCAGGTTTTTTTCTCCTGAAATCATCCTGCTTGTCATTACTTTTGTTTAGCACAACTTGTTCAGTCATTCCTCAATTGATAGGCATCCCCTTAATTTCCAATTCTTTACCATCACAAAAAGAGCTGCTATAAAATTTTTGTACACATAGATCCTTTTCTTTTTATCTTTCTGGGATAAAGACCTAGAAGTGGTATTGCTGAGTCAAAGAGTACACATGGTTTTATAGCCATTTGGGAATAGTTCCAAGTTGGTTGGATCTAGAATGGTTGGATCAGTTCACAACTCCACCAATGTTGCACTAGTGTCCCAATTTTTTTCCCATTCCCTCAATATTTATCATAGCTAGTGTTTTCAAAACAAAAACAAAAACAAAAACAAAACATTTTTTGTGTCTGTTTATATTTTGTATATACTAATTTTTGCACATTTTGTTTTCCACTAGCAGAATATAAGTTTTTTGAATGCAGGAATTATTCATTTTTTTTCTTTGTATCCTCAGTGGAATAGTGGTTAGGAAGTTGGCCTCAGAACCAGGCAGATTTGGATTCAAGTCTTACTTCTGACATATACTGACTATGTGACCTTGGGAAATTATTTAATTTCTCAATGATCTAGGTACTTCTGTAAGTTGTAGAGAAGATGCTCACCTGCACTGGTGAAGGGAGTTTTCTCCCCAGGGAGTTCCCTATATTAGTTAAATAACATACCCAGTCCTTTTCCTTCTCTTCAGTACCTCCTACATATTAAGGACTCAAGTACTCATTGAATTAAATCTACTCTTAGGTAAGCTTCTTAAGGGCAGGGACCATTTCTTATATTTTCTTATGTATTTATATCACCAACCACAGCTTTGCATCTGGTTGGACCTAAGAAATGTTTGTTGAATTAAAAAAAAAGTTACAAGCATACTTTTGGATGGTCTATTCTGTTACTTTGGGGTTAGGGCCACAAAAAGGTGTCTTGTAAGTCCCCAAACTTTTAGAACATTGGAAGCAGTTTAAAGGAATGGTACTTTCTAGGGACAATGTGGGGCTGCTGTTAGAATGTTCTTAAAGAATAGGTCTCACCATGTCACCCTGACTCCCTCACCCCTACTAAATAAATTACAGTGGCTCCTGAATACTTCCAGGATTATATATATTATATCCTCTGACTTTCAAAGCCCTATAAAAGCTGGCCTCTTCCTATGTTTCCAGTCTTCCTATACCTTCTTTTCCTCCACATACTCTGTGATCTTTTGAAAACAAAGGATGAACAACAAGGAGGAGATGTCTTTTTGCTGTTCCTCACACACAAAGTTCCATCTCCTGGGGCCATGTCTTTTCAGTGTCTTTCTCCCATGCCTTGAATGCTCCACCCCCTCACCTCCATTTCCATATTTCTCCAGATTGCTACAACAAGCAGCTCAAATCCCACCTTTTGTAAGAGGCCTTTCCATAACCCTCCTTCCCAACTCCTTTAAGTGCCTTTCTGTCAGAAGTCGACTTCCATTTGCACCTCATAAATCTTGTACACACAGGGTTGCTTACATGTGTCCTTTCTTATTAGAATATAAGCTACTTGAAAGTAGGGATCATGCTTTTATCTTCCTTTGTGTCTCCAGTGCTTAGCACAGTGCAAGGAACACGGCAAGTGCTTAATACATTTTTGTTGTTCTTGTTATTGATAATGATGTAAAATTGAAATGGATCTTACCTATTATATTATTTCATTCTACAGTGATGATAAGGCTGAAGTACAGGTAGACTTCAACAGCTGTCACATCTGTTTTCTTTGTCTACCTTATCGGAAAACAATCTGCTTTGCTGGTTTCTGAGATGATGTTGAATGTGTTCAAAAAGAATCTTATGTTAGTATTGATTGGCCAGTTTATTTTTCTTGAAAGGCAAGGATTTTTCTTCCCACATTCCTAACAATATTTCTAGCCAATACAGCTCTAGGACATTTTCAAATACTTAAAATGGATCTCTGATCTTATCCCCACATCTGTTCCCTCCAATGATAAGATTACAATCTGGCCATGCCAATCCAACCTGTACAACTCAGTTTTCTGAATTGTCACATAAATTCACAACAGGAATTCTACCCACAGTGCCAAAGTGCTTCTTGGTAATCATTAGAAGACAAAAAAATTACAAAAATATCTGTAAACCTCTTTTCTATTGGTTTAAGGCTGAATGAATCCAGTCATTCATCACTAAAAACTGTCACACTATTCTTTCCTTTTTATACATATCACCTACTGTCAGCTGTCACAGCTTTAATTCTCTACAGTACTTTGGCCTCCAGTATTTGGACTTGATGTCTATACAAAAATCTGTTTTAACTTTGGCCAGGTGGGATGCATTATTTCTAGCTGCCATCAATCTCCCTGCCATCACTCCCTTTACCAGTGGCAGCAGGTAGATGGATAAGCAGCAATTAATCATCATTATTAACTTATATGTGCAAATATGTGCCTGGCACTGTAAAAGTAGTGTGAGATTTTGACAATCTATGGAAAAGATGTGAGCCATGTGCTTGAAGAGGGTGTGATCTACATGAAAATAGTTGCTGATATCATGTGCATTGCCTAACCCTGGAGTATCTTGGCAATTGCCTGATACAGCTACACTATATGCAATAATATGACTAGATGCTGTGGCAGCTGAAAGAGAACAAGCAAACAAAACTATAAAATCCCTTAAGAATTTTTTAATTGCCACCACAAAACTCATCTAATAACAAAATATTGGGGGAAGGCCATAGCTAGGTGGCTTAGTGGATGTGGTGCTGGGTGTGGAGTCCTTGCTGTGTGACCCTGAGCAAGTCACTTAACCCTATTTGCCTCAGTTTCCTCATCTGTAAAATGAGCTGGAGAGGGAAATGGCAATACACTCTAGTATCTTTGCTAAAGGTCACAGAGATTAGGACACAATTGAAAAATGACCATTTTTCTGACATTGACAAATGTCAGATAAATGACATTTGTCTGCTGTGGAAAATAACCTGATGGCAATATTGAAACATCTAACATGAGGTATGAATATTTACTGCCATATAATCAAAGATTCCCATCTCCTCAACACCTCCATCCCCACCCCCCCATTCTGCAAAATCAATAATGAGTTGCTTCTAAAATTACCTTTCCTCCTTTTGTTTAGCAAATGGCACCATATTCAATTTCAGGATAGTTTAGCCACTGAAATTGTGAAAGAGGTGATGACTCAAGGAAAATCACACAAGGAAATGTTTTAATCTGCCATTTTTACAGAAGAGTCAGGCACTAGTTTATTTCCAATTTCAAAGGCCAGGGGCAGCTCTTTTCATCATGAAATTATGGATTTTAATTTTTTTTAAACAAATTAGCCTTTGGGAGCAGAGACACATAGAAAACATTAATTTTGTGGCAGGAAAGATTAGTGCCTCTTTACCATCATCTTTACTTAAAGCCTCAGAAGTCTGCATTCAATGCTGTGGTTATAAAACTTTTTCACTTTTTGGTTCTATATTGGCCTAACATATTGCAATGGCCCCCTCCCCTCAGTTCTCCCATTTGCAGAAACAACTTGAATTTCAACCAAGATCACAGTTCTCTCCTTGGCACTGCCCTCTAAGCTACCTACTATTCTTCTTTCATTTTGAAAGGCTAATGTAAAAAAGATTCAAAGGATCTGTGGTAGGATAACTCTGTTGAATAATCATGCTCCAGTCTCCATGCATCTCTGGCTTGTATGAATAACATAATGGTTCTCTGCAGGCTTCAGTGAAAAGTATATTTGTGATTACTAATATCTTGAAAAAAGCACATTTATGCAGGAAAGGAATGCAAATAGCATTGTAAAATAACAGTGAAGTAAGGGTTGTCTATGCACTTGTGTGTGTGTGTGTGTGTGTGTGTGTGTGTGTGTGTGTGCGCTCAGGCAACCCTGAGCACAATCGGAGGCTCACTATAGCTTATTGAAGGATGTCGGGCATCTCATTTTGCTTTTCTGACCCTCCTGAATCCAAAGATTGGATAAATTGTTGCAAGTACTGTAAACACATCTCCTTTAAAATCTCTCCAGTGATGTCCAGAAGACCAGAAATACCATTCCTAAGGGCACCAGGTTCTAAAAAGGTGATTGACTTTGAGCAATCACTTCATCCAGTTTGATAGAAAATGTTCCATTGAGAAATATCATATTGTCAGAGGACAATCTTGGGTAACAACTGAAGAGGAGAGTCACAGCTTTATTATACCAATGAGGCATTTCCTGATTGTGAAAGCTGCAAAAACAGCTCACAATAACATCAGATTAATAAAAGGGAAGACACAGCAGAGCCTAATGACTAGAGTGCTAAACCAGAATGAGGTTGGAGGTAGGAAAAGACAGATTCCAATCCCACTTGTGTTACTCATTCTATATGAAAGCCAAGGGGAGACGCTTGACCTCCAAGTGCTCCCAAATAACTCTTTTGGGCCTGTTTACTAGGTTATAGATAAGTTGTGATTTATACTGATGGAATAATATGTAAGAAAGTATGGCACACCTATGCATTCTATTTGATCATTGTCAATGAAGCCAAAAATACTTAAATGCAGCTAGTGGCACAGTGAGTAGAGTGCTGGTCTGGAGTCAGAAAGATCTGAGTTCAAATCCAGGTTCAGACACTTACTAGCTGTGTGATCCTGGGCAATGCAAATCACTTAACCTCTGTTTGCTTCAGTTTCCTCAAATGTAAAATAGAGTTAATGATAGGGTTGTTAAGATCAAATGAGATAATATTTGAAAAGACTGCTTAACACAGTACCTGGAACACAGTAGGCACTATATAAATGCTCGTTCTCCCTCCTCTTTCTGCTTTCCCTCTCAAAAACTCGTCCAGATGAGCAATTTTTAAGTAAATTTTAATTTGTACTGGCAAAGGAACATGAAGTATGTATTAATTTTAGTATATTTGGAATGGACCTTTTATTGAGATTAATCAGTACTTGAAAGATAATGTAATTGATCTTTACTTCCATGTCTATTCAATTAGATATATGAAAAATAAATGAACAAAAATAATGTGTAGTCACTAGTAATAGTCATTCATGTTCAGACAACGTGTGCATTCTTATAAATGTATTTAATTACAACTGCTTCAAAAGCATCCTAGATTTTCAAAGGTTTTATTGTAAGTTTGAAGACTGGACAAGGTCATACTGCTTTTACATCATTCTACATGATTTAAGTATATACAAAAACATCTGAATATTACACAGCTTGAAAGGTTGCAAAAGTCATGTGTCTCAGATACCTCTGTACTTACTGACACATCAGAAGCCAGCATTGAATATTATAGTTTGTAAGTTGTTGGTTAGCAAAGATACACTCATTAGTACCCTTGGGTCTTCAGAGTTCACACTAATCTGTATGTAATCATTCCAAAAGAGAAAGTCAATGTAAAGATCAGAACCAGAGGCTGTGACAAAAGCTTTATTAGGACATATATAAAAACAGTGTATGTGTGTGTTTGTGTATGTGTGTGTGCGTGTGTGTGTGTGTGTGTGTAGGTTAGAATTTCTGGGTCAGAGAATTAACATATATCAAACCCTGAAAAGCTGGAATCTAGATTTTCTGTGTGGTCGGCCTGCTCAGATATAACTGGCTTAGTGTGAAGTTGAAATCTAACATTTTTGCTCCAGTTCGGGGTCATTATACAATTGATGCAAAAACTAAGGACTACGTCAGAACATTTCTCAACCTTTCCATGTATAGAAACTCCACCATTGCCAGCAAATAAGAAAAAGGCAGGTGCCACGTAAGTCACATTTGCTCTTTGAGTCAGTGAACAAACAATGTGTGTACCAGTGAAGAAATACAAAAGCAAGATGATAGAATGCTTTCCAACATAGTACTGAATTTACAATTGTAGGTTTAACCAATGTTTCCAACTAATCAATAATAAAAAAAGAAGAGTATCGCTAGAAAATATCCCAAGATAGCATCTGATGGCATCATAAGTGATGTTTTTCCTTCCATAAATCAGGACAAAGCATAAGTCCTAACACCTTGAGCTCTCTCTTCAGGCTCTTAAGGATAAAGCTGTGGAACACTATCCACAAAGAGACTGATAATAAATGTAGGTGGAAAGGAATAAAGTTATTGGATTTGATGAAAAAAAAAACTTTAGTCTTGACATTTCATTGTGTTTTTCACGAATCAAGGAATTTTATGTGTAAAAAAGGTAAATGAAAAAAAAAATTCCACTCCACCTGGAAAGTAACATAAATGGGTAAACTAATAATTGAGGAAATAGCAACCTAATTTTTGGAGGTTAATTAGAATAAATAATCAATTGAGATATTTTAAAACAAAGCTTTATCATTAAAGTCTAAAGCGATCCTTTTGAGGCTGCTGGTCAATGACCAACTTCTATGATATTCTTGTACCAATAGCTTTTGCTCTTGAAAAAAAATGCCATTATGATTGACTTTCTCTTTAAAATTGTTCATTATGATTGAAGACCACTTTGTATATACATCATTAAGGAATGCTGTTAACATACTTACAGACAAGACAATAACAGTCTAGTGGCTTTTGTTATGCAGCACAAATGAAAAAAAATAATTGAAAAACTGAATGGGGTTGCACAGGACTGTAACATTTTGTACATATACCACACTTTCTTTTAACCTTTATAGGACCCTTAAATCAAGTCTTTGAAAATCCTATGTCTAAGCCTTATAAAATAAATACTTATATAAATACACTTTGAAGGATCAGTACTTTTGTGAAGACATCTCTGCCTCTTTTTTTTTTTAATTCAAGTAACTTGAGAGATTTTGGTGAGCAGAACCTCCACTCTCTATATCTAATTGTTGCTAAAATTGCTTGGAAATGTCTTCACGTTCCTAAAATGCACTAATACATAGGACTGGACTTCCATTTTGGAAAAAAAAAAAAGACTGTTCTAGGTCTAGCAATATTTCTTTATCTCTTTCTCCAACTGAGGCTTGTGAAATAAATATGTTTTCTCTTATGAACATCAGTTTCTAATCTCAATGAAATTTTATTTATTTAGAAGTGCAGTAAACAACATACAAGTTGAGCACTTTGGGCAAAATTATGCAGCACTGTATTAAAATAAGCATACTGGAGAGTAGAGTTATTAACTTGGGGTCCCTGAACATTTTTAAAAAAAATATTTTGAACAATTTGAACCAATTGTAGTATATGAATATAATGGAATATCATTGTGCTGTAAGGAATGAGGAAAATGACAGTTTCAAAGGGACGTGGAAAAAACATGTATGGACAGGTACAGGGTAAAGTAAGCTGAACCAAGAGGACAATTTCTACTATAACACCAATGTTATAAAAATGGTGATTTTGAAATACTTACGAACTCTGACCAACTAAATGATTGTGATTCCAGAGGATAGATAAAGAAGGACATTACCTGCCTCAGCACAGACACATGATAGACTAACAAGCAGAATAAGAAATTCCTTTTGGGGCATGACCAATGTAGGAATATGTTGGACTATGTTTTGCTTGACTGTGATTGTGATGCATTTTGTTCCTTCTTTCTTTCCTTTCTTCCAAGTAGATAGAAAGAGGTGGGAGGGAGAAATGAATGCCTGATAATTGAATTTTTTTAAAATTTGGCAATTATTTCAATATAATTGATTTCTTTTGTAATCCTATGTATTTTATTTTATGCATTTAAAAGCACTATATTGAGAAGGCTGTTTCCAGGCTTTTCAATCTGCCAAAGGCAGCCAGGACAGACAAACAAGGTTAAGAACCCTTGCTATAGGATATCATTAAACTGGGTTTGTAATTACACTGCTAATAATTTTTAAAACCAAATGTGATAATTGGTGGAAAATATAGACTTTAAGGAGTTCAATACCACTTTTCCAATTTTCCTTTGATAACTATGTTGTCAAATGATAGTATGATTGAGGTAATTTATTTGTGGCATTTCTGTACTTACAGCTTTTATTCAGAATAAAACTATGTATATTCCTAGGTCAGAACCAGGGATTTTAGAAGGGCTTCATATTAAGTTCTGTACCTTATATAAACAAAGACTTTTTTTTTCAAATAGAATGAGATTTAACTGAAAAAAATTTAGATGCATTCAGGCCATGCACTAATGAAAGAGAACTGAATATAATTATGTGGGAGAGAAACTTCAAGAGCTTTATAAATAAATGAAGAATAGAATTGGAAGGTAGTTTATAATATCAACAAGGAATGCATACCACAGATTTACTTTTTCCAAAATGTGCAATAAATACTGACAATGTTTGGTTGGCACATGGAAACAATTAAGATAATGCTGAGTTATTTCATAAAGGGAAAAAAAGAGAACTAAACAAAACTTATTGCTAATTTGCAGTGTTCTTTTTCTTTTTTTTACAAGTAGGATGCTAGTTTCAACTTACTTTCTCCACCTCCACACTGAGGCAATCAGAATATCCCGCCTTTCCTGTAAAAAAAAAAAAAAAGGACACTACTCTCCCTTCCTAGTATATTTCAACCAGTGTGAACAACACAGAAGAATATGAGAAAGGTAATTCTACAGTTAGAGGGAATATATACGTGAACAGATCAAAAGAACAAAAATCAGGTTGAACCATTTAAAGGGCAGGCTTAGACCTCTTAACAAAAGACAGTTAGTGGCCTACCATAAATTGAGCATTTGTTCATGAAAAAAAACAAAACAAAACAAAACATTCAGTTTCCTACAGGTTTTGCACAGTTTGTTCTATGGAGATACTTTTTCAGAATATAGAGAACAGAGTTTCCAAGCACTGGGCATTGTTAGTCCTCCTCGGTGCAGCCCAGCAGCTCTGACCTCAAGGTGATCCTGCCATACCAGGACCAAGGAAGGATCCTTATGTGCCGTGCATAGATGGGAGGGTCAATGACATTTTTTCGGTGTGTGTCATTGTCAAAATTGCCCTGGAAAACCTGGGAAAGAAGAGTGAAGAACATTAATGATGCATGTCTTTTTCATATCTACTGAGAAGAGAGATGAAAAGGAAGGCAGTGAAAAGTTTTCTCAAAAAACAAAAAACAAAAATATTCTGAGAAATGTGCACCATTCATAGAAGGTATTTCTACACTTTAATAGATCTTTTATCTCATATACCTGCAACAGAAGACATGTAATTCAGGAAAAATGTAGTGACCTGAAAAGATGGATGCTACTTTGCATGATCTAGCAATTGTGGGGTTTCAAGAGAAAAATCCCGGGATACTTTCCATTTCATTGAGGGATCAAAAGTATACTTTGAGCTTACAGGGAAACTCCATCTGATAGAGAGTTGAATGACCTTCCTGTTTAATACTGAGACAGAAAACATGTATCCCACATTTTAAATTACTATCAAATGATCATTCAGTAGAATGTGTGAAAGCCTTCCATTATCTATTTTTGTGATTCCTTGTAAAGATATGACCAGTCAGTAAATTCCAAGTTCAATCTGGCATGTTTAATCAAATTCCAAGTAATCTATGTATCCACTTTCATAGAAGTAGTTTTAGAGTCACAATCGTGTCCATGTTGACAGTGTGGCCAAATATTGTACTCTTTCCCTTGGTGCAAACACACTGGCATAACCTTGTGTGGAAACTGTTAATTCTGTTCAGTTTGCTTGTCAGCTTGTGAGAGAGAAAATTGAAATACGGCAAATCATTGATTCTTCAAATACTTTAAGTAGAAGAATCCCATGGTCATTGATGTGAGGTGTTGTTAATATAGGAATAGGGATAAAAAATTTGATTTTACAGGTATGGGGAAATCCCTGGTAAAACAAAACAAAACAAAACCTCAAATCAGCATCTTCTCTACAACTTAAAGTGTTAAAAGTTTCCTAGAGCACTGAAAGAAGGTATGTGGCATGAACGAATTATCATTGACTATGCCTTTGGTATAGTCTGTGCCTAAGACTTGAGGCAGCTTACCACACAATGTTTCCCCAGGGATACTTTACACAAAGAAGTATAATCATGGACACAGAGAGAAATACACCTAGGTAACTCCACAGGGATAGACTCCTATGCAATGGCAAGATCTCATCTGGATCTCTTGGTTTTCTTCCTATCAATGTATCCAGCCTCTATAGAGCAAGTTGAAGAGCCAGTTTGGGAGCATTATTCCTAAAGCCTATCCTGGGGTGGGGAACCTGAGGCCTCCAGGCCACATGCGACCCTCTAGGTCGTCAAGTGGGGCCTTTTGACTGAATCCAAACTTCTACAGAACAAATCCCCTTAAGGAAAGGATTTGTTCTGTAAAACTTTGACAGACTCAGTCAAAAGGCCGCACCCAAGGACTTAGAAGGTCACACGCAGCTTGGAAGCCTCAGGTTCCCCACCCCCGGCTTAGCCTCTACTTACTTTTATACCTGCCTAAGGATAGGCACTTAGTGAAAGAGAAGCTGAAACCTCAATGATACTATTGGTGTTGACTGCTGACTTCCTGCCACTCCAGTTCAGTTTTTCTGCCTCCTAATGTTAAATGCTATTAAAGCAAAAAGGAACAAATAGCACACATAGCATATAGTAGAACAACTGAATAGATGAAAAAAGTATTTCTCTTTTGTATTCTCATGTGTAGGAAGCAGAGAGACATATTTATTTCTGGTATCCTCCCTTTGTATTGTGGCATCTTGGCTCTATTTTTGAATTTAACTTGTCTCATGGAAAGGGAAATGTGATCTTTCTGTAGTTGTTTTAGGTTGATCAGTTGGTCCTTAACTCTGACTCATTTGAAGAACAAATCTTCAAAGCTTGCAAACTTCAATTTGTTAAGCACCTGATGGCTTCAGGAAGGTTTGTATTTTTCTTGTTTAGAGTCAAAGTTGGCCGATAGGAGATCTGACAGTAAAAGTCTGGGGGAAAAAAAGCAACCCCAAGACCACATAGCAGAAAATGCAACGCATTGCTTCACAAGGACTAAAATGAAAGTTAGAAGATAAGAAATAATACCCTTTAGAAGGAGTTGGTTCAGTCACACATGAGCAATAAAGGTGCTCTGGAAGCAGTAAAAAAAAAAAATTAAAAAGATACTCTGCTTCAAAGCATAAGGTGGTGGTGGCACAGATTAATAAAAGGCACAGAAAAGACAGGGTAGCTCCACTGTGAGTTGGTGGGAAAAAATCTACTTTAAGTAGATGGTGAGAGTAAAATGTCACATCCATATCTGATAGGGGAACATATTTCAACTTGATATAAAAATCCTATCCCCAAGGCCATTTTATGAATTAGTATTTCTTGGAGATCATAATACTGAGGCAAGTGTAGAATCTTGCCTCACATCTGGATAAAAGTTTTACTTATGGGAAATATACTTATGGGAAAAAAAGCCCTGCAATAGTGCTCTCCGGGTAGAAGATGGGAGTAAGTAGAGGAGGAGGAGCAGGGGAAGAAAAGGTGGAGGAAGAAGAGAAGAAAGATGAGGGGGAGAAGGGGAAGAAGAAGGGGAGAAAGAGGAAGACAACAAGAAGGAGGATGGTGTGGACAGAAATGTCTCGTGAAGTCAAAGTGACTCTGACCTAATAAGCGCACAATACAATATTCCACCCAAGGAAACACAAATATGAAACCTCCAAAGAGATTGTTTTTGCAACAGCAGAGAATAAACTTTCTGACTTCCTGACATACTCCCTGCAGCACAGTGTTGTTTTCAAAAGGCTCACAGGGATTGTGGTGCCACCATTCAATACTGAACTCTAAAATCTAATTTTGCTACGCTGCTACAGAATGAAATGGATAACTTTGGAACTCCTGGTTCAGATTTATTAACTTGCCTTGCAGTGTTTGCAATGCACCCAAATAGAGTTCTGTGCACTTTGATCTTAGGAAAGGAAGAAAGGGTGCTAAGATTTTCCATTCTAGTCCACTAGTCCCTAGCTCAGATTTTAAGTAGAAATGATTAATTCCTCAAGCATTAGTTGAGTTATTATTGACACAAAATTTAAGTAATGGAGGACAAGCTTTGAGAATCAAAACTATGAACAAAACTGAAATATGTCATAACCTTGTTAATCTCTCACTTCAGTGTGTGAAGGTTGGAGATATAGTTCAATTTTTTTTCATAGATTTAAACAACTAAGAGTGAACACAACAAAGAAGCTACAATTTATATCTAAGAGACACAAATATAATCAAGATCATAACAGTGAACCTAGAAACAAATGAATTCATTCTCCCAAGTCTCTAGGTAACCAGCATAATAGGCAAGTATGAGAATACCGATTCAAAAATATTACCATGCATGTGCAGGCAAATGTGCTGCACATGTGGTGCCTTCCTTGCTATACCACTAGGGAAACTCTACTGATAATGCTGTCACTGTGCATTACCTGAAAGAAGATTGCTAAGCCAGAATATTTTTGCAGTGAATTCAGAGAGAATTCTTTGAAAGGTGGGCAATCATATACACTACAAAACAATAAGCATTTACATTCAATTCAATTTCTGAAGGACTGAGAGGGCATAAACACTCATCCACAAGCAAACATCTCTTGCATGTGAAAGTTCATCTTGTACAGATGTTTCAGGTTGGAGAGAAGGCTATTAGCTAATTATCTGGTGACAAGTTTGCTGATGTATTAAAATACGATACTGCTCATACTCCCAACATATGGAACCTGAGGGAAACACCCAGTGTTTTGGATATGTACCATAATTGATACCTTAAAAAGAAAAGAGATGTAAGTTAAGGGTTAGGACTATTAGAATGCCTTGCTATCTTCTTTTGCTAGAAAGGTGATGGATTCAGTTCTCTTAGCTCACCTTTTATACTATATTGAAAAGAATGTATGTCAAAAAGTAGTAAAGAGTTAATTCTCAACATATGGTAGCAAAATATATTATTGGGAGAATATTAGACATAAGAAAAAAAAAGTAGTGATCTGAAAGTCATATATTATTTCCTTTGGACATCAGTTCATGATGCTGCAACCCAAAAGACCCACATAATATTAAGCATCACTAAAAATGTTATTAAAAACAAGCTAGAAATTATTATCATGCTTGTAGGTAAAAATATGACAAATCTTCTAGGCCATGGAAGTGGGTTTGGAGTCAAATATGGAATCAAATAAGTAGCAGAGTCCTGGCTCTGCTGCTTATCCACCATATGGCCTTGAGCAATTCATTTCACTGAGCCTCAGTTTGCTCCTACATAATATTAACCAGGGCTATGTTTTCATTCAGACCTGTATCTGTTGTCAATATTTGGTTATGGCCCATGTGAAAGATTTGTTTTGCTGGCCTATGCGTATTTGCTACAAGGGCTTTGTTTTTCTTTTTCATGGTATGGGTGGACAGGGTTGGAGAGAGAAAATAAATGCATGATAATTGAAAAAAAAACTGGAAAAAACAAACGCACAAACAAACAAGGGATATAATACATAAGATCATGTCTTTCCTAAGTAATGGCAACCTTAACATTTAATTATATTTTGTCTTCTCTTGCTGGATATTCCTGGTTCTCATTAGAAACTGCTCAAAACATATTTGAATCTATTCATGTTTTTTACTTTTTCCATGCCATCTCTTAGGTTAATAAGTATCTTAAATTTTTATTTGTCCCAATATTACACCTTTTGATTACCCTTTAATTTAAGGGTCTAGAATTTTGAAGATGGTCGGTGTTCATCTTACCTACTTCACTTATTTTATAGATTTTTATCTTATTACCTCTTAGCTTTTACTTTTTAAAGTATTACTTTTTAAAATATTACTTTTTAAAATATTACTTTTTTAAAAGATCTGCAGATTCTGCTTCAAAAGATAGCTTTACCATTCTTTTGATTAAGAGAGTTAACCATTTCTAGCTCCAGTAACAATTTTCTTGAGTCCCAATGATCAGGACTGCACCTATTATTCCTTAGGATTCTAGAAGTTAAAGATGAAAGGGATCTTAAATGTCATATAGTTTAAACTCCAAATTTTATATAGCAGGAAACTAAGGCCTTGAGAAATTAAATGACTTACATTCCCCAATGGATAAATGTCCAAAGGATATGGACAAGCAGTTCTCAGATGAAGAAATTAAAGCCAAGTCATAGGAAAAAAAAAATGTTCTAAATCACTATTGATTAGAGAAATGCAAAACAAAACAACGCTATCTATCATATTGGCCAACATGACAAAACAAGTAAATGATAAATGTTGGAGAAGATGTGGGAAAATTGGAACACTAATGCATTGTTGGTGGAGTTGTGAAATGATCCAACTATTTTGGAGAACAATTTGGAACTGTGCCTACAAGGCTATAAAAATGGGCATATCCTTTGACCCAGCAATAGCATTTCTAGGGCTGTATCCCAAAAAATCATAAAAATGAGAAAAGGATCCACATGTACAAAAATATTTATAGCAGCTCTTTTTGTGGTGGTCAAGAATTGGAAATTGAGGGGATACCCATCAATTGGGGATTGACTGAATAAGTTGTGGTATATGAATGTAATGGAATACTATTGTGCTATAAGAAATGATGAGCAGACGGACTTCAGAAAAACCTAGAAAGACTTGTATGGACTGATGCTGAGCAAAGTGAGCAGGACCAGGAGAATGTTATATACAGTAACAGCCATGTTGTGTGACGACTAACTTTGATAGACTTAGCCATTCTCAGCAATGCAAGGATCTATGCATCTCCAAAAGTCTCCTAATGGAAAATGCTATCCACATCCAAAGAAAGAATTATGGAGTTTGAATGCAGATTGAAGCATACTATTTGCTATTTTATTTTCTTCTGTTGTATTTTGTTTCCTCTTTCTTGTGGTTCCTCCTATTGGTTCTAATTCTTCCTGACAACATGACTAATGTGAAAATATATTTAATAGGAATGTATATGTATAGCCTATATCAGATGGCATGCTGTTTTTGGGAGGGAGGGGGAGAAAAATTGTAGACTCAAAAGCTTATGGAAGTGATTGGTGATAAATCAAAATAAATTAATAAAAATTTTCAAAAAAAGAAATTAAATGATTTGTCTGGAATTATGAAACAAATGAAACCATAAAACCTTGATCTTCTAATTGCCAACCCCACTGTCCTCTCTGTGACACAACAAGATGTATCATTTAAAAAATACAGGCACTGTTATTTTCTATTTTCACTTAAGATCTTTACTGAGGCTTAAACTATATGTATGGATCTTTGGGGCTTATGTTCACATAGAATATCCTAGCGCTCTCAGATCCCTTTTACTGGGTGTTCTCTCTCTATAAGTGATGGCTCAGATCATCCACTATATATAGTTCTGATTATTTATCCTTCGCACACATTTGTAAATTTTCTGTGCATTCAGACAGACTGACGAGACTTTCATGGAATCTACTGCCATCGTCCTGTCTTACTAGTATTTAGGACAGATTAGTGTCATTCTCAAATGTGGAACTTTGACTGTGATCCTTTTTTCATCTAGATCAATTATAAGGATTAGGCAAGACAGGTCCTTGCCTGCAATAGCTTTTCACAAACTGTACTCTTTATATATCTTTATTCAGAGGAGAGCTCATTTAATGATCCTTATAATAATAATTTATTCTTCAAAAGGTAGAGGAAACAAGAGTTAGGTCTGATAGTGACTAACAGGCAGGAACTCACTCTTGTGCTGGAAATAATGGGAACCTTGGAGGAAGGTTCCCATAGGAGGGATCTAATTCCTTCTATAATTTGTAATAAAGAAGGTGAAAAAAGTCAGGCATGGTCTGATATAGACATTAAATTTTGGAAGAGCAGAGGTCAAGGGGTTTAAAATAAGGTTAGGTAGGATGCAATGAATTTAAATTCTTTCTGGAAAGTCAGTATGTGTGAGAGATGGAAAATGAAATAAAAACACTGAGACCTGAAGGAAATATATATATTCCAAAGAGGAGGAAAAAAAATCAAGTGGTTTGAAGAGGTTTATGTGGAAACACAAGGAACTCACCCATGAACTTGGATTTCATGAAGCAAAGTCTAGAAAAGTCAGCCTTGATGCCAGGAGGACCTGAGATCAAGTCCTTATTCTGACACAAACTGCATGAGTGACCCTGGACAAAACACTTCAACTTTGAGTGATCTAAGAAACTTCCTAAGACTATAAATTGCAGAGGAGGTGCCAACCTTTATTGGAAGAGGGATCTACGTTAGTAGAAAGGCTCTTATATATGTGAAATTGCAGTCTAGCACTAATAACAGGATGAATACAAGAATGTAACATAATCCTAAAGGAATGGTGTCAAATTCTAAAGGTCAGAATCAAGTGGCTGGTGAGAAAAACTAATGCCAAAAATTCCCACAGCTTTTAAAGCTTTACTGGATAGATAGACCTAGTAGTGGTATTGCTGGGTCAGAGGATAAGAGAGTAAAATGAAGGGTAGGACTGACATGTAGGGAAATGGCAAATGGACATGAAGGGAAAAGGCAAAGCTTCTCAATCCTTGATTTGCTTACTAAGATAGTATTAGAGTACTTTCCTTTGTTAAATTCAAGGTGCCAAGAACAGATAAACTATATTCATCACTTAGCACAGTGCCTGGTAGGGACCAGATGATTAACTGACTGTATCTTCAGATACTGAAAGAACATGCAGATATGATTGTAGGATAACAGTGAGTCCTATGTGAAAGAGCATGGAGAATAAGAAAGATACCCAAGGACTACAGTAATGTACACATTGCCCTGATTTTCAGAAAAGGGAAGAGAATGGAGTTTCCATTGGCCAGTGGGGTTGACTTTGATTCCTGGGGAAATTCTTGAATGAATCATTTCCAAAGGTTAGTGAATGTTCAGAAAAGGGAGCAATACTTATTAACAAGTCAGCATGGCTTCCTCAAGAACCAGTCTATGCTTGTCCCTGGGTTGCTAAACTTTTTTTTTTTAATCAGCGACTAGGATAAAGACATAGATGGCAGTTCATCAAGTGTGCCAATGTTACAAAGCTGGGAGAGAGATATAACACACTTGACAGACTGACAATGTAAAAAATATCAAAAAGCTAGAACATTGGACCGAATCTAATAAGACGTCCTTGAATAAAGATAAATATAAAGGCTTATACTTTAAAAAATATCACCTCAAGTACAAGATAGGTGAGGCAAGGTTAGATAGCCATTAGTCTTAATCAATTTCTGGAGTTTAAAGGACTACAAGATTCATAGGCGTAATCAGTGTGTAACTGTGGCAGTCAAAAATTAATGCTATCAGATAGCATTAAGGGAGGCATGATTTCCAGGCAAAATCATATTGTGGATAAACACTACATTTAGAATTAGAGGCCCTGGGTTCAGATCTTTATTCTGCCATGCGCTATCTGTGTGACCTTGGATATGTCATCTAACTTCTGTTTTTGGAAAATTCTGAAGGTCCCTTTCAAAGCTATGACTCTATGATGACTATTTGATTTGTACCATAAACTTGTTCATTTCAGGGGGCAACTGCAAATGGGAATCTCCCTAACATCCTTTTTGGATGCAAAGAAATAATTCAGTCCTCTTTATGTCTCCTCTATTGACTCTGTATCAATCACCAAAGGTCCCTACTACACTTTGGTAAAGTGTAGAGAACACTGGCTTTTAGTGTCAAAAGAATTGGATTTGAATCCTGTCTCTGACATGTAACTTAACTTTCTTTGGCCTGATTAACTTTTTGTTTACATACAACCTGTCCTAATTTCTGGGCTTCTCTATTAACCCTACTTAGGTTAGATTTCCATTTTTATAAGATGCCATTTCCCTTCCCTTCCCACCTCTTTATCTCTGCTGAGATAAAGTCTCCATGTGCAGATGTTTTAGAGCAACTAGCATTTTATAAATGTAAGCATACTTTTTTTCTGGCAATAAGGTGGTTTTAAAGGGTTTGATTTTTCTAAATAAGGACCACATTTCATCACAGTTCCATTATGCAAAATGGAACAACTGTGATGGATTGTGGGAGTTTTCTACTTCACATTACTATATCAAAATTCATTGTGTTGAGATAACTGTTAATAAGTGTTTCACCCCCAATCACTCCTGAACCATCTTTTATTTATTAGCTAGGAGCAAATTCCATATAATTAACCTTCTCATTGGTTCATGAACCACCTGTTCTAAGAAATAGCTATTTGGCATATCCAGACACTCTACCTATTCTCCCATTCTTCTGTTTTCTTCACAAGTTTTTCTTCTGCTGCTCCATTAATATAGGTGACTCCTAAAGTATGATATTTAGATTTTTTCTCTTCTTTACTTGTATTCTCTTGCTAGAATATTAAATTATTGTCCACTGCTTAACAATTATTTCTATATTGATGACTTTCCAATCTATATTACCAGCCCTGACATCTCACAAGTTCCAATGCTATATTTCCAACTGTGTGCTAGATATTTCCATCAGAATATCCTCATAGTACCTCAATTTCAAGATCTAAAACTGAACTAATCATGGTATCACACTATAGCACCTTACTAAAATCAGTTTTCATTTATCACTATACTACTTAGTAAAAGTATTTTTCCCAGTTGGAAAGCAGGACTGAAGGATGTTTGGAGGCAGAAGTGAACTTTGGAACTTCATGGAGAGGAGAGGATGTGGAGTGCAGATGGGAAGCAGTGAAATGGCCAGACAATTGCAAGTGAAGGGTTTTGCTACCCCACAGTGAATGTAATCATGAGAAATTGGATGATTTTTTGACTCGCTGACATACTGGTTGAGGAGTGATCTTCTGGTACAACATTTTGCTCTTTTGCCATTTTCAGGACCTGATGAATTTATCCCCTCTTCACCTCCTCCCCAATTTATTAATCAGGTGATATCCATATTAAATTACACTCTCAGACAAGCGCACTGACTCAGAGATTATATTGACAAACACTTCTATTCATAGATGAAAACAAAGACTCTTGCACTGCTGGAACTCCACATTCTTACAAAACTCCATATACCTATCCAAGCTTTCCATCACTCTAAGATTCACTTATCAAAACCTGAAGGCCAGTTTAACCATATGTACTTCTGTCAACATTACCAGCATCAGGGGACAGCGGGGGAAGGCAATCATTCAAACTTTACTTACTTCAGCTCCACCTAGAACTATCCTTCAGTTCTGAATTAATAGACAGCTAGATCATAGTGTTTAAAAAAACCACTCTTTAAACAAATCAGTGGAAATATATATATACACATACACACACACCACATACATGAAGATAAAGATATTTCATCTTAGATTCATGGAATCTCTTACTTTATAATATGAAATTGAATTCCAACAATTATAATAAGACTCAAACAAAAATAATTATTTTTCCATACATATTGTTTGCTTTATAAACAACTTTTTGGAAATGTATCTAATGCAGAAAATAAAGTCAATCTGCATTAGATGGACAAGCCATCTGGATATGACCAAGTTTTCTACTTCATTTTTTTAAACATATTATGGTCATTCACACATCATCATTGACTCCCTGAGCAACCTTTGACTAATGACAGTTCTGAGGCACACTGTTCTTTCCCATACAAAATAGGAATAAAATTTGTTCAGACTGCCTCTTAGAATTATCATGAGAATCAATCAAATGACATATTGCACATGAAGGCAATCTGAAAACTGTAAGGTGAAACTATGAAGATAAAGCCTCCTTGTTGTTCATGTTAATATTATTTTTATTATTATCACTATTACCGCGCCACTAGTACTGAAAGAAGTAAGGGATGACCAGTGGACTACCTTTGCACTCCATTGGTATCATGCAGTGTCAAGAGAAATCTGGGAAGAGGCCCAATATTCTATGTAGACTTCTGTAGTAGTTTTACAGGAAGTTATGGACAACAGTTGTACAGGATAAGCAGTCAGAATAGGTTTTCATCTGTACCATTGAAAGAGAGTCTAAATTGATAACACAGACCTATGCAATTATAGAATGGCTTGAAGTTATTGTTTGTGATATAATGGTGCAGAGAATAAATGGCTACTATTATAAAGAGCTCTATTCATAGAAATATATTAGCTGTCTTCATGGGACATTAAATACATATTCAAGCAAATAACCATTGATTTCCATTAAGAAGCTTCTTGGTTAACAGTCTTTATATGATGTGACTGAAGTATTAAAACTGGTTTTGATGTGTGACTTGTAGAAATCATTCTTATTTGCTTATTGTCACATCTAATAAGTACTAATTTCTCTGAAGAACACTCTAATTCAGTAGTATCTCTAAAATTTTGTTTAAGTTTCAGACAAAAAGGAATCTAGATGTATAAATTCAATTTCATCCCAATGATAAAATATGGACTTCTTAATCTATGGAAAAAGTTTCATTGAACAAATATGCTGCAGTCAATTTGTTTTTACCCCATTGAATTTTATTGTACACAAGGAGGAACTGATGGAAGAGGACACCAAGAATTGGCGGGAAAGAACTGCCATGCTGGAGACTGCTTTATAGGAAAAATATCAAGTGGAAATTGGAATTAAGTGTAAGATAAGCTAAAAAAAAGATTTAGGAAATGCAAAGGGACAAATAATGGAGGCCAATAAAATGCTTGTGGGAAATGTGGAGGATGAGTTATTGAATTCATTAGGATGATTTACTTTTCCTAGGACTCTGTCAGATGGATTATGTGTTATTATACATGGCATAATGAAAAGAGTGCCAGCTTTAAGTAAAGGAATGCTTGGATTTTATTTGTATCTCTGGCACATACTGGTTCTGTGACCAAGGATGAAATTCTTATTGCCCTAAGCAAGTCTTCAAGGCTGCAAATTAGAAGGAAGTTGCTAATCTACAAAAATGGAGGGAGTTTTTACACTGGGTACTTTCTATACAGAAGAAATCACAGATCTGGACAATGAAAGTACCCCTCAGAATATGAAAATGCTCACTTGATAGCATGTTTCTGTGTTAATCTTCTCCACCTGGGTTGACAGGGGTTCTAAACAGATGTTCCATTTATAAAAGACCTCTTATTACTTCTAAAGCATGGCCTTCAAATTTAGCATGATTCTGTTGGACTTTCCCTGGAAAATTTCCAACTATAAAGATCTATTTTCTACTAATCTTTCTCATTTTGTGCACTATCATAGAGTGGTGATGATACGGTTACACCATGATGTAGTTACAAATGAGCACTTGGCTTTTGAGTACAAAATCTTTAACCAAAGGGATTGTGATTTTTTTTTTATTGGTAGGGATTGTGATTTAAAAGAACAAAGAACAACAAAACATGCATTCTGGCAGTTATTTAATTAATTGATTTTCTAGGAAAATTTACCAATATGCCCAAATCATACCATGACAGATATTCTGCTTTTGAATATATCCTCTGTCATCCATTCTTCATGACCAATGGAACATTATCAGTCTTATTATATGTCAAAGCTGGAAAATATGATAAGTAAAATAGAATCTATTACCAAGCTAAATTTCCAAAATTTCAAGAGCACCTTTTCCCTCCTGGGCTCTCAATTCTTCATGAAGGAATTCATTTGGAGGAGAATATCACTTTCATGCACAAATCATCCATAATTACTAATAAATTATTATAATCAGCATCCACAATAGTAGACATTTTTTCTGAAAATAGAGTACCGAATTATGGATAAAATTTCACAGAATCTCAGAGTTAGGAGCTACCCTTCAGACCAATGTGCACACACACACACACACACACACACACACACACACACAATGTGTATTAACTACTAAAAACACCAACAAAAAGAAGAACTCTTCATTGGCCAAGGAAAAGTGAAAGCTGACGTAGAGTACTATTGCCACTTGGACAGCATCCTGATTAGAAACAAGAAAATGCTAAGTCTTCATTGCAAAGCAGCTGAAGCATTAAAACAGACAACAGAAGAGTTAGCAGCAGGTAAACATTACTGGGCATAAGTAAGAGTTGAGGAGACTCGATTAAAATACAGGTGTAGAGCTTTCTGTGAGAAAAGGCTGCAAGCATAGACAAGCCCTACCAGAACACACTACATCTGTTAAAGAATAATGTACATAACTAGCACATAATTAGCCCAATGAAATAAGGTCTTGGTTTCAACTCCAACATGAGGCATTATGTGTCTCTCTGTGTGTATCCCATATGTCTCTCTGTTTTTATTTAATTATTTCTTTTGTTCCAGAATAATTTCAAAAGGAGTTGACTGAGCATACAATTCCTGCCTCTGGTGCATATTGGTTGTGTGACCTTGGCCAAGTCACTCATCCTTAATAAATTCTCTATTAAATTAAAATGGCAAAGATTTTAGTTCTATATTATTAGAGTGGTTTCCTCACAGGGAGTTCCCTATTCTAATGAAGTCACAGGCCAGCACACCATGAAAAGGTATTAGGTTATAGCTTGATTGATGAATTAGTCTGCCATCTTGAAACCAATGGTGACTGATAAGCACCTTATCTGGAATACAAATACACACACACACTTGATGAAATGTAGTCCATTGGTATGGATCAATTCACATTATATTTTTCCTCATGCTCATATTATAGTTTTGTTTTGTCTCCCTCTCTCCATTTTAGTTATGTGTGTGTGTGTGTGTGTGTACATATATATATATATATATATATTTATATGGAGATTACTGGGAGAGGGAGATAGAGAAGAGAGGGAGGAGGGGAGGGAGAGAGAGATTTCAGTTTCTCAAAGTGTTATCTCAAAAAAGAAAGAAAACCCTATCCCATAGGCCAAGTAGTATCACTAGCCCTATGATTCCAAATAGCCTTAAAGAGAAGGTCCTATCAAAGACCAGAAGACTACAACTCCAACAAGCAATCTACATAAAAAACAAAACAAAACAAAACAAATAACAACAACAAAAAAACCCAATGGACCTTGATTCTCTTTGTGTTTGTTTTTCCTATCTTCCTACACTTATTCTTAATCTTATTCTTATTTACCAAAGGTTCCCACTCCTTTGACTCCAAGGTCATTCTTTTGATTTCACAACTGATGGAAGGAGGCCAAGAGGAAAAAAACAAGGGAGAATGTGATACCTTTCTCTTTTTTCCCTATGACTTTACCATCATATTTCTAGTGAAGACCAAGACCTCTCCTTTTTTATGGTCTTAATTGCTGCTCTCTATCTCTTTCATAAGGGAGAACCTTATACTCTCTGCCTATAATTCATGTTTCCCCCATTTAGGTGTGATGCATTAGGTTTTCACTGAATCAGAGAACTTTAGATAGACAGGAGTTAGAAATAATCTACTCCGACCCAATCTGGAAAAAGAATTTCCTATATGACATTTACCTCATGACCTCCAGTGATAGGGGAACTCACTGCTTCCACTTTGGGGCATCTCTGTCAGAATGTTTTTCTGTATATTTAGCTAAAATTTACTTCTCTGGAATTTTCATCCATTGCTCCTAGTTTTATCCTCCAGTCCAAACCAACTCTCTCTTCTCAGGGGTTATGGAGTCAAATCCTTTGATTTTAAAGATAAAGAAATCTGGGATCAGTGAAGTTAAAAGATTTTTCTAAGGTCACACAGGTAGAAGAGACAGGATTTTAACTCAAGGTCTCCAACTTGAGAGCCCAATCCTTTTTCCACTGCATCATGTTTCCTTCCATAGTAGCAAATATTGAAACTGGATTGGGATACTTCAAAAGATGAATAATATTCTTGCCCTCTCTTCTTAAATGGACTGATTTTACTTTTGAGGAGCAGTAACATTTCTATCCAATGATTTCTATAAATATGCCACAAGTAGTTTCTTCTTTTCAATGCCTCTTATTCTGCTCACTGTATCCTATTTCTAGCTATAACTGAGGAGGTGAGTGATATTTCCATAAAATAATAAATATGAATATTTATCTATGTCACTATATATTTTATAAATATAATAATTTTACTTAATTGGTTTTAATTTCTGAATTTCTCCATGTGAAGATAAATCTCTCTCAATATCACTTATGAAAATCTATTATTTGCTTCTTGCCTTCCTTTCTTTCTGTCTTCATGCCTTCCCTCTACATGGTGTTACATTTGAAATCTCCTGGGAAACTTGAGTTAAGTAGGATGCAGTAGCTCATTTTCTGAAGGTTAAAGAGTTGTATGACATATATAAATAATTCTGTGCCAACCCCTATTCTGGATATCAATTTTAGCTGTACTCATTTAAAAGTGTTGATTTGTCCCATAAGCCCTTTTCAAAGTTTAGGTCCTTGTTGCTTCAAAGATTTCTTTCCCCTCTAAAATCTCTCATAGCCATTGAAGTTATACGAGGCTTTCATGTTACTTGTCCAAAGATATAAACTCCAAAGGTCCCATAGAGGATGTGTTTGGTCTGTGGTGAAAATGTGAGGGAAAATGGGAACACAGTTCAGTGGACTTGAGTAGACCTTGTGGATGCAACAGTGTTTGAATTACTTTAAACTATCAAAATGATTTTATGAGTTTTCAGAATGAGTAATATCCACTCCTACCATTGGTCTCAGCAGAGAGCCTAGAGCACTAAAATTTACTCCTTTGTTTGTGAGCAGATAAAATGGGGATCTTTGGCTTTAGGGATTGCTGAATTTCACTGAACTATTTTAGACTGGCTTTGTATTCATTGATAAACAAAACTCTTAAGTTAAAAAAAAAAAACAACAACATATTTTGTATGTCCTCCCAGATCATTGTTGCTTACTGAACTTCCCCCACTTAGCCCCAGGGTGCTGATTGAACTGAGGAGCAAAGGGGATGGGGGCATTAATGAGGTTACAGCAAAGGTCTTTCTTCACAGATTGGAGTTCTAAATCATGGTGAGAACAAATCATGGTCAAGAATTGGACAGATGAGCTATGGAAGCTAAAGGGACAGAGGCACAAGGCAGTTTCTGAAAGAAAAGCAAGGTCAAAATCTAAGCCTGTTGTAGTGCAAATGAGATTGGGTGTAGAATTAGAAGACCTAGGTTTGAAATCCAGTCCTATTATTTACCACCTTCTGTAAAAAGCCTTTCTCAATCTCCCTTAACTCTCATGCTTTTCCTCTGTTTGTTGTCTATAATTTAATCTGCATATAGCTTGTTTGAACAAAGTTGTTTGCATGTTGTGTCTCCATTAGTGTTGGAGTTCCTTGGGAACATGGACTCTGTGTGTGTGTGTGTGTGTGTGTATGTGTGTTTCTTTGTATTCCTAGCACTTAGCACAATGCTTAGAATATAGATTTTTTTGTTGCTGTTCAGTCATGTCTGACTCTTCATGACCCTATGTGGGCATAGTATATGTTTAATAAATTCAATAACGTGTGTAGTCATGGACAAGTCACTTTATGATGTCTTTTGTTCCTTATTTGTAAAATGCAGTGTTGGGCCAAGATGATCCCTAGAATATCCGCCATTGGATCATCCACTGTCTTTTCCACCAGCTCTCCAGTGCTTCACACAGTGACAGTGCCTGACCCATAGACAGTGCTTAATGAATTTGGTGACTTGATTTTCTAGTTTTAAACCTTTTCTCTTCAGTCATTTTTCAGTCATGTCCAACTCTTTGTAACCCCATTTGGGATTTTCTTGGCAAAATACTGTAGTGGTTTGCTCTTTCCTTCTCTATCTCATTTTACAGATGAGAAAACTGAGGCAAACAGGGTAAAATGACTTGCTCAGGGTCACGCAGTTAGTATATATCTGAGGCCATATTTGAACTCAAGAAGATGAATGAGTCTTTCTGACTCCCAGTCCAGCATTGTACTCACTGCACCACCTAGATCTTACTATCAGAAACAGCCTGTCAATAGCTAAGGTTCCAAGTTTATCCTAAAAGTGCTAGTTTCCAGGTATGTACCAGTGTCAGGCTAAGAAAAGTTATTTTAATTTGCTACATTCACATTATTTTGGGGTATATGCATGCTTTTATTCTAAACTTTATGTGTGGTCAGACAGACTTACCTCCTGTTCTTCCTGAGTTCTGATAGCTTGAGAGCTTTGGCCATTGATACCCTGACTGTTCTCTGAGGAAATAGTAGAAGTTGGTATCCTTGGCCTATAACACTCTAGGAAACCTTTTCCAGTCATGTTTGAAAGTTATGCTCTCATGAACAACTTTGTGCGCTATTTCTCTTCCTTGCTTTTTCTGGGAGGCAAGATCCCACCCAATACAATAATATGTAAGTTGAACATTAATACATAGCTAGCATTTATACAATGATTTAAGGTTTGCAAAGTGCTTTACAAATATCTTATTTGATCGTCTCAACAACCATAGGAGGTAATACAATTTCTTCCCATTTTGCAGATGAGGAAAATGAAGCAGACAGCAGTCAAGTGACTTGCCTAGGGGTACATATCTATTAAATTATCTGAACCCGAATCTGAACTTAGGTCTTTCTGACTCCAGGTTCAGTACTCTAAGACAGAGAGAATTAACTAATGGGAGTGTCAGATGACAGGTAAGGTTGGAGGGAGAGTTCTGAAATAGGAAGCTGGAGGAGCCAAAGACAAACTTAAGCTTCCTTATAACTTTGTTCTGGGCCATCTTGTTCCCCTCCCACTGTGCACAACCCAATCAAATTTGTGGAAAGAGGCACCTTTGTCCTGTCACTGAGTGCTTGGAATACTGAGAAAAGGTTGCAGGTTGGTTACACTGGAATGTTGGGATGCATAAGAGCTGTTGTGAATAAGAAATTTTCTTTTGGTAAAGTGGGGGTCACTGAGATTTTTAACTATACAAAAAGGAGTTGCATGATTTGAAAGTCAAGAGGAAAAATGTGCCAGTGTTTGAAGATGGACTATGACAATCAGAATGGAGAAGTGGGGGGGATTCTGGTTGATCTTCATAAAATTTTCTCGTACACCTTTGAAATGCTGATATTCTTCAGATTCGGTTTTTGAAATATAGTAACATTTCTTGTGGCACGCAAAATTTAGGAGGAAGGCAGTTCAAATGTATAACTACAGATAAGGACTGACCTATTTTATGTTTCATAAATCTTTATGGGAATCCATCCCATGAGATATATTTCCTAAGATTTTTTTAACTTAAGGGTACTTTTCCATAAAAGAAATTAAGCTACGTCAGTGAGCCTCTTCTATTGGCTTATAGGCCTGAGCCACAGAAGAAGAAGATCTTGGGACAAAAAGAATCCCAGATTTTGGTGAGTCAGATATAGAGCCTGTGACCCTCCCCACCTCCTCTCACAATCCTTTAATTCCCTCAGGGCTCTGCTTAGGCACTATCTTCTAGGCAAAACTTTGCATGATTTCCCCTAGGTACTAGGATCCTTCTCAAAATACTATGCAGTTATTACATATGTATTGTGTATAACCCTATATATGAACATGTTGTCTCCCCTGATAGAATAATGTAATCTCACTGAGGCAGGGAGTTTTGTTTTGTTTTGTTTTATTTTATGTCTTTGTATTCCCCCAAACTAGGACAATGTATGACACACAGTAGATGCTTGCAGGAGCAATGAAGCAGAATGATAAACATGACATCTCCGTCTTCTCTAAACAATCAATAAGTAATTATTAAGCATCTACTGCCAAACCTCAGTCTTGGATCACTCTTACCATCTACTGCCTTTGGGGCAGCTAGGTGATATGGTGGATAGAGAGCCAGGCCTGGAGTAAGAAAGACCTGAGTTCAAATATGGCCTCAGACACTTCCTGGCTGTGTGACCCTGAACAAGTAACTTAAATCCTGTTTCCCTCAGTTTTCCCCAGCTATAAGATGGGGATAATAAAAGCACCTATCTCCCAGGGTTGTTGTGAGGATCTAAAGAGATATAAGTATAAAGCACTTAGCAGAGTGCCTGACACAAAGTAAGTGCTACATAAATGTTAGGTATTATTATTATTATTATTATCATTACCACTAATAATTACATACATGTTATGGCATGAAGGTAGAAAAAAATCATATAACTGCTCTGACTGCACACTACACAAATTTATGAAACTTCAAGTACGCCCTCACAGCTGCTAGGCAATCCCATTATATTTCACTTATCAACTTACTATTTCACTTTCCATAGGAGCTCTTCCAAACCTTTAAAACCCTCCTCAAATCTCCCATAGTTCCCCCTCGCCTCACTCTCTCAGTTGAGAACCTTGTCTCATATTTTGCGAAAAAAATTTGAAGCCATTCTCTGTGAGCTCTCTTTTCCCCTCTTCCTCATCTCATATCATTCAGATGCTTTCTGCTACTATCTCTTCTTTCACCCCTGGCACCCATGATGAGATGACCTTACACTTTACCAAAGCCAACCCCTCTATCAGCTCAAGTGATTCCATCCAATCCTGTTGCCTATAACCATATTGGCCCACTCTGTCACTCCCATTCTCTTACTTATTTTAAAAATTATTTATCTTAACATTCTTTTTTAATATTTGAGTTTTGAATTTTCTTGCTCCATCCCATCCCTCTCCAACCCATTGAGAAAGTAAAAAAAAATGTGATATCAATTATACATGTGAAATCATGCAAAACCTATTTCCATATTAGCCACATTGCCAAAAAAAAAAACAAAAAAACAAACCAAAACCAAAAACAAGAAAAATAGAGTGAAACAATTATACTTCAATCAACATTTAGACTCTATCAGTTCTTTCCTTAAAGTGGATAGCATTTTTCACCATAAATCCTTTGGGATTATCTTGGATTATTGTATCGATCAGAGTAGCTCAATCATTCACAATTGATCATACAATATTGCTGTCATTGTTTACAACGTTCTCCTGGTTCTACTCACTTAACTTTGTGTGAGTTCCTATGTCTTCCCAGGTTTTTTGAAACCATCCTGCTTGTCATTTCTTATAGCATAATAGCACTCCTTAAAAATTATACACCACAACTTGTTTAGCCATTCCTCAATTGATGGGCATCCCTTCAATTTCCAATTCTTTGCCACCCCAAAAAGACCTGTTCTAAGTATGTTTGTACATTTCCTTTTCTAAAAAATCTCTTTGGGATACAGACCTACTACTGGTATTGCTGGGTCAAATGGTATGTACAACTTTATAGGCCTTTGGGCATAGTTTCAAATCACTCTCCAGAATGACTGGATCAGTTCACAATTTCACCAACAGTACATTGTTGTTCAGTCTCATGAATTATGTTTGACTTTTCTTGACCTCATTTTTGGGTTTTCTTGGCAAAGATACTGAAGTGTTTTTTTTTTTTTCCATTTCCTTCTCCAGCTACTTTTACGGATGAGGAAATTGAGGCTAACAGAATTAAGTGACTTGTCTAGGATCACACAGATAATGAGTGTTTGAAGCCAGATTTGATATTATGAAGATGAGTCTTCCTGATTCCAAACCTAGTGCTCTATCCACTGCACAGTCTAGCCACTCAAACAGTAAATTAGTGTGCTATTTTTCCACATCCCCTCCAACACTTTTCATTTTCCTTTTTTGCCATATGAACTAATTTAATAGCTATGAGGTTGTACCTCAGTGTTGTTTTAATTTGCATTTCTCTAATCAATAGTGATTTTGAGTATTTTTTCATATGACTCTAGAATAGCTTTGATTTCTTCTTTTGAAAACTACTTATTCATATACTTTGAACATTTTTCAATTGGGGATTGATTCATAGTCTTATAAATTTTACTCAGTTCTCTATATATTCCAGAAATGAGGCCTTTATCAGAGCAATGTGCTATAAATTCTGTCCATTTTACTTTCTGTGATCCTCTCTATCTCTTGTGTAGTCATTATTTCTTCCTTTATCCATAGATCTGAGAGATAAATATTTCCATGCTCCCCTAATTTGTTTATGATATTACTGTTTATGTCTAAATCATATACCCCTTTTTGACCTTATCTTGGCATACAGTGTGAGATCTTAATCTATATTTAGTTTCTGCCTAACTGCTTTTTAGTTGTCCCAGCAAATTTTTTGTTATCAAATAATCAGTTCTTGTCCCAAAAGCTTGGATTTTATTTTTTAATTTTATTAGCCTCTCCTTGGATTTTCAGTATTTTTATTTTGGTGTTTAAATGGGGATTTTTAATTTGTTCTTTTTTCTAGTTTTTTAATTACATACTTAATTCATTGATCTACTCTTTTTCTGTATTATTGATGTAAGTATATACATACACACACATACACATACACATACATCCACACATATATAATTTCCCATAAGTACTGTTTTGGTTGCATCCTATAAATTTTGGTATGTTGTCTCATTTTTGTCACTCAATTTAATAAAATTATTGATGGTTTCTATTATTTGTTCTTTGACCTACTCATTTTTTAGGATTAGATTATTTAGTTCTCAATTAATTTTAATCTATGTTTCCGTGGCCCTTTATTGAACGAATGAAAAGGATACATTTAATGTTTTTAGCTTTTCTGTGTTTAATTGTGTGGTTTTTACACCCTGATACATAGTCAACTTTTGTGAATGTGCCATATAAAGCTGAAGAAACAGTCTACTCCTTTGTATTCCCATTCAATTTTCTCCAGAGATGTATCATATCTAACTTTTTCTAAAATTCTATTCATCTCCTTTAACTTCTTTCTTATGTGTTTTATGTTAGATTTTTCTAGTTCTGAGAGGGGAAAATCAAGGTCCCCCATTAGTGTAGTTTTACTGTCTATTTCCTCCTGTAACTCACTGAAGTTTTTAAAATTTTGGATGTTATGTCATTTGGTGCATAAATGTTTAGTATTAATGTTCCTTTGTGTTCCATAGGTCCTTTTAGAAAAAAATGTAGTTTCCTTGGTTTAATTAGGACTATTATTTTTGCTTTGTCTGAGATCATGACGGCTACTTCTGACTATTTTACCTCAGCTGAAGCATAATAGATTCTTCTCCAGGCCCTTATTTTTACACTCTATGTTTCTTTATGTTTCAAGTGTTTCTTATAAGCAATGCATTGTTGGATTCTGGTTTCTAATCCATTCTGCTATCTGCTCTGTTTCATGAGTGAGTTCATCCAATTCACAGTTATGATTACTAATTGTGCATTTTCCTCCATCCTACTTTTTTCCTGTTTCTCTTTCTTTCTTTCTTTTTACCCTGCTCTTGCTCAAAAGTCTGTTTTGCTTTTGACTACTGCCTTCTTTTATCTCCCCCCACTTTCTATCAGTGTCTTCCTTCTCTCTTACTCCTTCCTCTTCTACTCTCCTGTTGAATAAGATAGATTTCTATACCCAACTGAGTTTGTATGTTATTCCCTCTTTGAACTAATTCTGATGGGAGAGAGGTTCAAGTTTTGTGTGCCACCCCTCTCATTTTCTGGAAACGCTCTTCCTGACACACCTCTTTCTTGTAACATGTTCATGTTCCCCATTTCCCTCTCTCACCTCCTTTTTCCCAGTGCATCCCTCTTTCTTATCCCTTAATTTTTTTTTAGGTATCATCCCATCATATCCAAATCACACCCATGCCCTTTGTCTATATATTCCTTCTAACTGCCCTAGTAATGATAAAGTTCTTAGGAGTTACAATTATCATCTTGCCATACAGAAATGTAAGCATTTATCTATATTAAGTACCTTATAATTTCTCTTTCATGTTTACCTTTTTATGTTTCTGTTGAGTCTTGTGTTTGAAACCAAATTTAAATTCAGCTCTGGTTTTACATTAGAAGCTCTTGAAAAATTCTATATTTCATTAAATGCCTATTTACCCTTGAAGAATTATACTCATTTTCTCTGGGTAGGTTATTTTTGATTGTAATCCTAGCTCTTTTGCCTTCTGCAACATCATATTTCAAGCCCCCTGCTCCTTTAATGTGGAAGCTGCTAAATCTTGTGTGATCCTGACTATGGCTCATGATATTTAAGTTGTTTCTGGCTGCTTGCAATATTTTTTCCTTGACCTGGTAGCTCTGGAATTTGAATATGATATTCCTAGGAGTTTTTCTTTTTGGCCTCTCTTTTAGGAGGCAATCAATGGATTCTTTCAATGTCTATTTTACCCTCTTGTTATAGGATATTGGGGCAGTTTCCCTTGATAAGTTTTTTTAATGTGATGCCTAGGCTCTTCTTTTGGATCATGGTTTTCAGGTGGTCCAATAATTCTTAAATTAACTCTCCTCAACATATTTTTCAGGTCAGTAGTTTTCTGGTGAGATACTTGACATTTTCTTCTATTTTCCCCATTATTTTGAATTTGTTTCATTGTTTCTTGATGTCTTATGGAGTCAATGGCTTTTACTTGACCAATTCTAATTTTGAAGGATAATTTTCTTCAGTGAGATTTTGTGCCTCTTTTTTCATTTGGCCAATTCTGCTTTTTAAGGAGTTCTACTCTTCAGTTAATTTTTGTATTTCTTTTACCATTTGGTCAATTCTGTTTTTGAGGTATTATTTTATTCAGTATTTTTGTGCCACTTTTACCAAGGTTTTAATTGTCTTTCCATAATTTTCTTCCTTTGGTTTCATTTCTTTACCTAGTTTTCTTCTGCCTCTCTGATTAAAATTTGTATGTGTGTGTCATTTCAAGAATTCTTGTTGGGTTTCTGTTCAATTTACATTTTCTTCTTTGATGTTTTACTTGTAACTATTTTGACGTCATTGTCTTCTTCTGAATTTGTCTCTTATTCTTCCATGTCACAGTAGTAGCTTTTTAAATTTTTTTTAAAAAAATTATTTATTTAAATTTTAATTTATGGAATAAAATAAACATATACATAACAAATAATTAAAAAGAATGCATATGAAACTGCAAATCTATTAAGTACAACATGCTATTCATTTTAAATACATAATGAAGTTATCATGTAAATTTCTTTTTTATTCTTCTTTTCTTCCCTCTCCCCATTAGACCCATACACACACATATGTGTGTGATATATAAAATCATTCTATATACTTCTATTCATCAGTTCTTTCTCTGGATGCAGATAGCATCTTCTTTCTTTGTAGTTAATTTGGGTATTTATAATAGTCAAAAGGACTTATTTGGCCAAAGTTGTTCTTAAAACAATATTGTTGTTACTGTATACAATGTTCTTTTGGTCATAGTAGCTTTTTATGTTCAGGTTATTTTTGACAGTTCATCACCTTCTCCTTCCTTATACTCTCTTTGCTCTAGGTTTTCAGGATACCATTCTCTTTTTAAAAAAATTTATTTATTCATTTATCTGTATATTTATCTTTAACACTATTTTTTAAATTGAGTTCCAAATTCTCTCCCTCCCTCTACTCCCTTTCCTTCTCCTTGAGAAGGCAATAATATATTGATTTTACTTGTGAAGGCATGCAAAATATTTCCATATTAGCACTTTTGTAAAACAATACCCTCTACACAAGTGCAAGAAAAATAAAGTTAAGGAAAAATATTCTTCACCCTGTCCCCACTCTAAAGTAGCTTTCTATTTCCTCTAGGATTAAACACAAAATTCTCAGTTTGGCATTCATGGCCTTTTATAACCAAGCCTCTTCTTCCTTTTCTAATCCTCTTACACCTAATCCTCTGCCACATGCTTTTCAATCCAGAGACACTGGCCTCTTGATTTCCCATGAACAAAACCATCTCTTTATTCTAGGTATTTTCTCTGAATGTACCCTATATCTGGGATGCCCTCCTCCTTCCTTATCACTGCCTGTCACCTTCTCTGGCTTCCTTTAAGTTTCAGTTAAAATCTTATATTCTCTCATAGCTCCTCTTAGTTCTATTGCCGTTCCTCCATTAAGAAATCCCTATTATGTTATCATTTAGTTGTGTCTGACTCTTTATAACCCCATCTGGGGTTTTCTTGGCAAAGATACTAGAATAGCTTGCCATTGCCTTCTCCATCTCATTTTATAGATGAGGAAATTGAGACAAACAGGATCAAGTGACTTGCCCAGGGTCATACAGCTGGTAAGTTTCTGAGGCCAGATTTCAACTCAGGTCTTCCTGATTATAGGCCTGGCATGCTCTATCCACTGCACCACTAGCTTCCTATTTTATATACATATTTATGTATATATCTATATATTTACAAGTGTGTGTATATTTACATATGTGTATATATAGATACATACATATAAACACATATACTATGTTATAAATGCTAGTTATTATTATCATTAATAGCAGTAATAAATAAATATTAATAGACTGATTAAGGTCTGATATATGAAAGCAATATTAGCATCCATGTAAAACTGCTATTAAGTAGGTCACATCTATCAGGTTTAGTAAAAGAAAAACAAAAATCACAATTTTTTTCTCTAAAAAAAAGCTTGGAATCCCATGAGGATATCTATCATCATAATTTTTCATTTAATAATGTAACCCTTGTGTTTTAAATGATCAAAAAGTAAGAGAAATGGTAGAATGAAGTCTCTTTGTGGGGCCAAGGTGGGGGAAGAATTTAAAGGCTTCCAAAAGTCTAATATTTCTAACAACGTACTATAGTGGGTGGTGGATATTACATTGACAAGTAGCCCATAGAATAAATCCTGATTCTGAGAACAAATGCCAATTTGTCAAGGTGCCATTTGTTGTAAAATTACTTAGACATTAAGTGGGCTTATATCATTTGCTGCATCCCCTTGAAAGCTGAGACATTATTAATAGAGTTGCTTACTTCTGAGGGCCAATGACTAAATAACATTTCCAAAAAAGTGAAGGAAATTTCTGGTGACTGGCAGGCTTAAGAAAGAACAGAATTAAGAGGTTTAAGAATGAAATTTCTGCAGCAGGTAAATTCAATAATTGGAACCATGTTTTCCTTTGTAGAGACAATGCTAATAATTTTGTTTGGAGCAAAGCTCTCCTGCCTTAATTAGATTCATTAGAGCTGCTGAAACAAATGATAATGTGTTTGAATTTCCATAAGTATATTTAATCAAAGAGCCAGAGCACACCCAGAAGAGAAACCTCACGAAGACCAGAATTCTGTATAATAGCCGCTCCCTGCCAGCATCCCAGGGACCTAAAGCCCTGAGACCAAAGACCAGGGCCTGTTCCCTCAATCGACAATATCTGGGGAAAAATCTCATGAAGAGGCACATGGCCAAACACCAAGGTTCTACACTCTACATTGAACTTTATGGAAAATTAACTCTGCAAATCCCTGGTGTGATTAGTTCTGGTGAGAGAGCATCTCACACCAATCTACCTCCTGCTGTACTAGTTACCCAGTTCTAGCATTATAGTTTCACCATTTGAAGTACAAGTGATATGCCTTCTCCAAAACCTTTACCCCATGTTAAAATCACCTTACTCTCCCTCAGTCCCACCTTAATCAGTTCACCTGATTGAGGCTTTTAAAATTCCCACTCCATTGTCTAGAAATCCTCCTACAACTCTGAAATTTTCAGCCAATATTTTTCCATGTCCTCAGATTAAGAGAAAATGTAACTCCCACCTCAGGATAAGCACATCCATTATTGTATCATAATGTTCACTCCTTTTCCTGTTTCCATGATTCAGAAGTCCAGGAGAAGGAGAAGATATCCAGGGGAGGGGAACCTGTAGCCTTGAGGTCACATGTGGCCCTCTAGGTCTTAAGTAAAACCCTTTGACTGAATCTAAACTTCACAGAACAAATTCCCTTAATAAAAGCATTTGTTCTGTGAAACTTGGACTCAGTCAAAGGCCGTACCCAAGGACCCAGAAGGCCACCTGTGGCCTCCAGACCACAGGTTCCCCACTCCTGATATAACTTGTACCACTTCATCCCTCATTAACATTCCTCATTAACATTTCCTCTTTTGAATTCAACCCAATCTGTTTGGATTGAATCTCTCTCCACCCTGCTGATGCCATCTCTTGAACCTCTAGGTAATGCACTTCCCCCTCATCATTTCAATGGGTTTAGAGATAAGATCATGGTCTCCTTAACTACGTACTTTATCATTATGCTTAGGAATTTCACACTGTTTCAATTCCCTCACTTTGTCAACTCCAGTGAATTTCTTCCTCAGCCCACTTCAGTCACACTTTTCTATGGCCACATCTTAGTCTTCACAATCACACCTTATCCAAAATCCAGAACTTTGAAGATTTCACTTTCCAACTATTACCTCCAGTCCTTTTATCGCTCTCATTCTTTAAAGCAAAACACAAATAAATCTGTTGTAACTACCTATTCCCTAAATTATCCTTTCTCTTTTCCCCAGTCCATCTCCCATACTGTTTCCACCTTCATTTGCTTCCATGCCTAGGATGCTTTTGCACTAGAGCTACTAGTCTAGAATCCCTTGCTCCTCTGAATCTTTTACCATTCCTGACCTGCAAATCTTTATAGCTAGATAGTCCCCATTTGATTTCTCTGATCCTGGTCCAGGAGTCCTTAGAATCAATGGAAAAATCAGGAAATTGAGCTGATTTTGACAACTAAAATTCATGGTACAAGACCTTGTCTAGGGTCTTGCTGCTGTGCTCTGTAATCTTTCCATATTATTCTTATTGGCCTCTGATAGAACTTATTAATTCAGTCACCAAACATTTATTAAGTACTTACTAAATGCCAAGAATTATACTACCCACTAGGGATATAAAGGTTAAAAAACAATCAAACAACATTCATAAGATCATAGATTGAGAGCTTTGGAGACCTAAAAGTCTATCTGATCAACCCCTTCATTTTACAGATGAGAAGACTAAGTCCCAGAGAGACTAAATTACTTTCCCAATGGCACATAAGTAGTAAAAGTAGGAGAGGTAGGATTTGACAGTGTTTTTTCCATTGTACCACATTTCCTCTCTGTTTTAAGTAGTTGAGGATTCAACTTTGTGCCTCAGGTGGTATAAAGTATAAACCCTACCACTCTGTTGAATACCCTCTCTGGAAGAAGCTAACGATAAATGATCCAATCTTTTCTTCTTCCCTCTACCCACTAATCTACTAATCTACCCTGTCTCTTCCCCCAAATTTACAATGGATGACCTAGAACACTTCTCTGAGAAGACTGAGGAATTTGAGTAATTGAATCAAAGATAAACTCAAATTACAAATATCAACTAATAGGTGCATGGTATATCACAGAGAGTAATGGTGAGGTCAGGAGGAGTATGTTCAGGTGGAAAGATAATGAATGTAGAATCCCTTCTACATTCCTTAAATGTTCTCAGGCATGGTATTCCATCTCACCTTCTCTAAAATCATAGATGTGATTTTTTCTAATTCTTCTACCTAACTCTTTGATCCTATCCTATCTGCCTCCTCCACTACCCTTCCTCAGTAGTTATATATCTTTTTTCTCATGCCTCAGTCTGTCCCTTGTTACAATATTCCTTCCATCTTCATACATGATCAGGTTTCCCCCAATTACAAAAATGTCTTCCATAGACCTTTATAGTCCATTTAGCACCTTCCTTGCAGGTTTGTTGTGAGGATTAAATGGCATAATACGTGTAAAGTGATTATCACAGTGCTTGGCATATAAGATGCACTAAAATGATTATTCCCTTCTTCCCATCTAATTGTGTCTACTCTTTCTCCTCTTTGTTACTGCTAAACTTCTTAGAAAAGTTATCTATATTTCCTTTCTACCCACCCTTTCCTTAATCCTTAGAAGCTGGGACCTCTGCCTTGATTGTGAATCTAACCCCTTACTTGAATTGCTCTCTTAAAAGTTACTCTTGATCCCCAAATCATCAAACACAGTCACTTTACTGTGATCATTCTTTTTTATCTCTCTGTACCTTTTGACTCTTTGACTAATCCTGCCTTCAAAAATACCATGGCTTCCTGGTTCTCTTTCTATGTCAATAATCACTGCTTTGTCTTTTGCTGGTTATGTCCTTTGCTTTCTTCCCTTTGCTCTTTATACTTTTTGCCTTAGTAATCTCATTGACTTATAGAACTGAATGACCCCAAACCTGTATCTCTAGTACCAGCCTCTTGAGCTGCATTTTTAAATGCTTGTAGGATATATCCACCTGGATGTCCACATCCCAAACTAAGTTCATTATCTTTCCACCTGAACATGTTCCTCCTTCTGACATCACCATTACTCTCTCTGTGATATTACCATGCACCTATTATTTGAAGTTTGTAATTTAAAGTTAATCTTTGACTCCTCCCCCCCCTTACCTTTCACATCTTATATTCATCCAGTTAGCAGGACATGTCACTTCCATAACTACAACATCTCTTGCCCTATATTCTCCTCTCTATTCCAGTTACCTCATTACCACAATTTAATTTTTGTATAAATATCCTTATTGGTCATCTTGCTTTACTCTCATCTCTCTGTAATATACTCATTCTACCAGAATAAAATTTTAGGTGCATAAATTCAGTTATGTTACTTTGACCAAACCATTTCTGTGGCACTCAATTGCATTTTGAGTAAAGTTGAAGCTTCTTTGTTTTGCATATGAAGTCATCTACAACAAACCAATATATTATTGTTCTCCATACATCTTTGCTTTAGCCAAACTAGACTAGTGACCCACAACATCATGTTTCTTATGGACTGCATATAATGAAAGAAATTCCTCTGACTTTATTTTTACTTCCTTCTCTAAGAATTTATGAGTTATATTTCATTTAGTTGTATTATTTTTGTTTTCTGGTTTCATTTATAGTGAGACTATCATTATTGATATGGTTCAATTACTCAAGTGATATATGAATTCACTGATCATTGGATAAGGATCTCACATTTGCAGGACTATTAATTAAACTATGTCCCTAGCAGGTGTAAAAAACTGAGTGTTTTTTTAAAGCACTTTCAGCCCCCTTCATTGTAGAGGCAGAAGCAAGGATAATGCATGAGACTGAGATTAATTTTCTTTTTTTTGTTGTTTCATGGGTTGACAAGGTGAGGGGATATGATAGGAGTCTTTAATTATTTGAAGATGTATCATGTGACAAAAATGATTAAACTCATTTTTCTTGGTTCTAAGAAAAATGTGTGGAATTTTCAGAGAGGCAAATTGTGGAAAAATACACACATAACAGAAATACATATACATATGTAGCCTACATGTGTGCATATATGTATATATACAGACACATACATATATATGTGTGACAGAGAGAGGATTTTCAATTTTCTTAACAATTAGAATTGTCTCAAAATAGAATGGCCGGCTGTCAGAGGTACTGGATTCTATATCACTGGGATGGAGGTTCACGATCCAGTTGTCAGGAATATTGCAGAGCTTGTTCCTTTTTAACTACAGATAAGAGTACAAGAATTTTGAGATGCTTTCCTTCTCTGAGATTCTGATAGTCTGAGTTGGATCAGCCTGATTGCACTACCACTAGGTGGTGCTCACACCTCCTCATCGGCTAGTCCAGTGTTTCCCAGCTGTTGGTTTGTTCTCTGGCAAAATGTTACTAGACCACAAAATGTCTACAACTAAAGCATCTTAACTTCTTAAAACATAAACACTTAACAAACTGCCCCCAACTCTTTTCCCTTCATCCTTATTCTCTCCTTTCTCTTTGCCTCCTACTTTCTGCACCCTTGGTCTCCTCTCTAGCTCCTGGTTGCCACATCTTAAATTTAAGAGCTTCAGTTTGCTGAGTCTACGGAGGGCAGTGAGTTCACCACAGAGAATTTGGATATTTTATTAGTCTGCAACATTATTTGAATTAGGGAACAATGATTTAGGTTCTCGGTCTTTTCTTCTGCAGATTCTAGGTTCCATCAACTTCAGTTTTAAACAAATGTGTCATAAAAATGGCAACATGTAACTTTGCAGCTTTCATAACTAGTTCTTAGTACAATAGATACCAGAAACTGAAATATCCCTCAGAATATTTGAAAAAAATTTAGACAGGTTTAAACAAGAAAGAACTCTTAACAAGTATCATTCAGGAACTAGTGTAGATCTTGAATCTTAAAGCATTGAAAAAGTGATGGTTTTTAGGAAGAATGGAAGATTAAGTCATTTTGAAGAAAGAAATGTAACCTTTCTAATAACTTTACAACAATCTCTCCAAACAAGTTATCTGATTTCTTTTGTAGCTATAATGGTAACTTAAAACAATAATACACTCATCTTTTGAACAAAAATCTATAAAATGCCCAGTCTTAGAGTTTGTACCTCTCTTCCCATATTTTCTGTTGCAACATCACAGCTTAAATGACAGCCAGCTGTGTTAGGATTCACAGGATTGGCATAAATTAATTAATAAATACTTGTCCTGAGCTGCTGTCAATTATATCTGGATTTTGATTGCCATGAACATTTTCTGTATCTCTGCCCAACATTCTCTTTTTTGAACAGATAAATACCACCTTCTCCACTTCTCCAAAACTTACGCCAGCTCTCAGAAGTTTGAGTTATGCCACAGAAATAAATTCATTAGATTCTGCAGGCAGGCCAATGGCAGTACTTGGTTCTATTCAAGTTTCTCTACTTTTCTCTTAGAATAGAAGAAAATGATGCTGCTTCCTCCTTCAAGCAACTTTCTTTTTGATAAGCTCACTAGCCAAGGACACAAAGAGCCAGAGAGTTATGTGAATCCCCAAACTACTAGTTTAGATGAAAAATTTCTTTTCTTTTTTCTTTTCTTTTTTAATAGTATTTTATTTTTCCCCAATTATATGTCAAGATAATTTTTAGCATTCATTTTTTACAAGATTTTGAGTTCCACATTTTTCTCCCTTTTTCCCTCCCCTCCCCTCTTCCTAAAATGGTAGGCAATTTGATATAGGCTATATATGTAGAATCGTGTAAATCATATTTCCATATTAGTCACTGTTGTGAAAAAGAAACAGATCAAAAGGAAAAAAAACAAAAAATAATGTTAAGTGAAAAAAAAGTATATTTTGATCTGCATTCAGAATCCATCAGTTCCTTATGTGGATGTGGATAGCATTTTTCATTATGAGTTCTTTGTACTTGTCTTGGATTATTGTGTTGTTGAGAAGAGCTAAGTCATTCATAGTTTATCATTACATGATGTTGTATACAAAGTTTTCCTGGTTCTCCTCATTTCACTTTGCATCAGTTTGTACAAGTCTTTCCAAGTTTTTATGAAATCTGCCTGCTCGTTATTTCTTATCGTACAATAGTATATGATTACATTCATATACCACTGCTTGTTCAGCCATTTCCCAATTGATGAACATCCTTTCAATTTCCAACATTTTGCCACAAAAGGGCTGCTTAAATATTTTTGCACATGTAGGTCCTTCTCCCTTTTTTATGATATTTTTGGGATACAGACCTAGTAGTGGTATTTCTGGATCAAAAGGTATGCAGAGTTTGGTTGACCTTCAGGAATAGTTCCAAATTGCTCTCCAGAACAATTGGATTGTTTCACAACTCTACCAACAGTACATCAGTAAAGCTCAAAATTTCTGAGCCAAATTAGCAGATTTCTGTATATACCTTTCAAAGAACAGCTTCCATTTCTACTCAGTTTTCTTCTTTGGTAAAATAAGTCTTGAATTTAATATGCTAATGGTTTACCTATCTACCTCTCTATCCCTTGGCAATGAGGGTTTTGATACCCCATACGCAATGAATAGTTTGCTTACTCATGTACCTGACTGTTATCATCTGGGTCATTGTTGCTGTCATGGTGGTGGTGGTTGTAGGCCTCCATTCTCATCTTACAATATCCTTTACTCTTCCCTTCTCTGGGCTTATTAGTAGAAAGTAAGCTCCTTGATGGCAGGGACCATGCCTTCTTTTGTATCCTCAGGATTTATCACAGTGCCTGGCATATATCAAGAGCTAAATTTTTGTTACCTTGGATGACTGACTTACTCAGTTAAGAGTCAGTTCAGGATCCAGTTCAACATCTAAGTCACAAGCAGAAGGAATGCATAAGTATTAACTCTTGCTGCTGTAGCATGCCTGACCTCTGTCTCATGGAAATATTTTCCCTGGGAAGTTTTCAAAATTCAAATTAAATTTCTGAAAGTGCTTGTTTTTACAGTAATGAGAGTAATTCTGCTTTGCTTCTATTGTTACTGTTGTACCAGAATGAACACAAAACATGATAATCTTGATAATAAGAATTTGTGATATTGTTCTATCTATTCTTAATAACTCTACATTGGTTATTGAGTGAGAGAATAAAATTGGAACCTGAGGCTAGTCAATATCATGTATCTCTTGGGAATCCACTCAGATCAGGGAATCCTGAGAGCAGTTTTATGGCTTGAAATTCTCAAGCCTGGGGTAGGCCACACAAAAGGTAAGAAGGAAGAAGGGGAATATGGGGTACAGATATGAGGATATGATGAAAAAAAGCCACTGAGGAAGAAGAGGATTCCACTGTGGCTGTGGATAGTTGTGATGCAGATGGATAGGGCTGTGGCATGGATGCAGAAGAAGAAAGAAATTGCAGGGATGAAGGGATGGAGGACTAGACAGTAGAATTATGCCTCCTCTAAATTTCAGTGCTGTGAATAAAAGACCTGATTGCCTCAGCCTAGGTACAGCTGTACATGTGAAGCTGATATTATTCTGTTGTTCGGCTGTTTTTCAGTTGTGTTCAATTCTTCATGACTCCATTTGGGGTTTTCTTGACAGCACTATTAGGGTGATTTGACATTTCTTTTTCCAGCTCATTTTACAGATGAGGTCACTGATGCAAACAGGGTTAAGGGACTTGTCCAGGGTCACAGACAGGGTCATGCCTTTTTTTCAAATCTAATACTGTTTTTTTCCAATTACATGTAAAAACAATTTTTAACATTCCTTTTTAAAATTTTTGAGTTACAATTTCTCTCCCTCTTTCCCTTCCCTTCCTCATTCCTGAAACAGCAGACAATTTGATATAGGCTATATATGTGCAATCAGAAGGAGTAAATGGTAAGAATGTACCATACTGAATATAACCCAATTCATTCTTGATAACTATATTTTCAGATACATAGTCTTTCTACCTTACGATTAACCTTTCATTTTGGCTATTTTTCCACCTATTTAAATGTAATATTTTTGCTTCATTGTATATGAAATGTTAAATGAATAACCATTAAAGGTATGATTTTCAGTAGTCAATGATCTTATGCAAACACATAAACTTTGTTTTAGGCAGAACCTGGTGAATAATATTTCTCATCATCTAGGAAGTCTTGGTCTGTCAGTCCAAACATCCATTCTATAATACATTCGTTTCCAACTCTAAAATTAAGAAATTTAACTCACTTTCAATTTTGCCTATTAAAATATTATCATTTTGGTGGTAAGAAAATGCTCAAGCTAAAATCTGATGTCATTGTCTATCCTTTCTTACAAATTCAAGGTAGCTTCAGTTACACAATATATGCAAGTATACAATGATTCTCTCCATTTCAAAGGGGAAAAAGGAAACTGACTAAAATCCAGCATTTTAAAATCACATATGGTCTTCAGTACAATCTCCAGAGTGTTTTTAGACCAAAAGCATTTGTACAGTATAGTTAAAGTTTGGGAAGAAGAAGATACTTCCACATTTACCATTTCCTACCTCCCCATTGCCTCAGTGGTTCCCCTGCATATAAGGAAAAACTCTGACTTAGATTCACAGGTTCCTTTGAAGTCCCTTACTCTCTATGTTAATGCATCAAAACAATAATTTGGAATATTCCTCTCAAACTTATTACTGATTTACTTTATCCTGCACTCTGAAATACATCAAAAAAGAAACAGAAGTTTCTACATTTTCTTTTAGCATTACTTCTAAATACTGTAAAGAAGCATCTTGGGAACTAGCTTCTCAGCTACTAAATAAACTTGTTTTCTCTTTTATGAGCACAAGAGATCATGCACGTTTAGTAGAGGGGAAAATATTTGAATCAACATGACAGAGAAAAACAAATGTAGATGTTATGAAATACAGTACATATTACAAAAAATAAATACGTATGGACTGCCCTTATGTTTGATTATATGTGTTATCCCAAGGGATTCTGCTAATAAAAAAAATAGAAAAAGCCACAGTAATAAAATATTTTAAGTTGACTGTAGGAGGAATAGTGAGCTACTGACCTCTAGTTGAAGAGAATAAGATAGCTATTTTATTCCAGTCAACTTCTGAAAATATATTTTCTTGCTGCATACAGGTTTCCTAAGTCTTACTCAGTTCTGACTAATGGAGGACAGAGAGCCCATTCATACATTCCTGGAATCTCATTTATACCACTTATAGCAAACAAGGAAAATGTTATTATTTTTAAATCTATTTTTTTTTCTCTTTATGAGAGCCCTGATTTTTTTAAATTTATGTTAGGCTTTAATGTTGGCTCCATATAAAAAAATTGATAGGTAAACTAGGTGATGCACAAAGGAATTCAGAAAACTTGTTGGCAAGTACTTCTATCTGATGTTTGCTACTGAAAAAAAAATTCTCAACAGAGATGCATATTCTCTTTGAGACATCTTATTTATTTTTTATAGCTCCATGGAAGAAAACATTTGGCTAATGTTATACTTGTAAATAAAGCTATTTTTTCCCACTTAGGAAAGTAACCATGGCAAGTCAGCAGCAAACAATATTAAGAATCAATTGGAGTTGCCTTATTCAACCTCTAAAGTAAAATTTGCTGGCATCATTTGGCAATTCAGCAACTCCACTCACGTATCAAGATTATTTCTTCCTTGAGTCAGGATGACCTGAGTTCAAATCTGGCCTCAGACACTTGATACTTACTAGCTGTGTGACCTTAGGCAAGTTACTTAACCCCAATTGCCTCACTAAATTTTTTTTAAAAAGTAATAAAAAAAAGAGTCTGTTTTCCTATAGATTTAAGAATCACCTGGATTCATAAAATAGATGTCATCCTCAACTTTTTACTCTTTTCTACTCCTCCCATCTCTATATCCATTCAGTTGATGAGTCTTATTGATCCTTCCTTCTGCATATTTTTCTCATCTGTCTCCTTTTCTCAACTCACAGTATAAGAACCAACCTGATCCTGGACATCCATGTCTCTCTACTGGACTACTACAACAGCCTCTTAATTGGTGTTTTTTTCTAGTAGCAGGAGGGCCAGTCATATCAGTTGACATGATATTTTTATTATAATTTTAATTTGAAATTTAATTTTCATCTTATATTTATTTTATTTCTCTTATGTATGTATGTGTATATATATACATAGATACATATACATACACATATATATGTGTGTGTGTATATATATACACACACACACACACACACATATATATATATATACACTGCTATATATAGTGTATATATATATATACACTGCTCCAATTGTTGCAGTTATTTTTTGGGCCCTCCAGGCTCAGAGTGAATGTAAATATTAAATGTTTCTCTTTTGGCCAGAAACCCTAAGGGTCTTCCCTTCCCAGTTTGATTTTTTCTTTTTTTTTCCTTTTTTATTAATTTATTTTGAATTATCAACAATCATGTCCATAAGCTTTTGAGCTTTAAATTTTTCTCCCCCTTCCTCCCCACTTTCCTTCCCTAGATGGTGTGCAATCTGATATAGGCTATACATATACATTGCTATTAAACATTAGTGATGTTGTAAGTAAGAATTAGAAGCAACAGGAGGAACCATCAGAAAGAGGAAACAAAACACAACAAAAGGAAAAAAATAGCAAAGAGTACGCTTCAATCTGCATTTAAACTCTAAAATTCTTTCTTCTTTATGGATAGTATTTTCCAACACGAGGCCTTTGGAGATATCTTAGATCCTTGCATTGCTGAGAAAGGTTAAGTTTATCAATATTAGTCATCCTACAACGTGGCTGTTACTGTGTACAATGTTCTCCTGGTTCTGCTCACTTCACTCCGCATCAGACCTACAAGTCTTTCCAGGTTTTTCTGGTCAGCCTGTTCATCATTTCTTATAGCACAATAGTATTCCATTACATTCACATACCATAACTTGTTCAGCCATTCCCCAATCGATGGGCATCCTCTCGATTTCCAATTCTTTATCACCACAAAAAGAGCTGCTATAAATCTTTTTTTGTACATGTGGGTCCTTTTCTCATTTGTATGATCTCTCTGGGATATAACCCAAGAAGTGCTATTGCTGGGTCAAAGGGTATGCACATTTTCATACGCCTTTGGGCATAGTTACAAATTGTTCTCCAAAATGGTTGGGTCATTTCATAGCTTCACCAACAATGCATTAGTGTTTCAATTTTCCCACATCTCCAACATTTATCATTTTCCTGTTATGTCATGTTGGCCAATCTAATAGGTGTGATGTGGTACCTCAGTGTTGTTTTGATTTGCATTTCTCTAATCAACAGTAATTTAGAGCATTTTTTCATATGACTATAGATGGCCTTAATTTCTTCATCTGAGAACTTTCTGTTCATATCCTTTGACCATTTATCAATTGGGGAATGACTTGTATTCTTATAAATTTGACTTAATTTTCTATATATTTAAGAAAGGAGGCCCTTATTTATGAGGCCTTCATTAAAGGGGCCATTGCTTGACTCACTTCTTAAAGAGGTCTAGTCAGAGAATGGGTGTAATCTCACTCTATGTGAGACCCTGAAAAGACCTTAGCTTAAAAGGACTAAGGTCTGCCACTGCATCCTGGACCATCTCCAGTCATTCTGATTGCTGTCTGGCCACTGGACCCAGATGGCTCTGGAGGAGAAAGTGAGACTGGTAACTTTGCATAGCCCTCCCTTACTCAAATCAAAGTCAATTGCAAGTCATGTCATCATTTCCCTGATGTCATGGTCTTCTTTGAGAATGAAGCACAAACCACACACAATCTCTTCATTATTAAGTCAAAATTGAATTTTTAGAGAAAGTTATAAATGAAAATTAATAAGGCAGTTATTCTCAAAGTTAAATTCAGAAGTGTTAATATGTATGTATATATATGTGTATGTGTGTGTGTGTGTGTGTGTGTGTGCATATAATTCAAATGCTGCCTAGTACATAGGTTATTATTAAAATGGAAAAAAAAATGAGCTAAAAACCATCTTGTTCCAGGCTCTGAAAACTTCTGTAAAGCACTCTGGTCCTTTTATTTATCTGAAACCAAGTATGTGGATTTGTGAGTTAATTTTTTATAAAAGTATCCATTATGGAATTGGTGACTTCCTGATCAATAGGGAATGATATGAAAATATTGAGAAATTTGTGTTCAGGAGGCAATCAGACATCAGGAAATGTTTTGAATTCTTAGGACTGGGTATTTATCTTTGCAGTAAAATGACATCACTATGAGTTAGTTATTCCAGTTTCTAAGACTAAGTAAACTGCCTATCCTTTTCTAGTCCCCTGTCCATCATTTGCTTATATAGTCATTTTTCTTGACAAATCTCAATCATTTCAAACGTGTGTGGGAGTGTTTGCATAACATATTTATTCTTGGAATAAAGTCTGAAAGAATTGAGGAGAAGACTGCAAATCTTTATATATTAGGGACCCATCTTCTCCTGAAGGAAATCTGTTAGTCACTAAAAGCAAATCTTTTATATTCATCAAACTGAGATGACCTTGACAGCTGTGGATATGGATGGATGTCAGATTAAATTGACTGCCACATGAAGATTCCCAACATCTCACTTATTCTGAGTCTGTAATTAACAAAACTCAAGCAAAGGAAATATAAAAATGTGTGAACTTTATTTCATCTCTCCTCACCTCTCTTGCTACAGTGTAATCAGCTCTCATCAAATAAGTGTGATAATTCTAATAATCAATTGGAAAATTGGTTTCAGTGAAACAAATGCTACTACACTCACAAATGAACTTCTAACACTGTGTCCATGTGATATCTATGTGTATATATCAACATATGAATATTTTAAAACATGGGTAGCTATCATTTTCTACTTAATTATTTACGTGTTATCCTAGACCCCATTAGACTATGAGTTCCTTGAGGGCAAGGATTGTTTTTGCCCTCATAGGATCATAGAATAGATTTACAGCTGGGAGAGATCTTAGAAGCTACTGAGTCCAATTTTCTCATTTTACAGATGGGGAAACTGAGGCCCAGAAAGTTTATGTGACTTATTCAGGGTCACTTAGCTAGTAAGGGTAAGTGCTTAATGCTTTTTGATTGACTAATGTCAAAATAACTGACACAAATGGAAAAATTCCATCAAATATGCAATTATATAAATTAGATAGTAGGCCAAATTCAATGAGGTGGATATTTTAATTTGTTTTTCTTTTTACAGTGTTTAATAAAACTCACTTGAGAAATGAGTGGTCAGCATTGATTGCAGGAACACTATTAATTTATGAAGTTCATCTGCCTTCAATCGTATAGTATATTCTTAAAATAGTAAAAATCTAATTCATGATAATTAAACTCTTGGTGCATAAGATTGCTCATTTAAAAAGAATGAGATGAACTAAAGTAACCAGTAACAAATTATTAAAAAAAAACAAAACAAAAACATCCAGACCTCATGTAGTTGGTAATGTTACAGATGTAAGGTACTTTTAAGACTAGTTTCATGGAAAATACATGCTTCTTATTCCAGACCTTATTCTCTTGCTTAGGCAGAGCATTGGTCAACCTAAAAAAATGCATAAATGAAATTTAATCATTCTTCAACCCCTTTCTTTTCCTCTTCCTGCCCCGGGCACTATTCTTTCCCTAAAATATGAAGGAAATTCTGGAATTCAATCAATTTCAATGTTCTCTGGTTGACAATACCATTAGCCTATGAATCACAGTGATCCTAGAACAGTCTATAACATGGCACAGGAAAAATTTAGAAAGTAATGATGGTGCATCTTTCCTTGATCCCTGCATTCCTGGACAGTCTTTGCTAGCTGAGTACATTTAACAGCAATGAAGAGGCTGTCCTAGAAGCCATGGCTATGGATTCAATTACCCAGGTCTTCCCAGAGAGCTATCATTGACCTTGCCTTTGAAGCTCTAGTGGATAGTAAATCTGGAAAGTTAAGGAACATGCATTCCAATAAGAGGGATAGGGAATGGACCTACAATTTCATTGATGTGGGCAAGCTCCCAATGAAGAAATTCCCTCTGCTAATGTAGATTGACACTTACTCTTCAATTTACTTAGAGGACCCAGAAGTAAAGTGACTTGTTCAGGTTCTCATGGCTGGGATACATATTTACATTCACTAGGCCATGTCTCCATATAAAGGATAGTGCCAATAAAAAAAAAAAAACTATTGAAAATGTAAATTGTTATTTTTAGGAGAGTAAATGCCAAGATATATCATGTTATAGTGTAGTGAGGGCTGACCTTGAAATCAGAAACACTGAAATGAAGTATAACCTTTGATGTATTCTGCCTATATGACCATGTGCAAGTTACTATTCTTTCAGTGGCTTAACAGATCTCTAAGATTATATGTTGCCAATCTTCATCAATGGAAGGAATTTCCACACTGGGAATTGTACCCAGAGAGGAAATCACAGATTCAGACTGACCCTCTCCCCCAACAGAGAGAAAGAGAAAGACAAAGTGACAGAGACAGAGATACAGAGAGAGACAGAGACATAGAGAGACAGAGATAGAGGCAGACAGAAATGAAAAGAAAATTAAAAAAAGAAAAGAAGAATATAAAGGATAGTGTTCCACTTGAAGGTAATATTTGTTAGAAATTTTAAAAACTTCTTATGATACATATATTATATATATATATATATATATATATACATTTTTTAAAAAATGAGACCTACAATTTCTAACTAAATGCACAATTTTAACTAGACCTACAATTGATATAGGAAAGTCTTAGTGGAAAAACTCCTTCTACTAATATAGATCAAGATCTATTCTACAAATTACATGTTAAGTGATATTCCTGGGATCATGTAGAAAGTATATGTTAGAGATAGAAGTGGAATGAGGTTTTTCTGATTCTGAAGCTAGCTCTCTAGGCTCTACATTACTATGCTGCCTCATATGCGTGTATTATATATGTTTATGTATCCTGAAGACATATAGAGAGAAATCTGTATATGATGCACACACACACATCTCTCTATATATATATACATAGAGAAGGGGAGAGACAGAGAGAGAGAGAGAGAGAGAGAGAGAGTGTTCTCCTTTTTCCTCATACATAAACATATATATGGGTCAACAAAACAGAGCCAGATGCAAATCTACTTTTGTGTGTATTTGTAAGTACATTTTCACAGAAAAGTCCATAAATGTATCTAGGTTTTCCTTAAATGAATTGAACCAATCATTTATATAAAACAACTGGCATTTCTTTTACTTCCTTAAGGAGCTATATATTTATCTTTCTGCTAGCATCATAAGTAAGAAAAATTATGAATAATGATCATAATATATAACAGAAAATACTGAGATGTGCCTAGCAAGGTAAAGTAAATTTCTATGTATTTATTTACTAAGGAAAGGACAATTATACATTTTACCAAATGATAGCATGATCACCAAAGTGCAAAAGAGAGAAACAAAACCTAATTTTATCAAGAAAGAAAATGGACAAAAACCTGTAACTATCTTTGATGGAAAGTTATTATTAACTGATTAAGGATTCCTAAATTATGGCTTCCATATATATATCTGCCTACAGTGGAGGATGGAAGGCTCTGGTGTGCTATTGTCCATGGGGTCTTGAAGAGTCAGACCTGACTAAACTACTGAACAATAACAAGTTAATACCTAAGCTCTGTTTCTTTCTACTGTCACAAGAAGTTTATACACACACACACACACACACACAAATATGTATACATTTATGTATGTATAGATAACACTTTTTCCTCTTAATAAGGAACATTATTGAAGAAGAATTTCAAATCACAGAAGCAGATTGATAAAGCATTCACATACATTATAGTGACAAGGTATGGAAGAAATTTTTGTGGCAAAGAAGGAATAGCAGAATTCTATTGTGCCTTTAATTAAAGTCAATCTGATACATTTGCTCAGCATGTATAATTCTGTATCATCAGTACATTTTGTTTAATTTTGATGGAGTATGTCCTAATTAGATAACACATAAGTTTTCATACCCTGTGGATTGACATGCCTCCCATGTTAAGTTGTTTCTACATGTATACCTGGCTGGATCATTTTGACTAATGAATTAATAAGCTTGTTCAAACTGCTTAAACAGATTCACATGAGGGACAAGCACTTTCCTCTCTAACTCTGCATCTTATACAACAAGCAAACTGTTTTCTTACCTTATCTTTTCTTTGTTTTTCATCTTGATATACAGTCCAATGTTCTCCATCATTGCTATATGCCAATTTATAGGAACCTACAAATTGTACATGACCAAAATCTTTAGCTCCTTGAGTAATGATGCCAGTCACCTTGGTAGGGACTAGAAGGTCCACCTGGAAAAAGAGAAATATAATATAATCTTATGAAACATAATGTAGTAATGCAATCTTCTTATTGTGTCCTTAGAGACACATATCCACCCACAGAAGAAATCGTTATTACCAGAATATTCTAGTGGAAGTCAAATCTACTGTAGATAAATATTTTTTAATTGACTTTAAACCATAAATATTGTCTTGGTTAATCAAGGCTAACTCTATCCTAAAATCCAGTTTGATCATCCCCACTAAGTTGCTCAGCAGGGTGATTTCTATGCCATTAAAATGTTGGATCACCAAAATTTATCTTCTATAAATCAAGCAATCTATAAGCTTTTGTTAAGCATCTGCTATGTGCCCAAGACTATGTTAGATTCTGGGATCACAAAGACAAATATGAAACAACCATTTTCCTCGAGGATCTTATAAGATATTAGGAGGAAGTATATATGTGAGTTTATAAAAATAGAAATGATAACTTTCTGGGTGAGACATTAGCAGCTCGGGGGATCAAGAATGTTTTCGTTAACAAGGTGTATACTTAGCTAAGCTTTGAAGGAAGCTTGGGAATCTAATAGATTGAAGTGAGGCACAAGTGCATTCCTTGGAATGCAGTGTGTGAAGGACAATTGGAAAGGCAATGTGGCTGCCCTGCATGAAATAGAATTTTGTATAATATGGCTGAAAAGGTAGTTTGGGGCCAGGTTATAAAAGATTTTAACAGTTAGCATTTATATAATGTTTTAAATCTTACAAAGAAAACTATTAATTTTATTTCATTTTATCTTTACAACAATTTCAGAAGGGAAGTGCTATTATTATTTCCATTTTACAGACGAGGAAACCAAGGCAGATGGAAGTTAAGTGACTTGCCAAGGGTCACACAGATAAAAGTTGTCTGAGGTCAGAGCTGTACTCAGATCTTCCTGACTCCATGTCCATTGTTCTAATCACTGTGCCACCTGGCTGTCAAACAGGAGTTTTTATTTCATCCTGGAGGTAATATGTAGCCTCTGGAGTCTACTGAATAGGGGAATGACATAATATTTTAGGAAAAATTACTTTGGCAACTGTGTGGAGGATAAAATGGATCAGGGAGAGACTTAAGACAGGAAGATTAAGTTTTCTTGTTTTCATCTCCAGGTACCTTTCACATGCAAAACACTTTAACAGACCTTAATTGTCAATTCAATCCAAAGAGTTGAATCAATTACAAGTAAATACAGATTAGGCTGCATTTAATTTGGCTGGGACTTCAGGAACAAACCTTTGGTGTTAAAAGCATCTTTCCCCATCAATTTAATCATGCATAATTGAATAATAAATGCATTAGCTAATGAAAATCCCATTTCAATAAGCCAATATTCTGAATGAGATAGACTATAAATTTAAGGTCAAACATCAAAAGAGAAAAAAGGTCTAAAAATACACAGCCATAGTGTCTGGCATTTGTGTCTGCAAGCCATGTTGTAGCACTATTTACATATATACAGACCTACAAACATAAATGCATATATACTCATGTCTACAAATGGAAAGAACTGTCGAACTTATTATTAGATAATATCATTATTATTTTATGCTAATACATGGTTTCTGTCAAATGAGATATACATTACCTAAAAGGTCAATTTATTTTCCCTTGCCTTATATTCTAATTTGTAGTTGTTTATCTTTCTCCATTTTTTTAAAATTCTATTTTTTCCTCTTTTTTTCTGGGAGACTTTCATTCGCCATGTGAGGATTACTTGAAACTATCTTTAGTTTTCCTCTCTTTTCCTTGATCTACAGATTCTTCTCCTATCCACAATAACAGCTTACTTCCTCTACTCATATCCTCCATCTTATCTTCACTATCACTGCTCCACATGTCATCATTGAGTGTCTCCAACCACCACAATTGTTTACATTTCCTATTCTCTGTCCTGTGAGAAGCAGGATGCTGGAAAACCAACTAAGGTTAGATAGGGGTCATGCATAGAGGACAAAACAAAGCCAATAATGGAAACATTATTACTTTAATCCACAGATTTTTAAAATCTTCATATAACAGAAATGTAGAGAAGGTGTGTGATGTGGGTTGCCTAATATGCTAACCATTGAAGTAACAATATTGATAACTTTATATTTATTTACTTCAGTTTTAAGGTTTTAGTTTCAAACTTGCTTGATTAAACTTTCCTTTTTATAGTTGAGCACACACTGATATGGCAACGTCAGTATAGAGGAATCATGAGAATTTAAACTATATATATATATGTACACACACACACACACACACACACACACACACATATATGTATATTATGCAAGTTTCCTTTCCTCCATTCAGCAACGTCTTCCCTTTCTCTGATCACTGGAAAACTGTAGAACCAATTTAACACTGTCAAGAGACAACAAATTTAAACCTCATATTTGCTAACTAGAAAGAAGCCATTTTTCCATTATAAATTTTCTCCCTTGGTTCTCAAGATGTCTTCTTTCTTATATATGTAATGAAGGACTGGCAAATATACAAAGCTAACCTGATGATACTCTCCACATAAAAGAGGCTCAGGAATCTGCTTTGGGGAATCCTAAAATGACTTGTAATTGAAATACCTTGGTAGAGACTTTGGAGAATGGGTAGATATTCTGAAACTAGTTCCAGGCTTCTAACTATATAGGAGATAGCAGCCTCTTTTATTGGCTAAAGCTGGAGAACTGAGAGTGAGGATGGTGTCAAAAGAATTTTGTTGGTCTCAGTAACATTCTGGGAAACTCTGCTCTTGGTTTGACTCCTTTAATAATGGAATCTGATGAGAAACAATAGTGTAAGGACAAAGATTGTCGATTTTCTCCCTCCATGGTCAATATGTGACCTGTGAATGCAGTTTTTCAGTTCTTTTTTTTTTGTAAATAGTATTTTATTTTTTCCATTTACATGTAAAAATGGTTTTCAACATATATTTTTTACAAGATTTTGAGTTACAAATTTTTTCTTCCCTCCCACTCCCCCCTCCCCAAAATGGCAAGCAATCTGACACAGGTTATACATGTACAATCATGTAAACATATTTCACATTAATCATGTTGTGAAAGAAGAATAAGAACAAAAGGAAAAAGCCCTAACCCCCCCCAAAAGTAAAAAAAAAAACAAAGTGAAAATAATGTGCTTCAATCTGGATTCAGACTCCATAGTTCTTTCTCTGGATGTGGATAGCATTTTCCATCATGAATCTTTTGAAATTGTTTTGAATCATTGTATTGCTGAGAAGAGCTAAGTCAGTCATAGTGATCATCACACGCTGTTGCTGTTACTGTGTACAATGTTCTCCTGGTTCTGCTCACTTCACTCAACATCAGTTCATGTAAGTCTTTCCAGATTTTTCTGAAATCTACCTGCTCATCATTTCTTATAACACAATAGTATTCCATCACCATCTTATACCACAACTTGTTCAGCCATTCACCAATTGATGGGCATCCCTTCAATTTCCAATTCTTTGCCACCAAAAAAAGAGCTACTATAAATATTTTTGTATATGTGGGTTCTTTCTCCCTTTTTTAGATCTCTCTGAGATCACTTGTCAGTTCTTTGCTGTCCAGTGTTTGTCCTTTTATTTTAGGTGAAGGAGATTAATTTGGAGGCTACAGTCTTGTGAGATTTGAAAGGTTAGGAGAATAAGATAGATGGATACCCAGGTGTCTTTGTATTGAGTCTAAGCTGGGTTCCACAGGCAGCCCAGTATCAATGCCTCAAGGAGCAACCTTTGGGCTCTTCCCCCTGGTAGTTGAGATGAGAATTCATAAGGCAATGATGCCACATTTGGATATGAACTTGAAGAGACAAATGCTATGTAGAAACTGGATTAAATTTGGACCTGTTCTCCCCAGATATCAGTGTGAGATGAGGAGATTGTGCCCCCAACTTATTGAGAAGGAATGTTTGAACTTCTGTTCTTGCTATATCTTTGAAATAAGCATCCCTCTTTTCTTAAAAAAATATAAGTGATGTTAATTGGTTAAATGGCTAATTAGTCATTGGCAGTTAACTGTGGTGAAAACACACCTAGAATGGGAGCTTGATCCAATGGCAATAGAGATGGACACTCCCAGCCCTTAAAAGATTCCCCTAGAACTCTGAGGAGCAGGTGTAGCCAGGCTAACTCTAGGATAGTGAGTCCAGGGCATACTTGATATATATGTGCAATCTATGTGCCATAATTTAAGATTTGGGTTTAAAGGGACCAGTTTCAATATTGAAGGGGTTTTTAATAGTCTTTTTTTTTTTCAGCCAGAGACAAGGTTTATTAAAGGTCCGCCATATTGGCCAGACTCTTAAGGAATCTGAACAGTTGTGAGCTATTGGCTAGATTCTTTTTTATTATTATTATGGTAATTTTTATTTACTTTTTGTTTTCAACATTTACTTCCACAAGATTTTGAGTTCCAAATTTTCCCCCATCTCACCCCTTTCCCCACCCCAAGATGGCATGCATTCTGAATACCCCTTCCCCTAGTCTGCCTTCCCTTCTATCTTTCCCCCCCTTCTCTTATCCCCTTCCCCTTCAATTTTCCTGTAGGGCAGGATGGATTTCTGTACACCATTTCCTGTATTTCTTATTTCCCAGTTGCATGTGAAAACATTTTTTTTAAACATGTGTTTTTAAAACATTGGGTTCCAAATTTTCTCCCTTCCTCCTTTCCCACACACCCTCAACAATAAGGAAAGCAACTAAATGTAGGTTATATATATGCAGTTATGCAAAACACTTCCATAGTACACATGCTGTGAGAAACTAACTCTATTTCCCTTAATCCTGACCCACCCCCCCATTTATTCTATTCTTTCTTTTGACCCCGACCCTCCTCAGAAGTACTTGCTTCTGATTACCCCCTTTCCCAATCTGCCCTTCTCTCTATCATCCCCCTACTCTCTTGTCCCCTTCCCTCCCCCCATTTTCCTGTAGGGTAAGACAGATTTCCATACCCAATTGAGTGTGTATGTTATTCCCTCCTCAAGTCAAATCCTATGAGAATAAGATTCACTCATTCCCTCTAACCTTCCCCCATTTCCCCTCCACTCTAAGAGCCTTTTCTTTCTTTTTTTGTGAGATAATTTATCCCGTTCTACCTCTCCCTTTCTCCTTCTCCTAGAATAATCCTCTCTCACTCCTTAATTTTATTCTCCAGATATGATCCCTTCATTTTCAACTCACCTTGTGTCCTCTATCTATCTATCTATCTATCTATCTATCTATCTATCTATCTATCTATCTATCTATCTATCTATCTATCTATATCTATATAGACGTACATATAATTTTCCTCCTCCAACTACCCTAATATTGACAATGGTCTCATGAGTTACAAATATCATCTTTCCATGCAGGAATGTAAACAGTTCAACAATAATAAGTCTCTTATGATTTTCACCTTCCTGTTTACCTCTTCATGTTCCACTTGAGTCTTGTATTTGAAAATCAAATTTTCTATTCAGCTCTGATCTTTTCATCAAGAGTGCTTGAAAGTCCTCTATTTCACTGAATGACCATTTTTTCCCCTGCAGGATTATACTCAGTTTTGCTGGGTAGGTGATTCTTGGTTGTAATCCTATCTCCTTTGCCCTGCGGAATATTACATTCCATGCCCTGTGGTCCCTTAATGTAGAAGCAGCTAAACCTTTTGTTATCCTGATTGTGTTTCCACAATACTTAAATTTTTTCTTTCTGGCTGCATGTAACATTTTTTCCTTGACCTGGGAACTCTGAAATTTGGCTGCAATATTCCTAGGAGTTTTCCTTTGGGGATCTCTTTCAGGAAGAGATCATTGGATTCTTTCAATTTCTATTTTGCCTTCTGGTTCTAAAATATCGGGGCAGTTTTCCTTGATAATTTCTTGAAAGATGATGTCTTGGCTTTTTTTTTTTGATCATGGCTTTCAGATAGTCCAATAATTTTTAAATGATCTCCCCTGGATCTATTTTCCAGGTCAGTTGTTTTTCCAATGAGATATTTCACATTGTTTTCTAATTTTTCATTCTTTTGAATTTGTTTTACTGTGTCTTGATTTCTCATAAAGTCACTAGCTTCCAATTGCTCTATTGTAATTTTTAAGGAAGTATTTTCTTCAGTAAGCTTTTGGACTTCATTTTCCATTTGTCCAATTTTGCTTTTTAGGGTATTCTTCTCCTCATTGGCTTTTCGGACCTCTTTTGCCATTTGGGTTAGGCTATTTTTTAAGGTGTTATTTTCTTCAGTATTTTTTGGGGTCTCCTTTAGCAAGCTGTTGATTTGTTTTTCATGATTTTCTTGCAAAACTCTCAGTTTTTCTTCTATTTCTCTTACTTGCTTCTCAAAATCCCTTTTGAGCTCTTCCAAGGCCTGGGATTGATTCATATTCTTGGAGGCTTTGGATTTAGGAGCTTTGGCTTCGTTGTCGTGTTCTAGTTGTATGTTTTGATCTTCTTTGTCACCAAAGTAATATATGATATAGTCTGACTCTTTTTGTGCTGCTTACTCATGATCCTGGCCAGTTACTTGAGTTTTAAACTCTTTGTTAAGGTAAAAGTCTGTTTCCAATGTGGAGAATGTACTGTCCCAAGCTTTAGGGGTTTGTACAACTGTTTTCAGAGATATTTCTAGGGATCTGAAAATTTTCAGTTCTCCCAAGGTGCTATGATAAGGGGCGAGGTGTTTTCTCTCTACAGCCACAACAAGCTTTACCACACCAGCATTCCTCCTTGCCCCAGCACTGCCCCTCAGAACTGTGACCCAGATCCAAGCACAGGTAAAGTAAGAGATTTCTTCCTCAGCACTGGCAAAGAGAATCCAGCAGTCCCCCTCTGATCAACCACTTGATTCCCCCTCGTCTGTGGGCCAGAATCTCAGGAAACAGCTGCTGGGGGTGGCTGAGACCTAGTTCCTTCTCTCACCGCAGTCACAGACTTTTCCCACTGACCTTCTAAGTTGTCTTTGGCATTCATGGGTTGAGAAGTCTGGAAACCACCACAGTTGCCTGCGATTCAGTCCTCTGAGGCCTGCTCCAGGATTGCTGCAGCCTGCACGCCCACACCAAACTGCACTCCTCTCCCCGCCCAGCGCGATATAGCTTTCTGATCAACCATCCAGGCTATCTTTGACTGGAAATTTGTTTCACTCTGTCTTTTTGTGGGTTCTGCTGCTTTAGAATTTGTTTAGAGCCATTTTTTAGAGGTATTTGGAAGGGTGTGGGAGGAGAGCTCAAACAAGTCACTGCTTTCCCTCTGCAATCTTGGCTCCACCCCAATAGTTTTTGTTTTTTCCTATAATCCAGAGTTTCATATTAATAAGTTAAAATTTGGCATATGTCCAAATTTCACAGCAAAAAGGAAAGGACTCATAGCTCTCCTGTGAGCACTTGGGCTAACCAAACACTGAATATAACATGGGTCTCATTTAACTTCTGTCAAAAGCTGCAATTGTCTTACTGAATTAAGCCCATAAACCTCCAATACAAACTCTTCTCTTTATAGTGGGCCTCCCCAGAGATACATATAGTTCTATCCTGGATGGAAACCCCTGACAAGCAGAAAGCATATGGGGTAGTTAGAAGATTGATAACTTCCCTTTGGGCCTACAAAGTCCACATAACTCATAGCATCAGTAAAGGTTATTTTTTGTTGTTTAGTTGTTTCAGATGTGTCCATCTTTGTGACCCATTTGGGGTTTTCTTCATAAAGATACTAGAGTGGTTTGCCATTTCCTTCTCTAGCTCATTTTACAAATGAGAAAACTGAGGCAAATGGAGTTGAGTGACTTGTCCAGGGTCACACAGCTGGTAAATGTCTGAGGTCAGATTTGAAGTTAGGAAGGTGGCATCACACAACTGCCCTGGCTGTGTCAGTAAAAGACATAGTAGAATTCTGCTCTACTGCACTTTGACCTCCTTTGTTGATCCTCAGCTCTAACTCCTCTGTGTTCTAGGAATTCACCTGTTTCATTTGGGAACTCTAGTTCTAGGCTTCAGTGGTTTGTGTCAAGAACTTCTCCATTAACCTGACACCATTGCTTTATTTTTGTCTTGCTTAAGGTAGTGCCATGGATAGAGTCTTGGAATCCAGAAGATCTGAGTTCAAATCCAGCTTCTCACAATTTCTAGTTGTGCAATCACGGGCAAATCATATAATTTCTCTGTGTCTCAATTTCTTTAATTACAAAATTTAATTGTAAAATGGGGATAACAATAGTGCTTAATACTATACAACAATAATAATTATATATATATACATATATATATATTAGTACTCAGGGTTGTGAGCATAAAATGAGTTAATATTTGTAAAGTGTTTTACAAACTTAATTAAGTGCTGTATAAATGCTAGCTATTTCTATATTAATATTATTCTTGAATCTTCCAGGTTGGTCTAAAAAGTCCTCAGAATATCTACTTTGCTTGGCTATATAAATAGGTGTGCTGGTAAATGTTTAACAACCAACTGTCCCCAAAGTTTCTAGTGTAGTAAGCCAGAGATGGGAACATGATCCAAGTTCAAGCTCCTGTACATGTCAGCTTCTTCCCAGAATCTTTTTATCCCTTCAGAGACCTCTTCCTGTAGACATTTTGGAACCATGTGACTTCTCTCTCAAACCAGAAGACCAAAATCTCTCTTTTGTCCAATTTTCACCAAATCTTCTCTTGCAGGCATGCAGTAAATGTTGAGTAATCAATTTCTACCAATGATCCATAGCTGTAATTCTTTCCCATCTCTTGGTTGCCTCCTGATTTCTCTGATGTCTTTTGAGTCCTTGCTAAAATCACACCTCCAACAAGAAACCTTTTACCCATCCCCCTTAATGCAGTGCCTTCTCTCTGTTGATTATTTTCAACCTATCCTCTGTGTGTATGTGTGTGTGCATGTGTGTGTGGTGGGGTGTGTATATATATATATATACACACACATTTTATATCTTGTTTGTACTTCTTTATTTAGATTCTATCTCTCCTAATTAGATTGTGAACTCTTTGAAGGCAAGGGGTTTTTTTGGATGTTTTGTGCATCACCAGAACTTAGCCACTTGCCTGACACATAATAAGTGTTTACTAAACACTTGTTGACTAATTATATCTAAACTTAGGAGACTCTGAGACACATGGGAGGAAATTATGCTTTGATGATATTCAAAAGATGCTAAATATGGATAAAATCAGATTTGCAATGTAGTCATTAAAGATTGGATTAACACAAGAAGCAATACAGAGTTGTACATTGATATTAGAATTTCTAATCTGAATTCTTCTGGTTCTCAAATTTCACATAGGCTCTGGTGAAGGTTTCTCTATGGTCATGGGTAGTGATGCAATGAGGAGTTTTCCAGAGTCTCCCTTTCTGTGGCATTTCTTAGCATTGGTTTGATTTCCTGTTGGGTGGAGATGTTTTCCCCCTTGCCTGTGTATTTTGGCTCTTTAAGACAGGTATGTTTTTTCTCCCACTCTAACTGTATTTCTTCCCTATCCTTGACCTAGAAAATTTTTTTTAAGATTTTTGTTCCACTTTAGCCCAACTCTCTACTTAAAGAGTGAGCAACTTATTTTGAAATGAATTTGGTCTTGACAATTTTTTCATCAATCTTAGCACACCATGTCTAAGTGAAACTTCCTCCAGTATAAAAATAATCAGTTACTCACAGTGGAAGGGGTGTTTCACAGGAACCCTGAGGCAGTCAAGGACAGAGTGCTCTCTATTCTGGTACATGGAGTTCACTAGGGATTCAGACACACCCAGACATCCCCCAGTGGCAAGCCTCTGAGGTCTTGCACCACAGCTGTCTTGGAATTCAGGGACTTCTGTGAAGACGCTGAGTGGACAAATAACCATCCTACTCTCTTGATGGCATTCAGGTTCATAGACTCTAAATGCATTCTGTTTTAGACTTAAAACTCCCACAGCTTGGTTCAAACTGGATTCACTAGGCAGAGTGCTGGATTGGTATTTGTAGGAGTACTTGGCCTGCTACATTCTCTTTTTTTCCCTTTTTTTGGTGAGGGGAAGCATTTGGGGTTAAGTGACTTGCCCAGGGGTCACACAGCTAGTAAGAGTCAATTGTCTGAAGCAGGATTTGAACTCAGGTCCTCCTGACTCCAGGGCTGGTGCTCTATCCATAGTGCCACCTAGCTTCCCCTGGCCTGCTACATTCTGCTGCATACCTAGTCCCTAAATTCAGACTACTACTAACCTCATTCATGGGAAGATGTTCAGCAAATGTAGCAACATTTCACATTAGGAAAAAAAAAAAAAGTTTTGACTAATAATAAATAACTGGCATTTATATAGCCCCTTAAGGTTTGGCAAAGTCCTTCATATACATTTTCTCTTTAGGTTTCACAACAATTCTGTGGGGATATGCCCTATAAACATTATAATCTACACTGCAGACTAGGATGCAAAGAGTCAGAAAAGTTGAATGGTTTGCCTGAGTTCACACAGGTACTTTTTAACAAAGCTGAAATTCAAATCTTGAACATCAGACTTTAAATCCAGCACTCATTCTAGTGCATCAAGTTTTCTCATGTATTAGGTTTCTTTTTTTTTTAAAGCTAATTACCCAATAAAAATTAAGAGTAATTTTGAAATTTGAAATTAAAAATTAGTTACTGTATGTTTTCAATGTTGTTTCTGGGGAAGGAGTTGAACCTGTCTCTTTTTACTTCTCCATTAATCTTTCCATTATATTTTGGTTCTTCCTTTTGCCATAGAAGTGGCACAGTCAGATTACATTTCTCCAAGGGGTGGTGACTAGCTCTTTCCATGCTTACATTTTCACATTTGGCTATCACAGAGCACCTGGGAATAAACCTTCCCTGGAACTGAGGAACATCATTTCGGGTGTGTGTGTGTGTGTGTGTGTGTGTGTGTGCGCGCGTGTGTGTGCGTGCACTTGTGTTTCCTTTATCTTTGGCTCAGAGTGGGGATTAAACTTCCTACAAGACCATGAGTATGATGGAATGGCAGAAAATTTATATCATGTTGGTTCATGATTGACACTGTCTGTCATAGACCTTGAAGATAATAGGGGCATGTGGGTGGATGGAAGGTTGAGTTATCATCTTCTTTCCTCTTCTGGCTTATAATTTTGAAAGAGTTAAGGAGTCAGTCTGAGTACTTTTAATTGACTGAGAAAAATTGTGAATTTGAACTTGCTTGTGAAGGTCAAGATAAACCACAATTTCAGACAGTTGCAGAAGACGCTGACAGATGGCTGAATAGACTAAGATAGGGCAGTCTGAGACTCTAAATTCATTTTCATGGACAGGCATTCCTTAGGGGAGGGGAAAATGAAAAGGAAGACAGAGAAATAGGCATGCAAGAGATCTGAATACAGAGATCAAAGAGATCTATCATAAAAACATGTCACTTGACTGCTTTTTCTAATAAACTCCTGCTTTTGCCTTTATGCTATGTTAATTCCTTTTTTCATTTAAATATTTTATAAAGTTCATTGTGTTTTATAAAATTCATACAGAAATGTCTCTCAAACTAATGTGCTCCTCTGATATTTCGAACTTTAATATATCCAAGACTAGGTGAAAACTTTGGCTAACTTCTTTTGATAAAAGTTGAGAAATTCAACTTAATTTAAGCTGTTTCTGTTATATAAATGGTCCTCAGAATGCCACAGAAGTCCCAAGATTGTCTCCAAGAAACTATGGCCAACCTCCCTCATAACCAGTGATGGGCTGGTAAATGTTTAACAACCAGTTCTCTGAGAAAAATAATGTACACAATGCATACTTTAAAGTTTAATCTGCAATATTAATATTTTCTCCATCACTTTCTTGAGTCTAGACAATCAACCGAAAAACAACCCAAGCCTTGATTTGCAGTCTTTGTCCCTTTTTGAGGTGCAAATGTTTACAACAAAAGTATAACAATTGTCTTTCATGAGCTGGTTCAAGTTAACTATATCATACCCCTACCAATACCCCTTTATTTGAGCTGTTGCTGATGAAGGAAGACTTCCTAAAGAAATTGACCTTTTATTATTTTAAGCATTAACTTAGTGTCATGGATTTAGAGAAAGAATAGACCATAGAGGTCATCTGGTTCAATTTCTTCATTATACAGATGCAACGAGTCTAGAGAGAACATGTGACTTGCCTTTAGTGTCAGAGCTGAGGTTCAAATCCTGATCCTCAGATTTCAAATTCAACACTCTTTGCACTGTACCATGCTGTTTCATTAAATGTGTCCATTTTTTAATGCCAAATATAAAAATTAAAAACCACATTCTAAAGAACACACAGTACATTGTTGATTTACCAAAGTGTTTAAACCTTATTGGTTAGGATTCAAAGATGTTTGAGTGTTGATTGGTTATAATTAACAGTCATAGCTAACATTTGTGTAGCAACTACTATGCGCCAGGCACTGTGCTAACTGCTTAATAAATATTATATCATTTGATCTTTGGAACAATCCTGGAAGGTAGGTGCTATTATTATCCCCATTTTACAATAGAAGAAATTGAGGTGAACAGAGGTCACAGAGAAAGTAAATACTTCAGGCCCAATTTGACATTAGGTCAAATCACTATCAACTGCCCCTACCATTGCCAAAATTCACGAAGCCACTTACTAAAATGAAATTCTGATTGAAATTATAAAACATCTTTAAATACATGTCTAAATTGGGTTTGCATAAATAATTATTTAGTTGATGATTGCTCTAAATGTATATGAGGGAATTTGAATTAATTAAAACAAGCCTCATATTTTTTGATATATCATACAAATATTCTCATTCAAGCAATTTTCCATTAGGCCCATTAGTATATTATGCAAGTATTTAAAATTAGATCTCTTATGTAAGTTTTATGAGAAAACTTTTGAATACAACCTTTAGAAAATAACTTGAAAATAATCTGCATGTTTGCTGTCTCTACCAACTCACTGATATTCTAAGTAGTAAGAATTTCTCATTAAAATTCAGAGAATTTTAAAAGAAAGATCATAATGAATCTTTACAATCAAACATACTCAGAGTTAATAAGAGCTTTAAGCAATGGGACAGTTTTTGCTTAATGAATCCATATGATGTCCTTCAGTCTTGACTAAAAATAATAATGGAAATGTGAATATTTATATTTCTGACCTTTTTCTCTGTCAGGTCATACTTGGTTAGAGTTATATTTTTGTAATACTGTGGTAAACAAAAAACAATTCTCAAACAATAAAAACTATAAGTAAGTAAGATTGGTGTCAACATCACAGCAAACTAAAAAAATTAGCTATCAAACATCTCTCCAGCTTTTATTGCAGAGAGTATAATTATTAAAAGAAACTTGTTATCACTAGAAGCTATAGGGGGAAAATGCCTTCACGAAAAATATTACCCTGAGATAGTCAAATTATCATATCTTCTCTACATGTTTTTTAAATATGATTTTAATTAGGCTGGGAACTTTGACTAACTTCTTTTCTAATACAATTAGGTTATAACTGATTATTAATTGGACATTATTAATTGGTTAGTTAAAGGAAGAATAGAGGATGGGCGTATATCCTTGATAATAGAGAATTGTGATTGTCAATAAAGACCATCCTGAAGGTCAGGTTCATAATGAAACTTGGGGAAAACACTCATAGAAATAAACTCACCTTCAGATAATTTGAAATTCAAATGAAAATTTCATATGGAATAGTAACTAAGCCTTTTTTTTTATCATTTGTGTCATTCTATTTCATTTTTAATCCCACTTCTGCTCCTTATAACCTGTGTGAAATTGGGAAAATCATTTAATTATCCTGTGCCTCAGTTTCCTAATCTTTAAAACATAAGGGGATTGGACTAGATGGCTTTCATGGTCCCTTTCAGATCTAGATCTATGATTCTATGACCCCATCTGCTATATCTGGCAATCCTCAAGTCAATATCCATTGGATTAATGCTAGTGTCTGGTTGCTTTTAGAAGAAACAAACTGAAACTATTGAGCAGATTGGTCATTCATGAGTAGGAAATAATTTGAATGTGTCATAAACAATTTCTTCACAGAATCTCTATCTATATCCATTATGTGTATACATACGAATACACAAATTCACCAAAAACATTTCATTTAACAACCATATGTTACAAAGTCTAGTACACAGGGGTAAAAGTCACTGGGATAAGATTGTATAATCAAAAGAGGAAGAAACCTTTGAAAGTGGAGCAACATTTGTGCATGCACAAACTTATTTTGTGTGTTATGTCAACTATCCTACCATTTCACAAGGAACTGTGATTTTTTAATGTTAGTCCAAGATACTGTTATTTCCATAGTATGAAAAATTATCTACAGGGTCTCCAGGTAGTAGGCAGCTAGGTGGCACAGTGGATAAAGTGCACAGTGTGGAGTCAGAAAAACTGAGTTCAAATCTGGCCTCATGCACTTTCTAGCTGTGTGACCCTGGGCAAGTCACTTAACACCATTTGCTTCAATTTCCTCATCTTTAAAATGAGCTAGAGAAGGAAATGGCAAACTACTACAGTTTCTGTGCCAAGAAAACCCCAAATGGGGTTGAATACATGACTCAATCAACTGAAAAACTCCAGGTAGTATAGTGGATAAAGGACTACATCTGGAATCAGGACGACCTGTGTTCAGACACTGGCCTCAGACACAAACTAGCTGTGTGATTCCATATAAGTCATTTAACCCTGTTTACCTCAGTTTCTTCATCTGTAAAATGAGTTGGAGAAGGAAAGGGCAAACTACTCCAGTATCTTTGCCAAGAAAACCACAAAATGGGTCACAAAGAGTTGGACATGACTGAAACAAGTGAACAGCAAACAACAACAATCTTAACTGACGTTATAAGTTATGTGGACTTTGTAGGTTCAGGGGAGTTCAAATGCAGCTTCAGATACTTATTAGCTATGTGACCGTGGGCAAGACACTTAACTTTTGCCTGCCTCAATTTTGTCAGTGGCAAAATGGAGACCTACATCCCAGGACTGTTATGAAGATTAAATGAAGCATATTTGTAAAATGCTTAGCCTAGTACTTTGCACATAGTAGGTGCTTCACAACTTATTCTTGTACCTTCTATTTGTAGAGAGCTGCCCAAAGCACTCAGAGCATAAGTGATTTTCCCAGACTAAGGGCCTGAACATGTCAGTGGTAGACCTTGGAAATCCAGGTCTTACGGATTGAGGCCAGTTCTCTATCCATTTTCCACATTCTATGATAAATCATGGTAAACATATTTTATGTTTATGCCCCAAATATACAAAAGAACAGCAAAGAAACATCAAGGATGTGTGTTAAAAAGTAAGGAGATCAGTACAGCCTTCTCAACTAGTCATAATTGGAGCTGAGCCTTACAAGATATTACAAAGGTATTATACCCAAGTCAAAGAGAAAATATTATAAGCACCCAGAAAGAAACAATTCAAGTATTGTGGAAGCACAATCAGGATAACACAAGATTTAGCTGCTTCTACATTAAGGGACTGCAGGGCTTGGAATATGATATTCTGGAGGGCTAAGGAGATAGGATTACAGCCAAAAATCACCTACCCAGCAAAACTGAGTGTAATCCTACAGGGGAAAAATGGTCATTCAGTGAAATAGAGGACTTTCAAGCATTCTTGATGAAAAGACCAGAGCTGAATAGAAAATTTGATTTTCAAATACAAGACTCAAGTGGAACATGAAGAGGTAAACAGGAAGGTGAAAATCATAAGAGACTTATTATTGTTGAACTGTTTACATTCCTGCATGGAAAGATGATATCTGTAACTCATGAGACATTTGTCAATTATATGTACGCCTATATAGATATAGATAGATAGATAGAGGACACAGGGTGAGTTGAAAATGAAGGGGTCATATCTGGAGAATAAAATTAAGGGGTGAGAGAGGATTATACTAAGAGAAGGAGAAAGGGAGAGGTAGAAAGGGGTATATTATCTTGCAAAAAAACAGAAAAGAAAAGGCTCTTACAGTGGAGGGGAAATGGGGAAGGTGAAAGGGAATGAGTGAATCTTATTCTCATAGGATTTGACTTAAGGAGGGAATAACATACACACTCAACTGCGTATGGAAATCTGTCTTACCCTACAGGAAAATGGGGGGAGGGAAGGGGACAAAAGAGTAGGAGGATGATAGAGAGGAGGGCAGATTGGAAAAGGGGGTAATCAGAAGTAAATACTTCTGAGGAGGGACAGGGTCAAAAGAAAGAATAGAAAAAATGGGGGGTGGGATAGGACTAAGGGAAATAGAGTTAGTTTCTCACAGCATGTCTACTATGGAAGTGTTTTGCATAACTGCACATATATAACCTATATTTAGTTGCTTGCCTTATCAATGAGGGTAGGTGGGGAGGGAGGAAGGGAGAAAATTTGGAACCCAAAGTTTTAAAAACACATGTTTAAAAAAAATGTTTTCACATGCAACTGGGAAATAAGAAATACAGGAATAGTGGTACAGAAATCCGTCTTGCCCTACAGGAAAATTGAAGGGGAAGGGGATAAGAGAAGGGGGGGAGAGATCGAAGGGAAGGCAGACTAGGGGAAGGGGTGTTCAGAATGCATGCCATCTTGGGGTGGGGGGAGGGGCGAGATGGGGTGAAAATTTGAACTCAAAATCTTGTGGAAGTAAATGTTGAAAGCAAAAAATAAATAAATAAAATTACCATATTAAAAAAAAAACATAGGTATTATAAGAATTCAAGATGAGAAAAGAAAGCATAGAAGGCATGAAGGGACAGCCTGTATGTATCCTGGCATAGACTGAAGAGTATGATGGGGAAGCAATATAAAATCAGTCTAGAATCATGTTTGAGCCACATTGTAAAGAATTTTAGTTATGAAAGAGAAGAGTTTGCATCCTAACCTAGATGCAATAAAGAACAAGGAAAGCACATTAAGCAGCGAAATGTCAAGGTAGTGAAGGTATATATTTTAAGACTTAGAGACAATAGACATTCATGTAACAGAAATTCAGCCTCTCTGTGATTCCCTTTTGGACCCTATTTCCAAGTTTTCCATGATACTCATGTCTCCTCTATACTTTGTTGATGTACATTTCATTGAGTCATGGGCAAAAATCTGGGGGTTATGGAGTAGCCTGTTTTTAAAAGTCCTATAACTCAATATGACCTATGTGTACTTGTAACAAGGCAAAAAAAAAAAGATTCAAGAGTTCAAAGTGTTATAATTTGTATATTTGGATTACATCGTGATTAAAAGATTTGTTCCTGGCTGAATATAAACAGGAAGATTCTCATACTTTCATCCTTTTGAGAAGTGACAGTATATTTAAACGATTTTTGTCTGTGCTTATCTCAATACTTACATAATGACTAATTTCTTTGTGTGATCAACTCAGAACAGCCTCATATTTTTTTTAAATCACTCTAACTGTAAAGCTATTCATGCACTATATTCTCTATTACTGTAAAATAGCTCATAAACCTCAATCTTAAATTAGACAGAGAATTAATAAATCACTTGAAATAAACTCATCATGTTGAACTTTCTTAATTTTTTGGCATATGCATTCAAGGTAAAAAAGAAAGCACTAAGTTATAGCTCAATTCACTTTGAGACTCAGTGAAAAAAAAAAGGTAATTGTTTTCTGTGCTCCATCACCGATATATCACAGTATTTACTATACACAACAGCTGGACAGCCTTTCCATCACTAGAAATCAGACAGTACTTATATAAGAACAGACATTTCTTCATGTTCTCATCTTTCTTGAATGTTTCAAAGCAATAGTTATAGATTTATGTAAAAATACTTAAACATACCTTGGGAAACCTAAATATAGTTACTAGAAATTTTTTCATAATTTCTTAAAAGAGGTTCATTATAGTACTTTGGTTGAGAGATCAACTGGATACAACAGCGCAAGGATTAGGTCAAATTTTGAACTTATCCCAATTACAAAGAAAGTGTAGAATGGGGAATTAAATCTGCCACTCACTACCTTGGACAAGTCAATTAACTTCATTGGACCTCATTTTTCTGAAATATATAATGTGGTTGGACTCATGGTAGCTAGGGTTCCTTCTAATTCTAGATTTATGATTTTTTTAGTTGACTGCACTTGGCTATTTGGAGATTGGTCAACAGTAGCTGGAAAATAAAACCAAAGAAATCAAAGCTCATTTTGTAGGTGTAATGCAGGTCATTGAAATTATCCCAACCTCATATAACCATCATGCTTATTCTTTTCAAAATATAGGCAGTATAAAATGACATGAACTGAACTTTGAGGGAAGCTAGGGGTTCTCTGAGGCAGTAGGGAGAAGGAAGTCTATTTTAGGCAAAGGAGACAGCTTGTGCAAAACTACTGATTTGGGAGATGGAATATGTACTGCGTATAGAAAATTGCAAGCTTTGATCAGATATGAAAATTTCTTATCATATTATTTCCCTCCATACTTCCCTTCCCCCCCCCCCACTTTTCTGAGAAGGGCCACTGCAATTATTGTTGTGCTGCTGTATTAAGAGGTTGCATTAAGAACTAATAGATTCTGAACCTGATGTGCATGTATGTGTGTAGGGTGGGATGGGGAGGGGTGGTTGACACTGGATATTCTCTCTCAGCAGATACTGAGAGAAAGATTTGATTTTTCTTTCTTTGCAATTTAAAATTTAATCACCATATGGATGATTCCAGAAAAGTACTCTACTGCCATACATTCCATACAAGCTGAATTTCTGGATTGTTTTTTAGGTGCTATATTTAAATGAAGCCTTTATATGAGAAGTAACATGAGTGAGAGGCCTCTGATGAAGTTTTAAATGATTTCCAAGCTCCCTGTATTTCATATACATTGTCTTAGATCTATGTCTATTGGCACAAATTACTAGTATTCTAAAAATATCTACCTGGTTTAATTTTCTCTATTAGTACTGGGGCAATACATTTGTTCTTTTTAAATTGATTTTTATTAATATATTGTGTTTACATCATCTAGATTTTAACCTGTCTTACTCCCCTTTTCTTCTCCCAGAAAGTCATTTCTTATAGGAAAACAAACCATAACCAAACTAATTCAGTGAGACTATAAAATGACTACTTGTTCTATACCTATAGAACCACCTTCCCACTCCTCTACCCCTGATACACCAGTGTAATATCTATAAAGAAAAGGAAATCTATATATGTGTAACTGTTAGAAACCAAGTTCTTGTTTTCACTCTTTTTACATTTTTATATTACTTTTTTTTTATAGTTACTATAGCCAAGCTACCAAAATCCAGTCATTCTTTTAAAGAATGACTTTGCCCATCTGTCATCTGGGATTATTATGCATAACTTGCCTTAGTAGCAGTGTAGCCAGAGTTATAAACTGTAAGTGACAAAATCATGTTAACAGACCTTGAAAGCAGCAACAAACTTTGATGTACTAGCTCACTCCTAAGTGATATTATGAGATTTGGGTTTCAAAAGGATATTGCTGAAGATCAGCAGATGAGGAGTTGGGAGGGGCACAGTAATTATAAAATTAAATCCCCTCCTTAGTGATACTAATAACTTCTGAAGTGCTAGATTTATACAGTAAATGTGCAGCTTGTAGGTATTACGACATTCTTTTACAGTATGTAGTCACGGGTGCCCTTCAAACAGTAAATGGAAAGAGATATATTTGAATCTTTCCATTGAGCATGTGGTGGATATAAGTACCACCCTCCAGCATGTTGTCAAGGGTGACATCACAATATAGTATATTATAATACAATAAACATTGATTAAGTGCCTGCTATGTGCCAGCCACTGTACCGCATAGTGGGGATACAAATAGAAAAGTGAGATAATCTCTACTCTGAAGGAGCTTACAATTTAATGGGGGAAGATACAAAAGGATACAAAAAAGAGGGGTGAGAGAGAGAGTTGAAAAAGGTGGGGGTATGATTGATGATGTTGGAGTAGAATCCAAGGAGTGCAGCTGGTGAGAAATGAAGAGCTGGCTTGGTTCTGAGCCTTGTTAATATGGAGGCTTTGGGAGGAGTTTCTTGCTCAGCCCTCCAGTCCTCCAATCAGGGGTACCTGATTGGAGTACCAAAAGTTGTACAATCTCCATGGTGGTGAGTTTCCTGGTGATGAGCTTTTCCTGGGTAGTCTGGGGCATGTTGATGGTAGAGTTAAACCCAAGAGATGCAGGTGGTGGGAAAGATGCACAAGATTACCATGAAAGAAAGACATAATTAAGGGATTGTATAAAAACAAAATAGTGGGTCAGCTGCATATCAAGAGTGAACAGAGTGCCTTGTACCTCTAGGCTAATAAAAAGAAAGGCTTCCAGCCTGCTGCATGGAGTTGCTGTGGAAGATTTATGGGAAAACCTAGGCAAGCATAGAGATGAGAGGGCATAGAGGGGACATGATATGTATCATCACTGAGTGAAATTACCACACCAGTGAAGTTACAGATCCATCAAATAAGTATTGATTGTATGCTCCATCTACCCAATAAGATTGGACATTCTTTATAACAAGACCATGATGTACACGTTCTTTGTATTTCTCAACCCCTGGAATGCTTAGCACATAAATCAATAAATTTTGGCCAACAAATTGTTCTCTATTGATATTATCACAATTTGTCTATTTGGTCACCACATTTTAATTTTTTAATTTTTTTAAATTAAAAAAAATTTTTTTATTTTTAGGCAGTTGGGGTTGGGGTTAAGTGAGCTCCCAGGGTCACACAGCTAGTAAGTGTCAAGGGTTTGGTCTGATGCTGGATTTGAACTCAGGTCCCCCTGACTTCAGGGCCGGTGCTCTATCCACTGCGCCACCTACTTGCCCTGGTCACCACATTTAAAAAAAAAAATAACCATTAGTATGGGTAGGAATATGGCAACTCAGTATCTATATTGGCTTTTCAATCAACATTTTAATAAATATGACCACTTCTCTTAGTAATCTTATAGTGTTTCCCCTCTATTAATTTCTTCTATTTCTCATGGACATACCCTTCCCAGATCTTTCTAGGAGCCTCTGATTTTTTTTCCCTTTAGCCTTTCCTCAAAAATCTTATCAATCATGACTTTGACTGACATTTCTACATTGATGAACCAAGTATGCCCCTCTCCTTCCTCATCCGCCTGCCTCTTTCTTCACTTTATAATATGCCACTGTCATCTCAAACTTCTTATTTCTTCTTTAGGGTTCTTTCTATCTTATTCCCCTCTGTAACATTGTTGGAGACACTACCAATTTCTCTGTCTCGCTGCCCATGCTCAACATAGGCATATGTTCTGTTCAAAAATGCTACATAATGCATCAAACTTACTTGTTCCCCCCTTAAACACAGTGTGTAGCACAACACAGTGCTTAATAAATATTTATTGATTAATTTCTGAAAAGATTTGCAATATTCTGACAAATTTATAATTTATTAAATGGACTGCAGAAAAGAAATTGCAGTAAGGTGTGTCTCAAAGATAATATTTCCAATGCCTCTGTTTTGAGCCAAGGAGAATGAGCAAAAGAGCAGCCAGTACTGGGAAGCATGGCTAAGGAGGTTCTGTCAACCGGGGGAAGCCAAGTTTCAGTAAGAGCTAGTAAATGGAAGGAGTGGGAGAGGAAAAGATTTAAGATGAGGGGAAGTTTGTTGCCTATGTAACAGAAATTCCAGAAGGCACAGTGGAAGGTCTCGGTGCAGTTAGGCTGACTCTATCATCCTGAGATTTCTTCCAGTTACTGTTACATATAAGCCCATGGTAATGCTTATAATCAGAGTGACAACTCATAAGGTCAACAAACAATTAACAGGACTACAAATAATTAAATTGATGTAGTTCAGTTATTTTCATTATTAAGAAAAGAAAATCATAGAACTAATTCACTGACCAAAGAATCATTGAATTTAATGACTGACTATTATAAGTCTTGGGGGGAAAGTGAAGCCTTGATTTAAAATTCTTCTTATTTGTGTCTTCTTTTGTTATATTTTTATTTGCCCATCATATTTAGGCCAAATCTAAATGCTATGGATAAACCAGAATACAGCTGGCTCAACTGATTTTGGGAACATTTAGGACTAATATTAATTAATTCAATAGATATTTGTTGAGAACATAAAAGGTGCACAATATTGAATAGGGCCTTAATGGAGAAGGTGGAGTGAAAGTACAATGAAGAATAAAACAAATTCCTGTGCTCAAGAAGCTGACCTATTTGTTCCTTACACATAACATTCTTTCTCTCATGTCTTTGCCTTTGCTTGGTCTACCATGCCTGCTTTCTTCACCTGTACTCTTAAAATCTCTAGCTTCATTCAAAACTCAGGTCAAATGCCATGTCCTACGAGAGGCCTTTCATGATTCCCTCTTCTCACTCTAGTTTATAGTTCTCTGTCACCGTTCCCCACCCAAATGACTTAGTGGGAGTACTCAGGAGTGATGCTTTAGTTTTGAACCTGGGTGATTGAGAGAACAATGATACTATCAACAGATTTATAGAAGTCAAGTTCACTTTGAGTGATGTTGAGTTGGAGGTATTTCCAGAAAACTTGGGAGGTAGTAGTGGGGATACCCAACATGCAGTTGAAAATGGGAGACTTAAGTGAAGAGAAGAAGTTAAAATTGGAAATGTAGTTTGGAGGTTAGGCAGCTGAGTGGCTCAGTGGATAGAGTGCTGGGCCTAGAGTCAGGAAGACCTGAGTTCAAATTTGGCTTCAGACATTTAGTAGTTGTGGGAGTCTGGGCAAGTCACTTCACTTTTGTTTGCCTTAATCCACTGCAGAAAGAAATGACAAATCATTCCAGTATTTTAGGCAAGAAAACCCCATGAACAGTCGTGGCATGCCATAGTCCACAGGGTCATGATGAATTAAACACAACTAAATAAAAACAAGATTGGAGGTTCCCACAATAACCAAAAGTGATGAAGGCAAGGATGTAGGCAAGATTTCCTCAAAAAAGAGTGTATAGACTACAGAAAGAAAAGTACTATAAGTACTTCTGGTGACTCTTTTGTGGAGAGAGAGAAGGAAGAGGAACTTTCAAGTAAACAGTTGTATGGTCAAAAAAGAAGCCAAGAGAAGAGAGTTTCAATAAGGGGATAGTCAACAGTGTCAAATACTGCAGAGATTCCAAGGAAGACTTCAACTAAGAAAGTCCTAATGCACTATAATCAGAAATTCAATGTGATCTGTAGGTTACCAATTTTAATAATGTGGTGGGAGGCAGGAGTCAGATTACATATGCTTCAGCAGTGAGATGAGAAAGTACAAGCATGGAATGTATGCTACTCTTTTTTTATAAGTTTGTTTAATGAAAAGATTTTTTTTTAAAGGAAGATGGCTTTAGGGAGTAGTAGGGTAGACAAGTTTATTTTTATCAGAGCAGGAGAGACTTAAATATGGTTGTTGATAAAGGGAAGGAAGCAATAAAGGGAAAGAGTTGGAAGGTAGAAGGATAAAATTGCAGAACCCTAGGATATTAAATTCCCTTTGAGATCATCATTCTAATCTAACTCTCTTCTACAGGTGGAATTGGAATTAGCCTTGGAAATAAGGACTAATGCCTAGTCTTCTAAGTTGGGAGGCAAAAATAAAAATCTGAAACCACTTTGGCATAGAGAGAATAGTACAAAGATGAACCCTGGAATTGCAGTCAAAAGATTTGTGTTCAAAATCAAATTCAAAGTGGCTTTGCCATCTACTACATATGAGACACTGAAAGACCATGCCCAGTAGTGAATAAAAAGGTAGGGGTGGACTTGTTAGGACTTGGGTTCTAGTCACACCTCTGACAATGTGACTTAGCAACACACTTGGCAAAGTGACCCTGGATAAATCACTCAGTCTCTTAGTGCTCTAGATGTATCTGCGCAAGTCAAGGGAGTTTCTTCACAGTAAATTTTCTATATAAATTTGAAATCTATATCAAAATTGATTTCTATATCAATCTATATCAAAAATGAAATCAGAGATCTAGTACAAAAAAAAGTTATTTTTGTCTCGAACTGGGCACTATTGTAGAAAGAATGATTTTCTGTTTCTGGATTGCAATTTCTATAGTTTACCAAAGTCCTAGTAAGGTATACCTGAAAGGCTCAGTGTTAGACATTTTTTGCTGGGCAAATAATTCCCAATAGAATCTTTTTGTTTTCTTTCCCTTCCGGAATGGGAAATACTAGTTTTTAGCCACAGGATTTAATTTAATTTAATTGTGATATCTGTATTTTGGCACAATGGCCAGAAACCTTTGGGAAATGGATGCATTTTATGCCGACCTAATAAATAAAGACTATATAGCCTTTGCTTTGAAATTCCCTGCTTACCTAAGAAGGGTTTCATAGATTGGCCTCTGGGGTACACTGAGAAATTTAAATTTTTAAGCAAACTATCCATGATATTATGACAATTTGGCCCCCTGGTTGTCTGATTATGCATTTCCCCCAGCTGTTGGCACTGTCTTGCACTCACACATTACTCTAAGATGCAGTCTATAAATTATGCAACATTCTTAACCTTGGCTTATAGTGGTATGTACACATAGTTAGCTTTATTTTAGTCCTCAAGCTGAATTGCCACGAGGTCATCAAAAACCTGGTTTCACTGTTAAAAGATATGGTTTACTCACTAACAAAATTCTTTCATTCCACATGATCAGGACAAGGTAGTGATATTGAAACATGAAAAATAAAGCCTAGGAAACAAGGTTAATTCTTATTGAGCCAAATGAAGAAATTAAGTATATTGTTAAGATGAACATAGAAAATGTTTACTGAATTTAATCTAATGGGGTTGGGGAGAAAAGACTGTAATTAACATTCTGCAGAAATCATGAGGTTCATAACTTGATAACTAATAAAAGTAGGGCAGATGCCAAATTCCTCAAACTGTAGTTTCATATAGTCTAACCAATTTCACATAATGCTAAAACCTTACCCAATGGCATCAGAAAGAAATGTTTGGCACAACAAAATTATTTTCATGAAAGATAGTGAGAGAAGAAGTGAAGTTTGGAATTCTACTCTCACCTTGTTATTAACTAGCTGAGGGATCTTTGACAACTCACTTAAATGTTCTGGGATTTACTTTTTTTCTCATCCATAAAATGAAAAGTTTGAACTAATTCTGTTTCAATATCCATTGTATCTCTTCACTTATGAGTCTATAGAAATCAGTCAATAGTGGCTATGTTTCTTTGATTGGGTTGTAGCAAATTCTATAAAGCAAATAATCTTTTACAATGTTTTATTACACATTTTATTACCTTTATTCAACTCAATTAAAAAAGTTGAAAAAGCAATATAATTATTTCCTAAGTAGTTCATTCCTTTTTTTCAAATTAGAAAAATGTATCATCTTACTTCTAACCTCTTTCATCCTTAGGTTACTCACCTATGAAAAGAACAATACTTGTACAACACATGTCACTTGGTATGTGGGAGCAAAGTACTTTTTAAAAGCCTAAAGCTCAATATAAGTGTGTGTGCTTATTTATTTATTTTTATTGACTTGATCTGTAAGTTCATGGCATAGGGAATTCCTTAGAAGGATATTCTCCATGCCAATGCAGATCCCACCAGCTCAGTAAGTTGTAGTCTTAACTTAGAGAATGTTACCTGAGGGCCCTCAGAGGTTTATTGACTTGCTCACAGTAATACAGCTAGTATGGGGCAGAGAGTAGGATTTGAACTCAGGTTTTTCTTTGCTGTCTCTCATCTGTGATTACTATTCTGTCAAAGGAAAATGTTGGACTAGATGAGTATTAAAGCCCCTCCTGGCTCTACAATTTAATTTTTAAAAGGTCATTATCATTTTTCTCTGTATCTGGGCAGTTCTTTTATACCAAATTGTAGATAGACTGACACTTTGCAAATGGCCTTCTGGTTTCTGCATATGATTCTTAATATGATATTTTTAAACAAAATTTTGCTACAACTAGAAACTGGATTAGAGTTGGTTAAAATTGTGTGTGTGTGTGTGTGTGTGTGTAGACAGACAGAAAGACACACACACACACACACACACACACACACACACACACACCATGTACACCCCCATTTCACCAAAACTTTTGGGACATGCTTTATGTTTTTATTATACCCACATATCCTTGTGTGTGTGTGTTGTGTGTTCTAATTTATTGTACCATTTCTTTATATGGCATCTGAAAGATGGTATCATTGTTTAAATTAGCTGAGTCAGGAAAACATTTTTTTTCCAATAACTTTTGGTAAAGTTGGAATCTTAACTTTAGAACTTTTATAGTTCCATGCATCGTAAGATACACAAAAACTGTTTCTCCAGCATTTCTGTAGCCTCAGAAAGCCTGGAAAGGAACTTCCTAAATCACCTTTTAGATGTTCTGGAAAATGTAGATGATAAAAATCAATTTTCCATTTCTAAAAAGTGCAGATCTTTTTTGTTTCCTGGCATATAATTGAAAAATGTTTGCCACCTATACTTTAATCTTTTAAATGGTTTATGCTGTTTTAGTTTTGTTATTCTCACAAAAGTCCAATGTGCAAAGACTCGATATTTTCTCCCAAGGCTGGAAATCCTTTTTATACTTTTTTTTTGCAAAGAAAGGATTTCTCAATCAACATATAGTCCATGAAGGATTTTGTAACAAATCCTTTTTCATACTTCAGTGGTTTAAAAAGTCATTTTAAGGGTGGCTCAAGGGAATAAATGAGTATATCTAGTTTATTAGGGAAAAGTCCAAGTAAAATTTGTTCTAATGTAAATCAATGTCTACTAGAAAGCAAAATGTCAGATAAGCTGGCATAGTAAATTATAAACCTGACAAACTTCTGGAGAATTCCATTTTGCACAATCCTTTGCCCACACATAATGTACACTTGTTTATAACCTACTTCTCTTTCCCCCCATTCACTGAAACCTTCCGCCTCTCTCATTTGGACATCACAATTTTTGATGGGGCCCAAAATTGACCATAAAAGGGATCGTAAGCTCCTTAGCATAGGATAAGCAGAAAAGGGATTCAACAGCATTAATACAGCCAAGATCAGCATATTTATGTGCTGACATTTCAAATGATTTATATGCTTATCAGACTGCTCAATAAAATAACTCATAATTACCAAGCCCATTGACACATGAAAAGGTACTAATCTTCCTATTTTTCTGACACAGACAAATTCTCTTTTAAAGGAACACATTAGCCAGGAACTTTTCAAGGGCTAAAAGCTAAAGGTCTTTTTCATCCTGGAATTTTTAGAAAATAATCAATTTAAACAGTGCTTCTACAAAAGCAAAAAAAAAATTTAAAAAGCCTTTTCTTAACTGCTTTCATGCAGTTCTCCATCTCTCCTATATTTTGCAGAGATTACTTTATTTGGCTATTCATTGTTCCCAACATCTACTCAAAATGTAGGCCTTCTTACCACTCTGATCAACCATGAGAGTTAAGTTTTTATTATTCCTTATAGTCTTTAGCACTTTATAAAGCACACTAAGGGTTTGGTCTTTATCCCACCTGAGTCTTACTAACATGCATGTCACCTTACAGAAGCTTAGTCATAGTTCATACTGAGAGTCCTTTGTGTAATAAGTTCCTTTAATCTGAGAAAATATCACATACCTTTATTAGTTAAATTGAGGTTCAACAAAGCCTGAGATAGTAAAGATAATTAGCAGGGCAGGTTGATCCCAAGTATAAAAAAGATCAGGAGCACCAGCCATCAAAGAGCTATTGGTCAGGATTAAAGCAGGCAGCTAGGGATGATATTACTAGAGGAAGAAAGGCTGAGAGGGAGTTTATAGGAGAATAATCAGAAATGGGGACTTGAGACAGCACCATCCAATCAGGAAGTAAGTAGCAGATCCTGAGTTTAATGGAGAAATATCCTAGAGGCTGGCACACCAGGCAAGGGATGGTGCATAGTGGGAGCTATGGAGGCATATCAGGCTCAAGGATAAGGATCTCACAAATGGATTATTCGATTCTCTTACAGGTATCCTTTATTCGGTTAGAGTATGTTTGCCACACTCAGCCTGTTACTATCCTTAATACCTATAGCTCTTGCAGAAGGACTATAATAAAAGATAGACATATTACTTGTTGCTGATTTTAAATCATGAAAGACAAAGCATGAAACTGAATATTGCATACTTATAATGACCAATCCTGGTCCCAGGGGAGAGCTGAAAAAATGTACCTGTCTCTCTTCACTGCAAAGGTGGAGCACTATGAAAGTGGATTATTGCATGTACTGTAAGACATGATTAATATATTGGTTGGGTTTGCTGGATTGTTTTTTAGTTTTTCTTTTGAGGTCTAATGAAAGAGACAGCTCATTAAGTAGCAGAGGGATGAAGGATATATTTGGACACTGCTGAAGTAGAAGTCAAATAAGAAATGATCATTTCCTTTAAGGAGGTTAAAGGCAGAATAAGATGTAAGAACTAGATAAGAATAAATATTTATAATACAAGTTAGAAAATGGTAAATTGAGGAAAAGAGAGGGCAAACCATGAATCCAGGAAGAAGAGATTGTTTATAGTCAAGTCAATAAGTATTTATTAATCACTTATTAAATGCCAGGCACTATGCCAAATGCTAGAGGTATAAAGAATGAAGGGAAAAAATGCCCTTGTCTTCAAGGAGTTAACGTTCTAATGGGGAAGACAACATTCACATGAGTATGCATGTACAAGACATATACAGAAAAAATTGGAGGCAGTCTCAGAGGTATTAACAGGGAGTGAGGATGGGGAATTGGGTGGGGAGTGACCAGGAAAGACCTTTTGAAGAAGGGGGGTTTTGAGCTGAGGCTTGAAGGAAGCCAGGAGGCAGAGGTAAAGAGGGAAAGTATTCCAAGAATGGGGGACAGTCAGTGAAAAAGACACAGAGTTGGCAGATGGGGTGCTGCACAAGGAGAGCATGAAAGCCAGTGTCAATGAGTTATAGTTTTCTGGTGTATTATTGGAACACCAGGTAAATGGAATCTATGTTACATTCCAAAGTTCTGGTGATTTCCTCCACAAAAATAGGACTTTTGCTTCCTCCCTTAGTTTTAGCTTTGGATTCTGAATGTGTCCTTCACAGCTTTGCCTACAATCCACCTGTCAACTGGTTTAGCTCCAACATTTACGAGGACACCTAGCCAGGCTTCCAAAGCTTCATATTTCTTATAAAAATAAAACTTAGTGGTCATGGATAATAGTGAAGTCTAAACTTGTAAAAATTTATCTTATTTAAAGGCCAAAGTATATTGAAGTAAACCTTTATTTTTAATTGGAAAAAGCTAGATGTCTATGCTGGTAACCAGTTATTCTCTCATGCTGTATCTGCCTCATCGATTCTCCATCTGCTCCCAGATTTCATCCAAAAACATGTTTTTCTCCTTTGTTTATACCTCATGCTTCCTCACTTTTCTTTACCCTCACATGTGCATTACATGAATTAACACTTTCATACTTCTAGCTCTAAGTCAACGTTGACTCCTGGATCTCTCACTGTCCTTTCTTTATCCCTCCTTTAGAGCACTGAACTTTATTTTATATTACAGATATTTGTATACTGCCTTATGTCCCTTAACTGTATTGCAAGCTGTTGAAATCTTGCATGATGTACTATTCCACTGTATATTCACTTTGTCCCAGGCCTTAACAAAGCTTCACACATAGTAGGTATTTTGTAGATGCTGAATTTGCTAAATTTACAATGCATAAAATTGTGTGTAAGGGAACATTTATCATGACATATGTATGCCATCATTTCCTGGAAAACTCTAGACTAATTGTTCTCATTTAATCCTAGTTACAGTCTGAGCTTGAAGTAGGAGGTTTGAAAGACATGACATGAGAGTATTGAGGAAGTGTTGCCATGGCATGGTTTCAACACAGAGATAATTCTGTTGGTTTTGAGAGGACGCCAACACAGGCTTTTTGTGCAAGTCTGGCTGGTCTCAACATTGAGAGTCCCTGGAGTTTCCTTACTATTCATCTCCTCCTTCAAAAGACAGTTTGGTGGAGTTGGAGGAGTTCTGCTTTTGGAATTAGAGGGCCTGGATTCTAATCCTGGCTCTGCTACTTACTGCCTGTGTGACCTTTGCTGAAACATTTCATGTCTTTAGGACTCATTTTCCTTATTGGCAAAATGAGTTAATTGGACCAGATGATATCTGAGGCAGACAGATAGATAGAAAGATAATTTATTAAGTGTTTACTATATTCCTGATCCTAAGCTAAGTACTAGGGATTAAAAGAGAAGAAAGCAAAACAGTTGCCACCAGTAAGGAGCTTATATTATATACTAATGGAGGAATGGGTGAAAAGTAATGATAAGGTAGCCAGTAATTAGGAGGAAAAGAAGTCTGCATAGTGCAATGGGGAATGGAGTATTAACAACTCTGAATCTAGGGATCCTATAACCCCTATGGTAGGTTAGGTGTTCTGGGGAGGGACATGTAGCTTTCATGTCAGATTTATGAATATTTGGGTGACATCTCTCACCATCCCCAAAGCTTTGGTCAATTGATGGATCTTCTACATTTTGAGTTTGCACCCACATAGACAATTGACCCCCTATCTGTAGCTTCTGTGTTACAAATCTCTACTGTCTTCAAAGATTTCTTGAAAGTTTCATGGGGTGTGGTAAGAGTTTGGTTACCCAAAATTCTTGGGGCTTATTGTATGTCTGGATGCAAGTCCAGAAAGGAACTTTAATCTTAAAGAACCAGAATTGTTGAACTCCATTTATTTTATGTGTAACTCAGCATTTCCATGAAAGATAAAACTGAGGAGAGGGTAGCCACTGTGGTTTGAAGTTCACTTTCAAAAAAAATTCTCAAATTGAAAATCAAGCCTCTGACTATAAAAATGAAGTAGAGACTTTGTAATTATACAATTGATTTGGCCAATATACATACTCAAACCAGATGATCCCAATCCCAAAACATTTTTTTTTTGCAATACCAGTTGATTAAATGTTTCATGCACATAGATTTTCTTAATAGAGAAATTATTTTTATTTCACTTTTCCATCAGTATGGATATAAATTCATAGGAAAGTAATGTATAAATTGAAAAGAATAAATACAATGTTGGAAGGGATTTTTCATAAGCACATAGATTAGGGCAACGCCCATTTTTAGCTTATTATAATTGCTTAAAATTATGATTCTAGGGGCAGTTAGGTAGCAAAGAGGATAGAGTACTGGCCCTGGAGTCAGGAGGACCTCAGTTCAAATTTGGCCTCAGACACTTGACACTTATTAGCTATGTGATCCTGGGTGAGTCACTTAACCCCATTGCCTAGCTCCCCCTCCCCCCAAAAACTGATGATTCTAGTTCATAACAATGTTAACATTTCTGCAGGCTGTGAGATACTATAGACTGAAAACCACTGAGGCCTGAATAAGATAGATATATTTTGATTGTATTTCTTTCCTTTTCTTAGCAGATCAATCTCAGAATAAAATGCAAGATTTTCAAATAAGCTTGTTGATCTTCAACAAATTACTGAAACATTCTTTTAATGCTTATACTGGGATAGTGTAGCACACTGCAGTACATAACCAGTGAGTGACTCTAAAGAACATGAGCAAAAGATGCCATAAAGACAATATATGCTAGGAAAATAAAATAGCATCTAGAGAGTGCTAATTCCATTTCAAAATAATCCTAACTGATAGGAAGCTCTTCTTTATGTTGAATTGAAAGCTGTCCCTCTGTGATTACTCACTCACTTAACCCTTCTTCATCACCAGGGCTTTTAGTTTTACCTTCTGGATTTAAGCATAACAAGTCTCATTTCTTCATGGGAACCATTTATAGTAGCTTCTGTCCTTGTAGATATCCAAGAAAGTTGAATCCACTTCCCTTGGACTCTTCTTTGATGCTTAGTTATCTTCAATATCTTCCAAACTTTTAAGGAGGCTCATTTGCTATATTGAACTTAGGTATTTGGCCACAGTAATAGCTAATTGTGATATTTACTAAATTGAAGTGGGGGTATTTAAGTCACCCCTGAGACTTTTCTCCATACAGCACACCAAAATCCCAATTCCTGAGGTACCCCTTTTAACTTGCAATTTATCAAAGTCTTGTCTGTTCTTGCTCAGTCAACAGTCAGTCAGTCAAAAATCTTACTATGTGCCAGGCACTGTACTAAGAGGTAGGGATACACAGAAAAGCAAAAACATGGTCCCAGTTTTCAAGGAGCTCACGTTGTAATTGGTGAGATGGAAAAAAAAACCCAAAACCACAAAACAAAAAAAGCACATCGATATATAAAAGATAAACAGTGTTAATGGAAGGTAATATCAGAGGGAAAGTATTATGCAAATTCTCTACATCTTTCTTAGTGTTTTTCATCTTTGCATCTTTCAACTATTTTGTATCTTTAGGTCTGCATTTTGGTATCTTTGAATAGCCTTTGCTTTGTAATTATGTAATAAACTCATGCAATATTTGATACTGTAGATGTATATGCCATATTTCCCCCTTGACTACAAGCTATGTAACTTTTCTTAATTTTTTATCCCTCCTTGTTTATATTTAGTTCTATATTTAGTAAGTGTTTAATAAGTGTTTTTCAAATTGAAGTAAAAAATACTTGTGTTGGACAGCTCCAGACCTCTCAGTGATGAATTAGACCTGGAAGGAAACTTAGAAGACCTTAAAGGTCATCTAGACTCTTTACCACTTTACACCTGAAAAAATGGAAGATCTGAGAATGTAAATGATAGCCCAGGCCTTACAGACAGCAAATAGCAGAACCAAGTTAGAACACAGGACATCTAACTCTAAAAACCATGTTCTTTTAAAAAAATATTATTATACCATGACACATTGTTAAAGCTATTCAGATGTCTGCTCATCACTATTGATTTTGGCCAGGTAAAGTTACTAAAGGATCACATAAGAAGAATCTCAAAAATAACCTGCAGAAAAAAAATAAAGAATTTTTGGAAAAAGTCTATAAAAGTCAGTCTGTTTTATGATTTAATAAGCTGGCCCAGCCTAGGAAAGTATGAGCAGTCAATCATCTGTCTTCACAGTTTTCACTTTCATTGGTTTAATCATTTGTTTCCTTTTGGATAGAAATGGTTCTTAGATGATGTTCTACGGTTAAGTGAGGAATGTCAAACTTAGTTTAGAAAATGGCTTCAGACAACTGAATTGTCTTTCAATTACTATACACTCCAGTGACTGTTGATGAAGCTGTGAACCAGTCTAGTCATTCTGGAAAGCAATTTGGAACTATGCCTCCAAAGTTGTCAAACAGTTCATAGTTTTTAATCCAACAATACCACAAGGCTATACCCCAAAGAGATCAGACAAAGAGGAAAAGGGGAAAATAATCTATATGTTATCATATATGTATATGTATACATATATGTACATATATATACATATATGTGTATATATTTCACAGCAGATATTTTCTGGTGCCAAAAATTGCAAGCTGAGGGGGTGCCCGTCAATTGGGAATGGTTGAACAAGTTATGGCATATGAATGTGATGGAATATTATTGTCCAATAAGAAATTATGAAAGTGATGGATTTTAGAGAAATCTGGGAAAGCTGGTATGAACTGATGCGAAGTGAACAATACCAGGAGAACAGTCTATACAGTAACAACATTCTTGTAAATACAAACAACTTTGAAATACTTAGGAACTCTGATCAACTCCATGACCAGTCATATTCCTAGAGGACTCTTGATGAAAATTGTTACCCACACACACATACTGTTAATAATAGCTAATAGCTAACATTTACAGAGTGCTTACTGTGTGCTAGGCACTGTGTTAAGCACTTTGCAATTATTATCTCATTTGACCCTCATAATAGTTCAGGGAGGTAGGTACTACTATTATCCACATTTGACAGATAAAGACATTGAGGCAAACAGAGGTTAAAATGAATTGCCCAGGGTCAAACAGATTTGAAACCAGATTTGAACTCAGGTCTTCCTGACTCTAGGCTCAGTGACATCCACTGCAATACCTAGCTGCTTATTATACATACATAAATATGTTTCATTCTCTATCACATATCATATGCATAAATCATATATAAATATATATATATGTGTGTATATGCAAACACAACCACCCCACATACATACACACAGATAAGCTTATATATAACATACATATAAATACATAGATGCACAAAATATATACACATGCATGTACCATATACATGTGCATATATGTATGTGTGTGCATATTATATATATATATTTATATATAATTATGTATATCTTTCTATCTATATACACACATACATGTGTGTGTGGTGGCCTATTTGGGATCTTGTTTTGCTTGGCTATACATGTTTGTGAGAGGAGTTTTATTTCTTTTCTTTCTCAATGGGGGCAAGGAGGAGGTATGAGGGAGAGAAGGCAAGTTTTCATTTATTGAAAAAAATAAAATTTCAAAATAATGGTGTAAGGAAGGAAGATTCAATAATGAATTCACTCAGCAGACATGTATCAAATACTTACTTTGTGTGATACACTATGCTCGGTATAGTTTGCCCTCATACTTAGAATGTGAAAGTTATTTCAAATCCATTGTTTTGGATACCATTGTACTATAAGGGAATGGTGGTCACCAATATATTCACCTTGTTCTTTAAAGTTTCTCAAATTATTATTTTGAGGAGAAATGCTAGATCTATTGGATTTAGTCCTTTCTTGAAAATTGAATGGACTAGCAGGATGTTAATTAGTGAGCCCCATTTCTGCTCTGGGTAAGGTATGCTAAAGCCCCACACCTGAGCGTGGGGCCCAGATTCCCAAGGAACTTCATGCTTAGTTAGTATAGGGTTTTTATCTCCCTCACTCCAAGTGTCCCCTGAATCAGAAAGCAGGAATTTCTGGAGCACTGAGGGAACCTCTAAGCCTCGAAACCTGATCTAATGTGTCTATAAAGGCCTTTATAGCTCATCTTGTTTCCCAATCTAGACTCTTAAAAAATCATGGAATACAAACTCTAAAAATAGCAAACCATGGCATACTTTTTAGTGTTTAGCCCACTGAGTTTGAAATGCTTTTTCTCCATCAGCAGAATGAATGTTATAGAAAAAAGAAAACAATTGTGAAAGCTGCTAGACTACTGTATGTTTTTTTAAAGGCCACTCTAAAAAGACTAAACTTAGTTCCTCTTTTTTTTAAGGCAATTGGGTTTAAGTGACTTGTCCAGGGTCACACAGCTAGTAAGTGTCAAGTGTTTGGTCTGAGGCCAGATTTGGACTCAGGTGCTCTTGACTCCTGACTTCAGGGCTGGTGCTCTATCCACTGCACCACCTAGCTGCCCTCCCCCTTTTCATATAAACTAAAATAATTGTAATGTTAGCTAGCCACAATGAGAATTACTCTAGGGATTTTTGAAAAAATAAATCATAATCTTGCCTGACATGTAGAATTTTAATGGCCTTTGAAATTTGTATAATATCTGTTATCTTTATTAGTGGACTTATCTTAATTCATGCCTTATTACATTTTGTGGCATTTTACAAGTCATCTTTCTGCTCAAGTTATCATATGAGAACAGGAAAATTCTGTAGCTTTCATAAGTTTCTCTACTTTATCCTTTTTTCCCTACCATCTCACAAGCAGAGTAACAAATCTGTTTATTTCCTTGACAGATACCATTTTTTTTACCCATAATAAATTTAGAAAACAAGCACCTTAAATTTTATTTTCACTACTGTTATTGATCAATGAGGAGGATGAGGTTATATCTACTTTGCTCATATTATTCCTTGATCTGTTTATGAGTAAATTTGAGCTCATCTTATTCTACCAGACAAATAAAATCATCTTGGTATATGTTAGAATGTTTTGAGATGAGCTGTGTTGACTAAAGGAGAAAAAGCGTTGGTTCAAGATGCTGCAAAACATGCCACCATCCTTCTAGTCAATGAGGTTTGAACTTTTGACTCCTCACTCTTCCTCATCCCACACATGTAATTGTCAAATCTCGTACTATATACTTTATCTCCACATTTCTCATATAAACCCCTTTCTTTCTACTCACAGCACATTTTATTTAGGCCATCATCACCAATTTTCCTTATTAATCTCCTTGCCTCAAGTCTTTCCCCCTCTTTAAATCCCATGCCAACACAGCTGCCAAATTGATATTTCTTAAATCCCATCTTGACCAGTTCACTTCCCCATGTAGAAATATGGCTTCCTCTTTGTCTTCAGGATCAAATATAAACTGCTGCTGGGCATTTAAAATTCTTCACAAACTGTCTACAGACTGTTTCTAAATACATGATACACTCTATTCCAATATACACCATATGGTTGAATCAACCTGAACTTCTTTTGGTTGCTTATTTTCCAGTCTCTGTTGGAATATTCCATCTCCCATCTCTGTGCCTTTCTTCAGATTGTGCTCTATCTAGAGTGTCGTCCTTTTTATCTCTGCTAGGTCCTTACCTAGCTTCCTTTAAGCTGCTCCTACACAAGATCTCTCCTGATCTTCCAAGATGCTAGTACCTAATCTTCTCTCATTAAAAAAATTACTCTTATCCTTTACTTACTTTGGTTATATAATGTGTGCATATACACACATGTATATGTGTGTATATATATGTATATTTTATATATATATATACATATATATATATACACACATATATATATAATTTATTGTAAAGTGAATTTGGGGCAAGGAGCATATGGTGTACTAAAAAGGGCATTGAAGTCAGAAGTTTGGGGTTCACATGTCAGATTAGAAGCTGTATGACTACAGGCAGATCACTTGTATTCTCTGAGTTTCAGTGCCTTAATCTAATGCTTTATCACAGAATGAAGGTTTTCCTTGATTTACAGTGGTTATGCCAGGAAAGTGAAAGTTCTGGCAAACCTAAATCTAAAGATTCTAAACAGAGGCTATTTAGTTCATTGTAATATCTGTGGCCTGAGGGACAGTCTAGTTAAATCGATGAAGGTTCATCCCTAGAATATGACCACCAAATGATTTCTTTTTTGGACCACAGGATCTCTTGAAACTTTCTTTTTTTAATTTTATTTTTAATTTATGGAATAAAATAAGCATTTCCATAACATAGTACAATGAAAAAGATGATTGAAACTGCATGACATGAAACTGCAAATCTACTATGCACAACTTGCTGTTCCTTTCAAATATACAACAAAATTATCACGTAAATTTCTTTTTTTCTTCCCTCCCCCCCACCCCTAGAGATGGCTACCATTAGACACAATGGCTTTAGTTTGTACTGATACAAATAGTACCTGCATCTGTAAAATCATAGATCTTTTGATGTATTGAAGAATTATTCAAAAAGTCAAGTATATGGCTTTGAACACAGTATTTGTTAAATACTGTGACATATGATGAGATATTTGACTTTATGACAAGCCAGATCACACATCCTCATACAATGGTTATTTTATTTCAAGGTATAGTTGTGAAGCTTCCAAATATATCAATGATAGTTTAGTAATACTTTAATACTTTGATGAATCCATGATTTCATTAATGTCAGTACTCCCTTTACCATTGCACGTATCAACCCATTCACAAATTCTGATCCTGGTTGATCTTGGCTCACATACTCATAAATTCTTCATATAGTATTTACCTTCAAATTGGAAGTTTTCCTCTAGGACTTTTTTTTTAACCTTTAATGAGTAGAAGTACAGCTCACAATTTGTTTTTCTTTTATGCTATTTTTCTTTGTACGTGACCAACTTATTTTTTCTTGTCATAAAATTTTTATAATACCACATGTCAGTCATCATTGTTAATATTCTGCAACCCTTTGACACTCTTTATGTACCTCTCCATTGCCTTTGAGTTATCAACAACTTTGCTTATTTGGAGATGATTGTGTTCATCATTCCAGGCCACATATATATGTATAGCATCACTGGGAAAAATGGCATAAAAATGATTGATTTTGTGTCAGAGGAGTTGTTTTGGAAAACTGAATTCCTCTGCAATTTTCAAAAGTAATACATACCATTGTCCTTTTCCTTTTCAATTGTGACCTAAACTTAATGGATATAGTCACTGCTTATTTGAGACTGTCAGAATTAGCCAATGGGCTTCCTATCCAACCTTAGGTTAAAATCTCTTTTTTCCCCTGAATGACTTGTTATACCTCTTTTCCATAGTCATGAATTTCACCAGTATTTTTAAAAATAATTTTGGACTTATGTAATTGGGAAACAATAGCCTCTGGTGAATCTTGCCATTTATATAGAATATAAGCTCTGTTTGGACTTGGCAATCTTGAAGACTTTGAGCACTAGTCCATTGATGGGCTGTGTGTCTGTTGGGGGAGAGTTATTATCTATTCCTTTCTCATATTTTTATCAAGATATCCTCAATATTTATGTTGACCATTTCAAAAAGATTTTATAAAGGTAAAAAAACCCCAAAAGTATGGCTCAGCATTTCCTGTTTTTTTTGGTAATAGTACTAGTACTAGTAATAGTAGTAGTAGTAGTAGTAGTAGTAGTAGTAGTAATAGTAATGAATACATTTGTGATTGAATTGGTATAGAGAGCTACAGAATGAGGAAACTAGCTTTACCAAAGCAAATTGGCATCTTCTCTCCAACCTGTAGTATCAGAGAATTGCCTTTTGAGCTGAGAGGTAAAAGGGCTTCAGCAGGATTAAAAAGCCAATATGTATCAGAGACAGGACTTAAACAAAGGTTGTCTGAGCTCTGGAGTTATCTCTATATGCACTATACCATGCTACTTTTACCAATCATAATAACAATAAAAATAACTGGTATTTATGTAATGCTTCAAAGTTTAAAAAACACTTTATATCCATTAGCACACTTTTGGCTCACAACAGCCCTGTAAATGGTGATGAATTTTACAGATGGAGAAGCTGAGGCTTAGAGAAGAAAAACGAATTGTCCGTGTTCACCTAGACACTAAATATCTGAAGAATTATTTAAACCCATTTCATCCTGGCTTCAAGTTCAACAACTGGCTGACTATGTCTTTCCATTCTTTTGCCATCTTCCCCTCTGTAGTATCTTGAAAATTCATCCTTTGGTTCAAAATTGTATCATTTTCAATGTGGATATCTTCTGTATATGCTTCATCAGGCTCGCTCCTTCTTCAATTTCATTTCCATAATTGCCATTTGCACTTGTGGATAAAGGATGGCAAGTACTAAGGCACTGGAATTCAAATATGGTGAATCAACCATCTGTGAATATGAAAATAGATCCAAATAGAAATTCTGGCAAGTCCATTCCATTTTTGATTCATTTGTTCTATTCCTTCACCTTTTCAATGTTATGTCTATACATATAGAGTCAGCGTCATGTATCAGAGAGAGGATGGATTTGAAGCCAGTTAGACCTGAACTTAAGTCCTTTGATACTGGCTTTGTGATCCTGGTCAAGTCATTTAAGCGCAGCCGCATCTCCTCCCTTTAACCCTCAAAGGTACTTTGTAAGACTAAGTATTGAACAGCATTGGTAGAAAGAGTCCCATTATCTGGGAGCTCCCTATATCAGTGAAGCAATTGATAGTCACATACACACACACACACACACACACACACACACACAAATATACCCACCCACCTATACATACATATGTGTATGTGTATATGTAAAATATATTGTTCAAATAATTGAATAAAATGATACTGTAAATACAAGCATACACCCTTTACATAACGAATATACTACAAAGTACATGAAAACATAATTTTGTAATTTCAAACTGCCAATGTATATGAGCTCATTCTTATATTGTATTGATATAACAGTAAAACACATGGCTACTTGTCAGTTCAACTATAAATTTTTGCCAATCCTGTTGTTTTGTCTTATACAGAAAAGTCTACCAGGTGAATGAATTTTTTCTGCTTTCCAGCTGGTTGCTTAACATCGTGGTAAAGAAGCTTTAGTGAATTTCGACTTCAGGGTCACCTTAAGAGCACATAAATGAATCTTCTTTGTGATGTGTCTTTCCTTCCTTTGGAGTCACTCAGCAGAGCTTCCAGTGACTGTGAAGCAAAGTGTTTGAAGCACCTGTCTGAATGCACTCATTTCCAGAATGCTCATTTTTATTGACATCATTTTTCTAAATATAAAATCATTGGGTCCAAATTTCTGTTCAGTGCCTTTAATGCATTTTGTATTGAAAACCTATTTGCTTTCTAATTATGCAAATGTGAATGACTCTTGACACTGGCTAAAATTGTTTGACTACTTTTAGTGACAAATTGAGACCAATAAGAAATGACACGCCTATTGTTAACTCCATGACAATTCAAGTGAAGTATTACATTCATCCTGATATTGTGTTACTCCAGGATTAGTTTCTTTGTGACTTCAAGTCAATCATCTATTGCTTTTGACCAAATTAGCACTTTTGTGATTTTAGTCACTTCTAAAACAAATAAGCATATAAACTTGATAGGATGGCATAGTGAAAAGAATATTGAATTTGAAGCCATGGTTCAAGTCCCAGCTCTTGAAATCCATATGGTGTTCAGCAAGTCACTTAAACACGATGGCCCTCAGTTTCCTCATCTGTAAAACAAGGAGCTCAACCCAATGACCTTTAAGGTCTCTTTCAGCTTGAAATTTATAGTATTAATTTTGGTCTACCTGCATACATAAAGCATTGGAGTGTACGTTTTGACGAAGATGCTAGGAAAAAGAAATTTAAAATACCTTTAAAATAAAACAAAACAGAACAAAACAGCACACACATTAATATTTGTCTTAAGTTTCAGATAATACTTGAATCAAGACATATTTATTATTTACTTAGATAAGCTAAAGGACAGCAAAAGTTGATGATCCTAGCATTTGGCTTAAATGCTTTACAATTCAGAGCTCTATAAAATGTACAAGAATGGAGGAGGTAGGCTGGTTGGCTATAGGGAGCTGTTGGGCTGCCTCATACCAAGGAGCAATTCTCCTATTCCACAGTGGACCTGCTCCTCCTAGTGAGGAGAAGGTAAGCTGCTCTTCTTTTATAGCTGAATAAACCCTTACAAACCTTCTGGGTACTTCTCAGTGGAGCAGAGCAGTCATTTCCAGCATAGCACATCTGAGGCCTAACTAGGTCTACAGAGTGACGAGTTTTTTATAAGCACTTCTCTTGATAAAGTGAAAAGCATTTCTTATATAACTGAAACAGCCAGTCGTGGGCTCTGAAGTACATCTAAGTCATATTTAGCTAAAAGAGGGCAGAGGTATCATAATGATACAAGGATTTGCTTTATTTTTAACTTTTCTTTTTGTGTGTAGACTTCAAAGAATGCAAACAAGTATTAGGTATCAAGATTAAAGTTTCATCATATTTCATGCAAAATACATTTTCCCTGCAGAAATCCTCACATCACACAGAATATGAAAATTACTTTGTTAGGAACGATGCAGGCTCTAGTCATTTAATCATCTTTTTACGTAGAGAAACTCCAGCACAGAACATGACTGGGGTGGGGTCTGGCCCCATTCCTTGAAAAGGACTTTGATTGAATCTTCAACTAAAGGACTTTTCATAAATACTTAATCTATTTAGAGTTTCTCCTCAATAAAGAAAATAAACTGGGGAACCTCAAATAAATTATAAACATTGGAAGTATAGAAGTGCTCTTATAGAAAACTAAGGTTAAAAAAATCGGACATTCAGCTTGAGAGTCAGCATTTGGAATTCTAATTTCCCAGAAATGCAATGTTTTCTACCACTTTTTCCCTTTCCCAGCACAGTTTGTTATGTGCTGTCCATCTGGTAGAACACATTTGCCTTAAATAACATATGAACATATTTACCTTAAACAGTCTGTGAACAGAGAAGAGAATATTTAAACTGAGGTAAAAAAGAACTCTCATTGTTCATCCTCAGACACACCAAAACCAACTTCACTAAATGAAATGCAGCTGCTTTATCTCACTACTTCCTTTTTGTCCTTGAAAACCTTATTATGACCCAAAAGATATGAAATACACACAAATTAATTCTCTTAATATATATTTCATTTGAAGGAGTTTTACAATCTCTTTAGTATGCATGGGATTGCATAGGCTATGGTATGACCCTTGATCTACCAGAGGTGTTTGCTGCATTTGGAGAAGTTTCATAAAAAAACTTCATAGGGAGAGAGAGAGAGACAGAGAGACTGAGAGACAGAGAGAGAGACAGAGAGAGAGAGAGAGAGAGATCTTGATGGAATGGAAGTAAACAACAATACAACAATAATTGACATTTGTGCAAAGCTGTCAGGTTTATAGGGAGCTTTACATATGTTAACTCATTTGATCCTCACAACAATACTATCCTAGGAGGATCATAGTACAGATATAAATATCCCCCTTTTACAGAGATGGAAGTTTTTTGAATTTTAAACTTTGAAACTCAGATGTAGAAAGAGCAAAAGGGCAAGAGCCACAAGAACCGAATTTGAAGCTCTACTTCTGTCACCGACTGATGGGCTGTGTAACCTGGGCTAAGTAAATAGTTTGCTATTATGAATCTAGAACAGGGGTTTTTAACCTGGGATTTGTAAACTAACAAAACTAAACAAAACTGAATTTTCAGTATAATGGATTTATTTTTATGTTCATATGAATTTTGTTTCATATTTAATAATATGATTAAAGTGCATTTAAATATATTATTTTGAAAAAGGAGTTGATAAGCTCCATGAGATTTCTAAAAGGGTCCATGATACAAATAAAATGTTAAGAACTCATAATCTATAAGTTTTCTCATCTATAAAATAAGAAGAATGGCCTAGATAGTCCTCAGTGTCTTTTCTAGCCCCAATGATGCATAAGATTTAAGTGAAGTTTAAAATAGTTAGCCTAATTTATTGTGTTTCTATGATATTTACAATGCCTCCATAAGCACATTAAGAAGCATCCTATTCATTCTGAATAATTACTCTAGATTGCTATACTTAATAACTGCTATCCACGAGGCAATTTTTTCTGACAGTTTTATCCACAGATGTTTGGAATGGAAACACAGAATGACATGTATGTGTCACTTTGCGAACATTTCTGTGCCTTTCCAGAAATAGGCACTATATGATCACACATCTATGAGTATTATCTCCTAGAGACAGGAAATGCACAATGAAAAATCACTTAATGGGTGGGTGGCATATGATACCAGAAAGCATTCATTGGGTTGAATGTACTATCCTGGTATGTAATACAAATACCATGAATGATTTAAGATCATCCTGCAGTTTTCTTTACAGCAGCTGCTTTTTCTTTCATCAGTAGGTGCTGATCACAAATTTTGTGTCTGCCAGGAAAAGCAGTAGGCAAAACCAGATAAATAAATAATGCTTTTCCCAAGCTGGCATATGTCTGATTCTAGTACATGGCATCATGGATGTCAGCTTTCATCAATAGATGGAATATGAGAAAATTCAAATGAGGAAATGAGCATTTTAACTTGCCTCGTTAATTTGACAGCATGGATTTGCAGGAGGCCTTGGTTATCCTTATGGTAATGCTGGGTGTTAAAGGAGGAAAGAATCACAGGGCATGAAGCAGTACTGTTGTTACTGCTATTGTTAAGTGATTTTTCAGGCGAGTCTGACTCTTTGTGACCTCATCTAGGATTTTCTTGACAAAGATAATGGAGTGGGTTTGCCATTTCCTTCTCCAGCTCATTTGACAGATGAGGAAATTGTGGCAAACAAGGTTAACTGACTTGTCCAGGGTCACACAGCTAGGAAGCTATTGTCTGATGTCAGATTTGAACTCTGGAAGAGGAATCTTTCTGACTCCAGGCTCAGTATTCTATCTACTGTACCTATAACAAAAACAAGCCACCTGAGTGGTAACCAGGAGATCTGAGTTTTACTCCTATATTTGTTCCTAATTATTGCAGGACTTTGAATTAAAAATGTAACACTATTGCTATTTAATCTCCTAATACCTCCATTTCTTCATATGAAAAACGAAGATGTTGGATGAATAGTCTCAAAGAGCTGTACCAGCTTTATAACTCCAAAGCAGACAGATCTAGAGAGCCCCAGTAGTCAGTGATATAAAACATTTAGCAATTATGGAACTGAGACATTTAGTGCTTTGTAAACATTTCTAATGTGACCATCATAATTTGTCTCATAATAAAATGATAAAATGCCTTTAACTCTAGAACATGGTTAGCTAGACTATGGTGCCTCTTAATAGAATTCTACATTCAGATACAAAAGGACATTTATACCTATTTACCTTTCATTTTATACTCATATCAACTAAAGAAAGAGCTTAGCACTATCAATAATCCACTTTTATCATAGGGATATTTGGAATCCATAAGAATATTTTCTGATGAGGTTAGACCAGAAGTTTCATGTTTGTATGTAAAGGACAATATTATTAATGTTGTTATTGTATTAACTATTATTAACCTTTTATATTGTAGATATCAATCTGATATGATTCAGAATATTTTACAAATTAGGGAGCTATGATTTTGTGGCTCTCATATACTAAGGTATATTATGAGCTGAACAAAAATATTATAAGGAGTTTATTATGATTTTATAAATAGAGTAATCAAGTGTCCAATATACAGGATTACACAGTATGTAAGACTTTGGTTATGGATGTATTCCTAGAAATAACCTTGTTTATTCCAGACTTCTTTCAGTTTAACTAATGACTCAATTGGTTAACTATTTGCAAGTATGGGGGCAGTTCTAGTGCAAAAGAGATTATATTAATTTATTTGTTCTTTCTTTCTATCTATTATAACACTTGAAAAATAGCTGCTTATTCTCCCCTGATACATTCATTCTTAAACCTCTGTATCTTTATACCACTCACTCTTTTTTTCCTTTTCTCTCCCTTCCTCTTCCTTTCCTTACACTCTTTCAAGATCCAACTCAAGCTCCAATCATTGACCATCTTTTCATTCTTTAATCCTTTCCTCTCTTCTGAGGACTACTGCACCATTTTAGTTTTCTTCCTAATTATCTTTATCTTTAATGGGCTCCATTTCCTCCTCCCCTCCCAAAGGTAGGTGCTTGCTAAGACACTGTGCTTGGTCTTCTGGAACTACATATTTTTTCCTTAGAGATTTCATTCATAGTTATTGTTTCAGCTGCCACATTTACCTAGAATCCTAGATTTACATCTCCCATCTTATCATCTCTCCTGAGCTTTAGTTTCAAATCACTACCTGTGCAGTGATATCTCCAGTTGAATGCATTATTGACACCTCAAGTTCAATGTATTCATTTTCCTTTAAAAAATAAAACAAAACACACTTTTTTTCAGCATTCTCAAGTCCAACCTCCTACGTTAGCAACTCTAATGTATTATCTCTCTCTATATCCCTCTCTGTCTCTGATTCTCTGTCCCTCTCTGTCACTTTCTCTTTTTCTCTCTCCCTCCCTCCCTCTCTCTTTCTCCTCTGTCTGTCTCTCCATCCCTCCCTTTATCTTTCTCTTCTCTCCCTCCCTCAGCTCCTAGAGTATTCATTTATTATGTATGATAAATTGTGTTCTGAGCTATCTTTTTAGCAAACCCATTGAGGGCTCATGGTTTTTATCTCTTTTTAGCTTCACACTGGTAACAGTAGTCTGAATAAGAATCACTGAATTTCAATGTTGAAAGGAACTTTAAAGAGTATTCAATGAAGGTCTTTTATTTTTGCTGGTGATGATGACTTCTTTGACTTCTCCCTTCCCTGAAATCCTAAAACACTGTTATCTGCACAGTTGAACACTTGATTAATTACTATCTTGTATCATTCCCTGATCCTCCTGTTTAAATTTTGTCTCTCCAGCCAGAGTTTGAGGGCAGGGACAGTAACTCACACTTCTCTAAAGTCTTTAACCATTTTGTAGAATGGAATAGGCACTTAGTATTAAGTTGTTGATGGATTAATTAGAATTAGACACTTGGTACAATTTTGTGGCTATACTACACAGAGATTTTAATCAAAATGTCTTTTGCTCTGCTGAAAGGAACCTGGGCAGAACATGAAGTATAAATTCAATTTTTTTTGTGAAGGTATTTGATGGTACTTTGAAAGTTTAGAGTGACAAAAATAAAAGCCTTCATAAGGAATGAGCCCACATATATTTTCTGAACTTTTGTGAGTGAAATGCCTTCAGTATTCATAAATGTTACTTTCTTTTATGTAGAAAAGAGAGAGAAATTATGTGGTATCAGGAAAAGAAGAAAACTTAAGTGTGAGAAAAAGAAAAATACCATTGTAGTGTTGGTTAATAGATGTGAACTGCCTATGTTAAAACTAGAAGTAAAAATGGTCAAATTAGGAAATGAAATCCATGGTGAGATCTGTCTCCTCTGCCTCCCCCCTCCAAAAAATAAAGTGTCAAAGGCTGACTCTATCACATAAGACTTAGTGGTTTATGGGTATTATCTGTGCTATTTATATCCAGCAAACATACACTGAATAGTACATGTTATATTTTTTGTAAATCAGCTCAATTTTCTTTTCATCTTGTTATCAGATTTTAAGGAAAGTTCCATTAGGTAGTATGCATTTACTCTAATCAGTAATGATGAATCACACTTACCACATGGAAAATGCACAAAACCTGTTTCAATTCAAGCAATTGTTTTTTTTCCTTATTTGCATAACAAACCTATCTCCAGCATACTGCTAATATTAAATAATATTTTCTCTAAAGTATTTAAAATCATTTGCCTATTCCAAAACTGCAAACAAAAAAAATCAAATACTATTAGCTTTTACTCAATAAACTGTGTACATATCATAAAATGCTTAGTATCAAAGTGGCCAAAATGCATTCCAGTATTTTGGATTCTATTCTAGTTTTAAGTTGAAAAGATGTATGCTGCCTCAGAAAAAGCTGGGTGACGCTGTGACCATTAGCTTGTCTCCTTAAGCTTTTCTTTCTTAATTTGTTGGAAAGCATGGACTCAAACATTCACTGACATAGCACAGAATGAGGAATTATCATATTATCTACCCCAAGCCCACAAAGACACCATTTCAATTTTTAGATGACTTTTAAGATTACAGTTCAAGTAGTTGAATAGCAATGTGGACACAGAACTTAAATCTTTTTCTATGGCTGAAATGCAGACTAAATTTGAATAATTAATTTTAATGTTTTCATTTATGGCCTGGCCCATTAAAGTTTTACTTTCTTATAGCCATGAACAGCAGACTAGAATCCAATTCACAAGATTTAGGGCTTTTTTTTCCCAACAGTAAATGTGATCTGAAGGGGAAAAAAAAACAAACTTCTCAGGCAGTTTTTAACTACTCCCTCACCCCTGTTTCTAATCCTAAATAGCACAGCATAGGCTTGAATGCAACTGGACCTTTGGTGACATACCCTTCCCCTAGAAGTGGTACTGACCTACTTATTTTGGGTCTTTTCCTCAAAGCAATGTTTTCATCTGTTAATTAATTTTCAGACTTTCCATAATTACATTAATTTCCTTCAAATTAACTCAGAATTTTGCTGTGTTTTGTTTTGCTTATGCCAAAAGCGAAAGACCCCAAAATACCATAAAACTGAATAAAATAAACAAAAACACATTGTTTTCAAAATCAGGAACTTGTTTGACCCAGAAATTTTCTTCACAGAATCTATAAAAGATGATGATAAAGATGGGTGTTGTCAAAAAGGGAAAAAATATAGGGAGTCAATTTAAGGTATGTTGCAATTTAAGATATCTTTGGCTTTTAAAACACTTTTTAATCTGGTCTCATTTTATTTTCCAGCCTTCTTAAAACTTTCTCCCCTCCATGTAATCTGAGATCGTGCAATGCCAGCCTCCTTGCTGTTTCTTGAACTCTTGACACTCCATTTCTGAACTCAACATTTTCTCTATTTTATGATTTTTTTTTTTGCTTTTTTTGGTGAGGCAGTTGGGGTTAGGTGACTTGCACAGGGTCACACAGCTAGTAACTGTCAAGTGTATGAGGATGGATTTGAACTCAGGTCCTCCTGACTCCAAGGCTGGAGCTCTATCCACAGCACCTCCTAGCTGCCCTTTAGACTCAACATTTTCAATGACTTTCTCCCATACCAGGAACTCTCTCCCCCCTCATCACCACCTACTGGCTTCCCTGTATTCCTTCAAGTCATGGCCACAGTTCTGCCTTTTCCAAGTGTATTTTCCAGTCTTCCTTAATCTTAGTTGCCTTCTCTTTAATGTCATCCCCAATCTAGTGTGTGTGTGTGTGTGTGTGTGTGTGTGTGTGTGTGTGTGTGTCTGTGTGTCTGTGTGTATGTATGCCTTACCTATCAGAATGAGAGCTTCTTGACAGCAGGGATTGTTTATTGCCTTTCTTTGCCAATCTTTACTACATTGCCTAGTACATAAGTGCTTGCTGACTGACTTCAAAACAAAACATAGTAAAACACCATGATGTTAATCCATAAGGAAAAAGTAAACTAAAACTCAAAGTATATCCAGTCCCGTGTTAACTGCCTATTCTCAAAACTTTAAATTTGCATGAGTTTAAAAAATTTTTTTTGAGTTTTTATTCCTTGCTCCTCAAGTACTATTTAGTTTCATAGTCATGAATTGGTGAGTTCAGATAAAAATACCAACAAACGTAGCTCCTCATCTGCCCTGATCTATGGATTTATTCTTTCATCAAGTATTTTGTCATCTCTTAACTTCCTACCTAATACAATGCCAGGTACTACAAGAATTTGTTGTTGAGTGTTTCTTGTCCTCAAAAACAAATAAAAAAAATAACAACAACAACAACAAAAAACCTTATAGTCTAGGGCAGATAAGACTTATAGATGAATAATCACAGTACCAGGCAATATGTATTAAACTGCTCCATAACAGCATTGTAAAAGGACAGAGATGTCATTCCTAGCTGATTTTATAGATAATAGAAAATACAGTGTAAAGCTTCAATAACACACCTAACAAAGTCAGAATTTCAACCCATGTGTTTGACTCCATTTCTGATGTATTTATATTATACCCCAGAAAAGGGAAGGATGCATAGAGGTAGTATTGAGCTGGGCCTTGAAGTATGGTGGCTAACATTCCAGCCAGAGGATGTGGCATGAAAAAAATTATGGCTGGGGATACATGAGGTATGTACAGAGGATGGTGGGTAAAAGCAATTTGGTTAGAATATAGTGTAACTTTAGAGAAGTGGTAAGAGGAAAAAAAAGACTTGAAAGGGGAGTTATAACCATGTACCATATGGTTATATATGTAATATAACACTGAGAAGTTTTAACTTATGTGGTATGGTAGGTAATGTAAAGGTTTTTGAGCAGTAAAATATGATTACCTTACAAAGATTAATCCAACAGTAGTTTGCAGGATGGTTTGCAGATGGAAGAAGCCAGAGTCAGGGAGGCCAGCTAGGAGCCTATTTCAGTAGTCCAGAAATGAAGCAATAAAGGCATAAATTACAGTGACAGCTGTGGTAATGGGATGTAAGGGAATGAATGAAATGAATGAAACAGGTTTTATTCAGATTTTAGCTATATGCCAGGCACTATGCTAAATGCTGGGGAAATGAATACAAGCAAGTACTACAAAAGAAGATATAAGGTAAAAGATCAAAGAGAAGAGATACAAATCTTGGACTATGTTTAAATAATACTTTAAGGTGTGCAAAGCATTTTCCCCATAATATTGCAATGTCCAGTTATCTTCTCTATAGTTTCACAAGTTAGCAGCCTTTCCACCTGAAAGCCCTACTCTCTTGCTTGGTTACCGCTCCTCCCCAACCTTTATTTCATGAAAGGCCTCAGCCTATTTTTTTTTCTTCATTTCTGATTCTCCAGTCCTTTCTTCCATAGCCTCTCCAGCTTCCTTGCTCCAGGGTAGGTATTCTTCCCCTCTTTTTCTCAGTTCTAGAACCATGAACCATGATCAAACAGGGCTTTACCATTGTTCCTGGACAGGGTTTATCAATTTATTACTCTGAGGTCCCACTCATGACCCCAAGAACTTTCTGGACCATAGTGCCCCTACCCAAGTATCACTCCTTTCATTACTTTTCTCCCTCATTAGAGTGTAAGTTCCTTGAGAAGAGGGATTCGTTTTGGTTTTTGTTTCTGTATCCTTTGTACTTAGCACAATGCTTGGTACATTGTGAGAGCTTAATAAATCCTTTTTTTATTCATTAATTCATGTTTCAGAAGAGTCATGATTTCACTAAATAGGACACTGCCATTACTGATGTAGGTTAGAACCCTTTTGTGTATTCATAGAGAGCTTCATGAGTTGGGGCCCAAAATAATTCACAACCTGGGAGGGAAAGTTCTTGTGAAGTCATCTTAATACTCATGTGGTTGACTTCAAATGACAGACTTTTAATGTATTGGTAGGATCCATCTTTGAAGTCTTCCCAGCCAATCAATCAATTTCCAGCTTTATAGTGTCTGCAGAGACTGAAAACCACTGAAGAAGCCTTAAGGAACCTAAGATAACCCAACTGCCATAATGAACAAAGTGCCATTGGTGGAGTGGTGGTTCAAGTAGTCGGTGTTTTATATCCATTTTAAAGTTAAGGAAACAAGTATCATTCAACTATTAAGTGTTAGTTAGAGCTGAGAATTGAACCCAAGTCTAGCATTGGCTAAAAGTCCAATGCTCTTTTCTCTATACTATTTTGTTGTTGTTCAATTGTTTCAGTCATATACAGCTCTTCCTGACCCCATTTGGGGTTTTCTTGGTAGAAATACTGGAGTACTTTGCCATTTCCTTCTCCAGCTCATTTACAGATGAGAAACTGAGGCAAGTTGTATTTCAAATAAAGGCTGGAATGGTATTTATTGAATATCTATAGAACAGTGATTCAGAACCTGGGATATTTAAACTTAAAAAAAAAAAAAACCTTAGGTTTTTACTTCCAGGAGCCAAGATGGCAGAGTAAGTAGTAAATCATTGTAACTGCCCCATATTCACTTCCAAACAACCATAAAATAGCACCCCAAAATAAATCCTGGAACAACAGAAGTAACAAAAAGATGGAGCAAGAAAGGTCTGTCTCATCATTGTAAAAGGGGAGTGCATTCCAGAACAGGAAGCATCCCAGCAAGCTAGCAGCAAGCCCCACCTCAGCAAACCAGTGGGAGATCCTGAATCCCAGTGTGGTGGAGCAGGCAAATGCCAACACCAGGACCCACCCATGTACCTTAGCATAGCCAGGGGAACTGGCAGACTCCAGCTCAGCAAACCACCAAATGCACCAGTGTAGCCCCTGGCAGGCAGGCCTCCTTCTGTGTCCAGACCTCCACATGCTTGAGTGTAGCCCAGAGAAAATGCAGAAACACCTTACCATAGATAGAGATATAACAGATCCAAACTTTCTAACAATGAGAGTTATTTCTCATGAAAAAATAGTATAGCTCCTTTGTTTTAGAAATTCTTAAGCACAGGCTGGTTGATATTTGGGCAGGAGTTCTCTGGAAAACTTTTATTCATCAGGTGGGGAGACTTCTGACTTCCAGAGTCTCTGATTTTATATTAGGACATTATCTTAAAACTCATGTAGTTCTCACAGAATGATGTTAAGGTACCAGGATTTTTGTTCTTATTATTGGATTATTTGAGTTTTAAATGAAGTGGCTTACAGAGTTTAAATTTATACATATACTTGAATGTATAATTATAGTTTAATTAAGGCACCTATAATAAACTTTGTTTATTGCCTTTTTCTAAAGAGCTCAAACCATTTATCTACTCTTTTCTCTCTTTAAGATGAACATCTCTACTTTTAGAGAAACTATAAATAAGGTTAAACGGTTTCCCTTGAGGAACATATCCATCAAGAAAGGATCTAAAAATACAGAAAACACTAGACAAGGATATCATAAGCAGCATTAATGGTATTTATAAATTGCTTTACTCAGTATGTGTCTACACTCAAAGGCTGGATTTATGCATATTGTAAGACCTTCCAGGGTTTGGAGAACATGACTGTGAGAGTTAGGTTCGAGCCTTCGAGTTAAAACTGACCACCAGGTAAGCAAATCTCTCTGCCTATGTGACCTTAGATGAATCACTTATCATCTCTGGACTTCAGATCCTCAGTTAAAAACAGAAACAAAAATAAAAACAAACAAACAAACAAAAAAAGACTGGTAGATTATTTGACCTCTGAGGTGCCTTCTAACTCTGGCTCTATGATCCTTTAATCCTCAGGGGATTCACCTAATCAGGACCAAAAAAAGTCAAGCACAGATTCCTGTTACAGTAGTAGGAATACAAAAAGCTTCCTGTCTGTGTTAGACAGGGCTTCATGTCAGTAGTATCTTGTCACTAGCATATGATGTCCCTGTTGACTCTTTTTGTTGCTCACCTGTTTTTGAGTTCAGCCAAACTAAACTACTCTCTTTTCTTCAATGTCATCCTACCCCTTCTAGCTTCAGGTATTTTACCTACATCTGAAAAAAGATTATTCCCTAGTCCTTTATCTCATCCTGTTGATCTCATCCTGTCTTAAAGGCCCACTCATTCTGTGCAATAAACTGCTAATGCAGTACATCAGACCTGCACAAGTTTTAAACTTCTCTGACCCACAGATAGGTTATACTAGAGACAGACTGACATTGGTTGGTTACCACGGGGCATGTGACAAATAGGAGCATGAGCAGTGGCAAACTACATTTTTCATGGCCATCAGAAATCCTTTGGCAGGCCATAAGCAGCCCATGGGCCATATGTTGTGCAGGCCTGTAGTACATGATTATATTAATTTTTCTGACTTTATTTCTGGTCAAACTATATTGTTATTTTATTGAAATCCAAAATATTTTCTTAGACAGGAAAAAGGGGCTGGATCTAATAAGATGCCACTTATAGGGGTAGACATAAAGTGCCACAATTAGATCCAAAAAATTACAACAGGGCTATGTTGTAGGAAAAACATAGCCAGATAATAATTCATATAGAAAAAATCCCTGGGCAGGGGCAGGGTGGGTTTAAAGTGTAAGGCAAACTCAATGTGAAACAACAGAAAAAGGAGGAAAGCAAAAAAAAATTAATGTGCTTTACCTTGAGCTACAGTGATAGAAATGAAATGTCTGGAATAAGGAATGTTTTAACATGTGTGTTCTTCCTGGACACTTCCTTAAATCTCTAAGCTGGAAGTGACCTCTTTTCCATTAAATCTTTTCAGGTCACTCTGTTGATCATCTTTTCCTATGTCCTTAACATTTCCTACTGACTTCAAGTCCTTTTCCAAAGCCTTATCATGGCTTAGAGATGACCTTGGGTTAGCATAGGACATAGCCTTGAGGTACAAGATCTAGAAGGTACTATCAAACTGGTGCAGGGCCTTGAGATCAGGATTGGTAACAGACTATGTTATTACATGAGAACAGTGCCAGAGAGGCTCTCCATGATGTTGGTTGTGGGGTGATGACATTTTGTTAACAGCTACTCTTAAAAACCACTTACTAAATTGGAGAAAGACTGTGATCTACATTGCTGAAGGGAGAACCTATATGAGAATGTGAGGTATTTTTGAAGTATTGTGATGGTTGGGTACTTGTTTAGTCCTATTAATTGGTTCAAACTCATTTTATTGAAGGAACTGACTGGTCACTTTTCATTTTTGGAGCCCTAGGGTCTTGTAGAGTATGTTACATATAGTAGATATTTAATGAATATTTCTTAAATTTAATTTGACAAATTTTCTACTTTGATCTCTAATTTCTTGGTATAATCACAGAATCATAGATTTAGAGCTGAAAAGACCTCAGAACTCAAGTCCAATGCCCACATTTTACAGATTAGTAAATTGAGCTCAAGGGAGGTTACAGCATTTACCAATGATCACATAGTTAATAAATGTCTGAGGTAGGATTCAAACCCAAGTCTTTTTGACCTCAACACCAATAATATCTATGAAGTCTCATTGCTTCCTGACTTCTGAATGCTGTGGGGGTTTTGATTCACTATTCTTTGCTCACCTCTGGTTTCTCTATATTTCATGGATCCCTATCATTTCAGTCTCAGCTCTTGCCTGGGCTGCCCAGGTCCAAACAAAAGTTCAACTGAATTGTTATTTTATAGTAATAGCTAGTATTTATGGTTTTTTAAAGTTTCCAAAACACTTTACAACTATGACCTCGTTTTATCCCCACAACAACTATGGAAGGTAAGGTGTTATTATTACCTACCTCTGTATTATAGATAAGCTTAGCAGACAGAAGAGACTTGCCCAGAGTCAGATGGCTATTAACTGTCAGAGGTTGGATTTGAACTAAGGTCTTCCTGATTCCAGTTCCAGTGCTCTTTATGCACTATGTCACCTAGCTGTCTTATCTACAATTGCCCAGTGTGATGTAAAAACCAGAAAAACAACTGAATATAGCAATTTCCCAGATTACTTTCTGAATATGTAACTGAATTTTTTCACATTTCTGTTGGTTGTGTTGGTACTATGTGGACATAGCAAATAGGAAAAGAAATGAGGCAATCACTTTGATAATATGTCACCTATGTTTCAGTGATCTTCATTTTCAGGCAAAAATATGTATAGTTATAGTTACTATGATTTTTTTGCCTTAATAATTTGGTAATTGTTCCAGTTCTCTAAATGGCATCCATTGACCTATATAGAAAAGTACCTTTAAATAGTTCCTTCTTCAATAGACTAAAGAAAAATCATCCTTGAAATTTCATGTTTTTAGTACAAAACTCATTAAAGTTAGATAAAATATCATCTGAGCTATAATGCAAAGACAGACAAAAAAGGCTACAAAAACTATAGTCTCGAAAAAAACACTGTTCAAATTGGTTATTTGTTTTTGTTTTGAGTTTGGTTCTGTAGATGACTTTCTTATAAAAATAATTCACATAAGATTGCTAAATGCCTTTTCCTGTTTAATTATAAAGAAAAGTTCTGTCTGAAATGGATTAAAAACAGCTACTGTTTAATTAAACTGAAAACCTCTAAGAGGATCATTCTGAACAAAAATCAATTAGCATTCAGTTACACATTAAAACATAATTAGGAAAGCAATTCTTGTAATATATGGCCATAACCTTTAGAACACTCACTGCTTTTGCATTGTTTCTATAAGATATTTTATAAAAGAGAAATAAAAAGGGAAGACAACTCTAAACAATGAAACAGAGCATCCCCATATTGTTTTGTATTCTCTTTGCCTTCCCTGTTTTTGGGACAATGGCTAGCACAGAGTATGTACCCCATAAATTATTTTTGACCAACTGACTTGTAAAATGGCAAGATTTGTTTTAAAATGAAAGCAATTCAGAAAATCAAATTGCCTGACCACAGTAGGGAAAATTAATGGTTTTATCTGTAAGGAAATTTTTTTTAATGTAATAGGGGAATGAGTTCTTAAAGGTAATTGGGAACCCAAGTTTATATCTTGTGACAGCTAATTAGACAGATATCCAGAGGATTTAGATTGGGTTATACTTGTTTCACCAGGCATCTACATCCTTTTTTGAGTAGAAATACTTTTAATTTATTTTTTTTGAGATAATTACATCAAATTTTTATGTCACTTGGGCCACAGAGACAAAGCAAAAATCAACTGATAAAAACAATCTTAAAACAAGGAAGTGGGAATAATTAGTATTTGAGATCTATCTATGATCTTATGCGATTTTAATTTCTCTTGTTGGAGCCTCAATTTCCTTATCCCAAAGTTGGTGGAAGGATGATAATAATACTTAGAGGGGCATGTTTCCAGGAAAATGTTAAGTAATCAAAGAAAAACATTGTGATAGCTTTTGTATGGTATTGCTTTGTCATTAATATTTTTCTGGTATTTATGTCATCCATGTGGGTGTTGCCTTTAACAGCACACAGTCTATCCTCACATTTTCCTTCTGTGTATTCCTCTAAATGTTTCATAAGCTTTTTACTCATTATTCTGGAGGCCTTCCTCTGGATCCCTTGGCATTATGCAGATAACCAGTATAGCACAGGTGCTGTCCACTTGCTATCCCTCCATCTTGTTTTGGCCATTCAACCTCTATTTCTGTTTATATATCTCTTTGTTGATGACTATTATATCATTTTGTACATGTACTTGATCATGGATAATATGCTGGTCTATTTACACCTACCATGCATCTCTCCATTACTTCCTGAGTGACTCACAATTTTGTTTGTTCCTCTTATTTTTATAGAAATATGAAAATATACCTTAGGGATTACAGCTTTTGGTGACACTTATCCGAGTTTTTCATATTGTTACTCATAAAAGTGCAATTTTACTCAATTCTCCCTTTGTGTACATATCAGGACTTGGAGTGGTAGCTAAGGTTACTTTTCTTTCTTTCTTTTGATTTGGGTATATCAATCACTGATATATTTTATAATGTTAATCATTATAATGTTAATCCCTCTCAGTACGTGTAGAGAAGATTTTATTTTAAAGAGTAGAGTGCTAGTATTTTATAGCAGAATACATCTTTAAACAGTGAAATTTCATTTTCCACAAGAGGAAAATGATGGGTATATTATATAGGGTAAAAATCTAAAACTTGTACTCATATCTGGATGGAGCAGGAAAAAAAAGTACTGCTTTTGTTTCATTTGGGAGATCTTTCTGAACATCTCACATTAAGTACATAGCTGGTCAGCTACCTGGTGAGTCTGATCAATATAATGAGCCTCAACTAAAGTCTTACTCCTGTGGTTTGGAGGTGGCTCTTGGTTTTCAAACGCTATGTAAGTAGAGCACAGTTACCTACAAAGACAATCAATCTTGAAAAAGTTAATGCTACCATACTCTACTAATCTGGCAACACATTGTCCACCAGGGTAACCAATTTGAGAAAGAATCAATACCAAGACGTTTCACCAGATGATGATTCTTTTTGGACCCAATGGCTCATGAAACAGGTAGGTAAAATTTCTTCAAGTACTTGCACGTACCACACTTTGTAAGATGTTGTGTCATCCTGTCCTTTCAAGTAGTACACCCTCCGGGTGGAGTGGTGGACATCAGATATCTGAAATATGAGGTATCCTCTCATACTTCCAAGCAGATTTAAAGCAGGAAATTAGTCAATGATTTCATTTTGGGTTTATGAAAGAGTAGATCACCTGGGCAAACAATAGTTACCCTTGGAAATTTGGCTGGAGTAGGAAGAATCATCAAATAGAGTCAGGCCTTGAAAATCTCCAGTAATTCTCCCCTGTATAAGTAACTTACTTCTCTGGGGCAATCTTGTCCCAGGCTATGAATTCTTCACCTACCTATTTTGATCTTTATGTGTCTAGGTCTGCTTCCTATTCACTGATTGTTCTCTGTCTCAGATCCTTATCTCTATTTTTCAGGATTGATGCCTCTTTGTTTTCTTTCCTTAATAATTTGAATCTCAAATTCTTGATCTTGTATTGTACCCTGCCTTGAGTTAGTGGAGGTAAAGGAGAGATATGGATATTGAAATAAAAGAACTGGGTCATTTTAGCTCTGTCAGGATCCTACCTCTGGCCAGGAGGGCTCCCAGGGTAGCCATCTCATGATTTCCCAATCTAATGTACTCCTCTGACTTCATCATAGCCCTGCACCAAATATCCTGTCCTCTTCTTCCCTTTACTTCTTTTTATGCTACATTAGATAAGTGCCTTGAGAACAGAGACTGTCTTTTCCCTTTCTTTATATCCTTAATGTTTGGCACAGTAAGCTGGCATATACATAGGCCCTTAAATAATTATTGACTGACTAACTGCATGAATGAATGAATGTACAACCTTGAGTAAGTGTCTAGACCTATTTTCCCATCTGTAAAATGAGGAGGTTTGGACTAGATCACTGTTAAGGTACCATTTAGCTCTAAATCTGATTCCCTAATCTGTGTCATGTTGCCTCAGACAGAAGGGTCCAAATTCTCTTCACTGATGATAATCTTCCTCTATGGTATCATATTTTGTAAAAGCATAAGCTGCAGGGCTATTTCTTACTTTTCATTGTTTTGAGTGCAAGAGAGAATATTTGGGGAATACATATATAGGAAAACATTTACTCTTCATTCCTAGGAGGTTGAATAGCTAGTTTCTGAACACAAGTGGGAGAAATGACACAGGAAGTACTGTTAGAAGTAATATATTGTGGAATTATTCAATTTACTCTTTGGAGGGGAACATCCAGACTCTTCTGATGCAGGAACTCCTTCTATACTGTCTCTGACAATTTTACCAACTCCAAATGGAGCACTGGAAAAAGCCTGGGACTGATGGTCAAGAGATCTGGGTTTAATCTAGGCTTAACTCTTAGTCAATTTACTCATCTCTAATATGAAGCAAATGGGATTAAATGACCTTCAAGCTATCTTCATCTTCTAATATCTCATGATTTATGATTTCCATAGGTGAACTTAACTTATTAACTCGCAAAGCAATCGATTCCATTTTTGGTGAATCCTTAATGATTCAAAAGTTTTCTATATTGAGTAAAACTTGTTTCCCTGGAGCTTCTATAAATTGTTCCCATTTGTGGCCCTTTGGAACATACTGAATAAACCTATCTATCCCTTAAAATATTTGAAGATAGCTATTTTAGCTTCCCCATAAGTCTTCTGTTTATACAGTTGCATCACATCATTTTGAAAATGTTTTATTAAAAATGTGTTGTTCAGTTATAGAGTTCCATCATTTGCATTTGCCTCTTTCAGAAGTGTAATTTGTTATGTTTTTTCAAAATAGTTTAATCAATTTTACTAAAATTAATATGTCACACATATTGCAGGTGCATAATTATGCTTGCCATTAAACAAAAACACAGATGCATTCAACACAATTAGATGCAATCATTCCATTGAAAAAAAAAAGAAAGGTAGTTGTTTATGGCTAGCCATTTTTGACCAAAATGTTACGGCAAGTTTTTTACATCTTCTATAATGTAATATGCTGTGCATTGAAATGAATTTGTGTTTCTTAGAATCATACAATCTTAGAGTTAGCAGAAACCTTAGGGGTCATATAGCCTAGCCATCTAATAATAATAGCTAAAATTTATTTATACAGTGCTTTAAAGATTGGAGAGTATGATCTCATCTGATTTGGACCTCAAACAACCCTATAAGGAAGGCATGAGAAGCATTATTATCTCAATTTTACAGATGAGGAAAATGAGACTCAGAGAATTTGAATGACTTGCCCTTGGTCATAGATGTAGAAAACATCAGAAAAAAAGGATTTGGGCTCTTATCTAGCTGTCTCTAAGGCCATAATTTTATTAGGGAACATCATTCCCTGACTGATTTTCATCCAACCTCTGCTTTTTAAGGCAGAAAGGGATGAGAACAAAATCAAAAACAAAATAGTTTCCTACAAAAGACAGATTAGTCCATTTCTGAAAAGTATCAGTCCTTAGAAAATCTTTCCATCCTTCTTCCATAAGTGTCCTCATCAAGTATTCTCAATTCCTCCAATGCCATCTTATGATACGTATTCTTATGATGGAGCTTCAAGATTCCTGACCATTCTGTTTGCTTCCTCTGGACATATCCTAGTTTGTCAATGTCATTCTTAAAAGATGGGCACCCAGAAATGGAAATTACACCCAAGATATGGTAGGAACAAGGCAGAAGATAGTAATTCTTGATAAAATTCTAGAATCTATTCTTGGAGTGCTTTAGTATGTACTTAGGGAAAAAAAAGCGGTGATCACTGTTAGCTAGGACATGTCATATCACACTTTCCCTTGATGGACAGGGTTGCTATATTGTGGATGAGTGGGATGAAAGTATAGTATACTTAGCCATTTGACACAGTGGATAGAGCACTGGATCTGGAGTCAAGAAGACCCGAGTTTAGATCCAACCTCAGACACATGATAACCTTGTGACCCTGGACAAGATACTTAACTTCTGTCTGCTGTAGTTTCCCCTTCTGTAGAGTGAAGATAACCCTACCTCCCAGGGTTGTTATGAGGATAAAATTAGCTCATATTTAATAATCTCAAAGCATTATATAAATACTAGCTATTATTGTTTTGATATGGAACAATGAAAACATATTTCAATACATCCTTGTGGGAGATATAGGTTGTTGTAATTACAGTAACATGTACTCAAAGATACTATCTGAAGGAAATACTTGAACTAAATAAGTACAAGTGGTGTATTGATTTGTACCCAAAGGAAGGTCTCTCTTAGGTACCTCATAAATCTGTGCTTCTATTATGCTAGATGTGTATTTAGCATATCCCAGAGAGAAAGTGGGCTTCAGCTACCATCACAGCCTAAGCCTGAGAGCCACTGATACTTTCTGTCAAGTTCATTCCCATCACCCTGATGAAGGGAATCTAGTAGTACTCAGTATAGTCGTTTTTGTCAAAATTGGAGATTGCTTTTTAGTATGACATTCTATTATAACCCTGACTTTTCCTGAGATGAATAGGAAAAAACAAACTTTCTACAGTCAATATGATTTTTGAGTTATTAAAACTGAATTATATATCAAAGCATTCAAAATAAAGACTGAGCAATAACAATATATTTTGGAGACCCATCCTGAATCAGGATATTTACTTTACAATAGTTTAGCTTAAGAAAGAGCAATGAGCAGAGGTCAGATGAATTTTTACTTACCATGAATAAAATTCAACAAAGGTGATGCTTAATTCTTATTGCTCACAGTCATATCAGAACCTCTATTCTTCTCACCAACTACTTTTAGACTTTTCTCAGGCAAGGGATTAGTGAATATAAACTAGTTACATTTTAAAAAATTTGGATGATTTCTTAACATTAGAGCCATTTAATTCATAATAATTCATAATAAATTTTACATGAATACTATTCTTGAAATGGGGTAATTGGTCTAATCATTTCATTAGACAGAGATAGGTTACATTTACCTACATTTCATCATTGTAGTTATAAATGACGTTCAATAGAACTGTGAACTGATTCATGCACCAAAAGCTTCTGTCAGATTACCAACAGGTGATACTGTCAACCATAGAAGTTATGGAGGATTTTATAGGACATAATTTACTGAATTAGGCTGAAGAAAATCACTGAGGTAAGGACCAGTTCCAGACATTTGCTTCAATTTCCAAAGCTACTTACCCAATTCTGGTCTTGTAGGAAAGCAAGTGAAAAAATTTAGAATTTCCCATTCTCAGAGAGTAGACCAACTCAGAGAAGGGAACACAAATAGAGATTCCAGTGGTTGTATGCATACATAAATATATACACGTGCATGTACATACACACTGATACAGAATGCATGAAGCAAACATGTGTGTATAAATACTGATATGGAACACAGGAAGCAAACATGTATGTGTGTATACATGCATACATGCATACACATATTAATGGGTATGCCTGTATCTATTGCTGTTTGTAACTCTCTGTCTTGTGATCTTGGGCAAGTCACTATGTCAGTGTTCTGGGCAACTTTCTAAAACCATTTATAGAAGAAATATAGAAGTGCATTTATAGAAGAAATTTCCTCACCAGGAAGGCTATGTACCAGTGAATTCACAAGTTCAGTCTCTGTCCCCTATCTATATCTAGCTACAGTATATCTGTCTCTATTATCCCTATCTATCTATCTGTCTATCTATCTATCTATCTATCTATCTATCTATCTATCTATCTATCTATCT